>NW_027492953.1:0-427368 GCF_021521415.1 Bidens hawaiensis
AATCCAACACGAAAGTAGGGCTACCGGTAACGGGGCCTTACAAGTTGGTATCAGAGCAAAGTTCGAGAGATTTAAGCATCCTACATGCTTAGACTCGAACAGAGAATGGGATTTAAGTAAGAAAGGAAAGGAGATGCCAGTCCAAGAATGCCATGTGTCGCTCAAGCAAGATCAGTAAAGGTAAGGTGTATGATTAAATGATATATGTTAATGAAAAAGAAAAGATACTGTGAACGACAGGGATAGGAATAATTGATTGTTTGATTCGACAAACTGCTTAAGTAGAACCAGCACAAATAGACTCATAAAGGGAAGTGTATAGGACACGGAAAGTAACGTGATCAGCTAATCACAACTGGCCACTGTTATTACCTGTTAGCCTTACTATCCTTGTACTAGATAGTTCCTTGAGTGATGATGTTTGTGTTTTCCCTTAGAATACAATGGCTGGAGCTGGAGACATTGTTGGAGCTGGAGGTCGCACTGGACGACGCGGCAGGCCTCGTCGTGTCCAGCAACCTTCGGTTGAGACAGCTTCCAACACCGAAGCTGAAGGAAGCACAGCGGGAAGAAACCCGGAAAACAATGAAGGAGTTCAACTGGATCCCGCCATTCAAGCAGCTATTGTTCAAGTTGTGGCCACTGCTGTGAAGAATATTACCCCGGGAAGGTCTGCTGGAAGCCGTGAAAGAACTGTTGAAGGGGAGAGGGGTGACTCAAGTGAGGTAAGGTCTGTGAAAGATGATGATAGGAAGAGGGGCCGAGGCGGGTTGCAACTATAAGTCCTTCAAAGGTTGTGACCCGCCTAAGCTGACTGGTTTAGGAGACGCAATCGCTACTCTTCAGTGGATAACCGCCATGGATAAGGTTATCCGCATTAGCGAGTGCCGTCCCGATCAAGCGGTAGGTTATGCTACTCAATCATTCGAGGATGAGGCTATGTATTGGTGGGAGAGTGTGGAGCAGAGGAAGACCCGTGAAGAGATCAAGGAGATGAAGTGGGACGATCTGAAGGAGTTAGTGATGATGAAGTTCTGTGCTGACGCCGAGGTTGAAAGGGCGGAGATGAAGTTCCTAAACTTGAAAGCTGGGACAATGACACATCGTGAGTACACCACCGAGTTCAATCGAATGTCTAGGTTGGTGCCCGATATGGTCAACACTGAGGCTAAAAGGATCAAGTGTTACGTGAGGGGATTACCACAGAGAGTCCGCATGTTAGTCAGGACAAGTAAACCTGCAACTTTCGATTCTGTTGTCGAACTCGCAGAAATGGTCTATGCAGACTTGGCTGCGGATGATGTGGTGGTGGGAGACGAGAAGAAAGAGAAGAAATGGGTCGCTCCTGCTAAACGACCCGGGTACCCAGATGTGGAACCCTAAGAACAAGCAGCCGAGAGTTTGGGAGAACAGGTCGTGCAAGACTTGTGGCAAGGCACACAGTGGTGAGTGTAGGTGGGGAAAGGGTTCGGATACATGTCATAAGTGTGGAAAGATTCATGCCGGAGAATGTAGATTTGGGTCGAATGTTTGCTACAAGTGCAGTTCTAAGCCTGCATGCTACACGTGTGGTAAGACAGGTCATTTTGCTAGGGAGTGTACCGAGAGTGAAGCTGGAGTTAGTAGAAGGAAGGATGCCGATCAAGCTAGGCCAAGAACTAGAGCCTACATGTTGACCCAAGAACAAGCCAAGCAGATTCCGGGTGTTGTCAAAGGTACGTTTCTAGTGAACGGTGTTTCCGCTACTGTATTATTTGATTCGGGCGCAAACAAAAGTTTTGTAGCCACACCATTTAGTAAACTAGCTAAAATGAAAGGCTGCCGAGTGTCTGAAACTTTTGTAGTAAAAACCGCCAGTGACACTTCGGTTAAAATAACAAAGATGGTTAAGAACTGTAAGATAGAATTGGAAGGACATGAGTTCCCGGTTACCTTGTACGTTATGACCTTGGGAGGGTTCGATGTGGTTTTGGGTATGGATTGGTTGTCTGAGTTTGAGGCTCAGATAGTGTGTAAGAGTAGGATGATAAGGTTAAAGTCATTGGATGGTAGTGCGGTGACAGTTTATGGTGATAAGGAAAGTTCTGGGCTTAATGTCATTTCGATGATAAAAGCTGAGGGTTTGTTAAGGCGAGGGTGTGGTGCCTACCTGGCGTATGTTGTCAACGCTACGGCCGAGACGAAAGAAATGAAAGATGTTCCTATTGTGCGTGACTACCCAGAAGTATTCCCTGAGGATCTTCCGGGGTTGCCACCGGAGCGAGAGATTGAATTTCAGATAGATTTAATACCAGGAGCCCAACCTGTCGCGAAAGCGCCTTACCGTCTAGCACCGTCTGAGATGAGAGAATTGATGTCCCAACTGCAAGAACTCCTAGACAAGGGTTTTATCAGACCGAGTGTTTCTCCGTGGGGCGCACCGGTTTTGTTTGTGAAAAAGAAGGATGGAAGTATGAGAATGTGCATAGACTATCGTGAGTTGAATAAGCTTACGGTAAAGAATAGATATCCGTTGCCAAGGATTGATGATCTGCTTGACCAACTGCAAGGTTCAAGTTGGTTCTCACGAATAGATCTCAGATCAGGCTACCATCAGATGAAGGTGAAAGAGGTAGACATCCCTAAGACAGCGTTCCGAACGCGGTATGGACACTACGAGTTCCTCGTAATGTCATTCGGTCTAACCAATGCTCCTGCAGCATTTATGGACATGATGAATAGGGTGTGTCGACCGATGTTGGATAAGTCGGTTATCGTCTTCATTGATGATATATTGATTTATTCAAAGAACGAGTCTGAACATGCTGAGCATCTGAGAGAGAGGTATTGGAGACTCTGAAGAAAGAGAAGCTGTATGCCAAGTTTTCGAAGTGCGCGTTCTGGTTAAGAGAAGTGCAATTTTTAGGTCACGTGATTAATCCGGAGGGGATAACCGTGGACCCAGCTAAGATTGAAGTGATAACGAATTGGAAGACTCCGCAGAATCCGACTGATATACGAAGCTTCCTAGGGTTAGCTGGCTACTATAGGAGGTTCATCGAAGGTTTCTCCAAGATAGCCGCACCGCTGACCGGTATGACCCGAAAGTCGATAGTATTCAGTTGGGGGAAGTTTCAGGAGGAAGCCTTTGAAGAATTGAAGAAGAGACTCACGCAAGCTCCAATCCTTACTTTACCCGATGGCGACGAGGATTTCGTTGTTTGTGCTGATGCCTCGCATCAAGGGTTAGGTTGCGTGTTGATGCAACGAGGGAAGGTGATAGCCTACGCGTCTAGGCAGTTGAAGGTACATGAGAGTACTTATCCGACGCATGATTTGGAGTTAGCAGCTGTAGTGCATGCTCTCAAGATATGGAGGCATTATCTGTACGGTACTAAGTGTACTATCTATACAGATCATAAAAGTTTAAAGTACTTCTTCGAACAGAAAGAATTGAACATGAGGCAGAGAAGATGGTTAGAATTGATAAAGGATTATGACTGTGAGATTAAGTATTACCCCGGTAAAGCTAACGTGGTCGCTGATGCGCTAAGTCGTAAGAATGAGGAAGTCATTGCAGCAGTGAAGTCATACAAGTTGATCATGAACCCGAGTCTTTTTGAAGAAATCGTCAAGGTGCAGTCGGAGGTGTTAGTAGATGAAGGGTTAGTAAAGAAAGAAAGGATTTATGGCCAGCAAGACGAGTTGATGGAAAACACTCATGGAGTTAAAACTAGGTTCGACAGTATGTGGATCCCACGCTATGGTGATCTTAGAAGTCGAATCTTAGATGAAGCTCATAAGTCAAGGTACTCAATCCATCCTGGAGCTACAAAGATGTACCAAGACTTGAAAAGAGATTACTGGTGGCCAGGAATGAAGAATGATGTAGTGGATTATGTTAGTAAGTGCTTAACTTGCTTACAAGTCAAAGCCGAGCACCAAAAGCCTTATGGGAAGATGCAACCGCTAGAGATACCTGAGTGAAAATGGGAACACATCACCATGGATTTCATAACTAAGCTACCTCGTACAGCTAAGCAACATGATACCATCCGGGTGATTGTGGACCGTTTGACCAAGAGTGCTAACTTTCTGTCCATACGAGAGGCCATCTCGTCAGAAACGTTAGCAAGCTTGTTCATCAAAGAAGTTGTAACCAAGCATGGGGTACCGTTATCGATCGTGTCTGATAGAGATACACGGTTTACTTCGAGGTTCTGGAAGAAATTCCATGAAGCTATGGGGACGAGGTTGAACATCGGTACGGCGTATCATCCTCAAACTGATGGACAGTCTGAAAGGACGATCCAAACCCTTGAGGATATGCTACGTGCTTGTGTTTTAGATTTTGGTGGAAGTTGGGATGATCATCTGCATCTGGCAGAGTTCTCCTATAACAACAGTTACCATTCAAGTATTGGTATGCCACCGTTTGAGATGCTTTACGGTAGACGATGTAGAACCCCGGTGTGTTGGGGTGAGATTGGTCAGAAAGAAATGGGAAGCCTAGAAGTGGTTCAGGAAACGTCTTCAAAGTTCGATCTGATCAAAGCAAGATTGAAAGCCGCGCAAGACAGACAAAAGTCTTATGCAGATAAGCGGCGACGACCAATTGAGTTTAACGTGGGTGACTATGTGATGCTCAAGGTCTCGCCTTGGAAGGGGATTATCCGTTTTAGGAAAAGAGGAAAGTTGAGTCCGAGGTATATTGGACCGTTCAAGATTGTATATCGTGTGGGTGAAGTAGCTTATAAACTGGATTTACCCGATGAGTTAGAAGGAATTCATTCGACCTTCCATGTTTCTCATTTGAGGAAGTGTCTAGCTGATGACACGTCTCACGTGCCGTTGATGGACATTGAGGTTGATGAACAATTGAACTATATCGAGCAACCGATAGAAATCGTTGATCGCAAGGAGAAGCAGCTTCGTCACAAGATTATACCTCTGGTAAAAGTGATATGGAAACACCGCAAGGGATCAGATGCTACCTGGGAAGCCGAGGATGAGATGCGCAAGTTTTACCCTAGTTTGTTTATGTAATAGTTAGGTTTCGGGGACGAAACCTCTTTAAGGAGGGGAGACTTGTAACATCCTAAAATTTTAATGATGAATAAAGAAAGCTATGTTTAGTGATTTCGCGTTATTAATTAATATCGGGTAAGGAGCGGATCATGGACTTAGATTAATTGAGATGGGTTAAATGAGAATGGGATCTAAGGGATATAAATATCCCCTAAACCCAAGATATCTTTCATTCCTTTCATTTTCTAATACTCCAAAAAGAAAAACACACACACCACACACCACACTTCGCCGGCCGGACCAAGGGAAGAACCGGGCAGATCCGAGAGAGAGAGAGCGATTAGTGTGTTAACAAGTTAAAGAGATCCTAACAAGCTCAAAAAGGTATGATTCTTGATCTTTGAAGTTTAAAGATCCAAGCTTTTTAGTGTATAAGCGACCGAAAATGGTCGGGAAGCGTAGTGGGTGATGTTGAACCATAGCAAGGGTGTTAAAATCGCTGGAAATGCTGGTCAGAAACCGAACAGCGGCTGATCTGGACAACTTCGCCTGCAACTGGGCAACTTCGCCTTCAAAGCGATGAACTTCGCCTGCAAGCTAAGTTCGCCTGATGAACTTCGCCTGCAAGCTAAGTTCGCCTGATGGCAACTTCGCTGTAAAGTTAAGTTCGCCTAACTGGTAACTTCGCCTGAGGCCAAGTTTGCCTGATGACAACTTCGCCTGAAGCCAAGTTCGCCTGATGGCAACTTCGCTGTAAAGCTAAGTTCGCCTAGCTGGTAACTTCGCCTAAAGCTAAGTTCGCCTAAGGTTAACTTCGCCTAGAGCTAAGTTCGCCCGAGGGTTAACTTCGCCTAAAGTCAAGTTCGATTAGAAAATAAATTAAAAATCTAATGAAAAATGTGTTAAGACAGTTAATGGAAATAAAATTTTTCCAAGCTGACCTGGCAGCTCGACCCCAGCGAGGGGCTCTGCCCCTTGGACCCTGCTAGGGGCTGCCGCCCTAGACCCCGCTGCCAGGGGCGCTGCCCCGGACCCCCGTTCGTTGTGGGTCATATAAAGATAGAAATACATTATGAAAAGTGATAGTTAATTGATACGTATACTTGTTATACAGTCAGCCGTGCACAACTGAAGAAAGGGATTACGATTAACGGTGAGCGTAACCGTGTTCAGGTGAGTTTCTAGCCCCATTTATGTGTTATGTTTTCGGGGCTGTGTGCATACTCAATATGTTTGTTAATACGCTTATCCTAAGAGATAAGTGTATGCCTTATGTGGATAATGTGAAATGTATGAATGATTGCTTGATGGTACGTGAACGATCTTCGGATATTGCACGTACTGTCAGGTTGTAACGCTATGTATAAGATAAGTATGATATGTATGCTTATGTGTATGAAAATGTTAAAGTTAATAAAAGAAAGAAATGACGGTTGCATGGTTACGAAAAGGGTACCGAGCCCTAATAATACTCGAGGTATGATGTATGGTTGTATGGTAACGAAGAGGGAATCGAACCCTACTAATATTCGAGAACTAGGGAACCGAACCCTACTAATATTCGAGGAAAGAGGGAAACCGAGCCCTAATAATACTCGTGGAAAGAGGGAAACCGAGCCCTAATAATACTCGTGGAAAGAGGGTACCGAGCCCTAATAATACTCGAGGAAGGAGGGTACCGAGCCCTAATAATACTCGAGGAAGGAGGGTACCGAGCCCTAATAATACTCGAGGAATGTAGGGCGTAATGCTCTTTATAACGTAAGATATGAAGGTAAGTTAATACAAAAGAAAGAATGAAAGTATGAAAGTATGAAAGTATGAATGAAAGAATATAAGTTTATGTGTATTGTATAGTGTATGATTAACTAGAACTCACTCAGCGTATCTGACTTTTAGTATGCACGCAGGTGAGTAGGATGAGGCAGCTCGCTTGAGGAGACACGTGGCATTGAACAAGAGCCTGGCATCTGAAGACTTATGATGTTTTAATTTTAATGCTTTAATGTTGAAAGACAATGGATGTTTTGAGACAAGTTATGAATTATGTAATGTTTAATGAAAGTTTTATATTCCGCGTAAATGTTTTAATTAACTCTGATATTTAGAACTGTGTTTATGAGTAAATCCAACACGAAAGTAGGGCTACCGGTAACGGGGCCTTACAAGTTGGTATCAGAGCAAAGTTCGAGAGATTTAAGCATCCTACATGCTTAGACTCGAACAGAGAATGGGATTTAAGTAAGAAAGGAAAGGAGATGCCAGTCCAAGAATGCCATGTGTCGCTCAAGCAAGATCAGTAAAGGTAAGGTGTATGATTAAATGATATATGTTAATGAGAAAGAAAAGATACGTGAACGACAGGGATAGGAATAATTGATTGTTTGATTCGACAAACTGCTTAAGTAGAACCAGCACAAATAGACTCAAAAAGGGAAGTGTATAGGACACGGAAAGTAACGTGATCAGCTAATCACAACTGGCCACTGTTATTACCTGTTAGCCTTACTATCCTTGTACTAGATAGTTCCTTGAGTGATGATGTTTGTGTTTTCCCTTAGAATACAATGGCTGGAGCTGGAGACATTGTTGGAGCTGGAGGTCGCACTGGACGACGCGGCAGGCCTCCTCGTGTCCAGCAACCTTCGGTTGAGACAGCTTCCAACACCGAAGCTGAAGGAAGCACAGCGGGAAGAAACCCGGAAAACAATGAAGGAGTTCAACTGGATCCCGCCATTCAAGCAGCTATTGTTCAAGCTGTGGCCACTGCTGTGAAGAATATTACCCCGGGAAGGTCTGCTGGAAGCCGTGAAAGAACTGTTGAAGGGGAGAGGGGTGACTCAAGTGAGGTAAGGTCTGTGAAAGATGATGATAGGAAGAGGGGCCGAGGCGGTTGCAACTATAAGTCCTTCAAAGGTTGTGACCCGCCTAAGCTGACTGGTTTAGGAGACGCAATCGCTACTCTTCAGTGGATAACCGCCATGGATAAGGTTATCCGCATTAGCGAGTGCCGTCCCGATCAAGCGGTAGGTTATGCTACTCAATCATTCGAGGATGAGGCTATGTATTGGTGGGAGAGTTTGGAGCAGAGGAAGACCCGTGAAGAGATCAAGGAGATGAAGTGGGACGATCTGAAGGAGTTAGTGATGATGAAGTTCTGTGCTGACGCCGAGGTTGAAAGGGCGGAGATGAAGTTCCTAAACTTGAAAGCTGGGACAATGACACATCGTGAGTACACCACCGAGTTCAATCGAATGTCTAGGTTGGTGCCCGATATGGTCAACACTGAGGCTAAAAGGATCAAGTGTTACGTGAGGGGATTACCACAGAGAGTCCGCATGTTAGTCAGGACAAGTAAACCTGCAACTTTCGATTCTGTTGTCGAACTCGCAGAAATGGTCTATGCAGACTTGGCTGCGGATGATGTGGTGGTGGGAGACGAGAAGAAAGAGAAGAAATGGGTCGCTCCTGCTAAACGACCCGGTACCCAGATGTGGAACCCTAAGAACAAGCAGCCGAGAGTTTGGGAGAACAGGTCGTGCAAGACTTGTGGCAAGGCACACAGTGGTGAGTGTAGGTGGGGAAAGGGTTCGGATACATGTCATAAGTGTGGAAAGATTCATGCCGGAGAATGTAGATTTGGGTCGAATGTTTGCTACAAGTGCAGTTCTAAGCCTGCATGCTACACGTGTGGTAAGACAGGTCATTTTGCTAGGGAGTGTACCGAGAGTGAAGCTGGAGTTAGTAGAAGGAAGGATGCCGATCAAGCTAGGCCAAGAACTAGAGCCTACATGTTGACCCAAGAACAAGCCAAGCAGATTCCGGATGTTGTCAAAGGTACGTTTCTAGTGAACGGTGTTTCCGCTACTGTATTATTTGATTCGGGCGCAAACAAAAGTTTTGTAGCCACACCATTTAGTAAACTAGCTAAAATGAAAGGCTGCCGAGTGTCTGAAACTTTTGTAGTAGAAACCGCCAGTGACACTTCGGTTAAAATAACAAAGATGGTTAAGAACTGTAAGATAGAATTGGAAGGACATGAGTTCCCGGTTACCTTGTACGTTATGACCTTGGGAGGGTTCGATGTGGTTTTGGGTATGGATTGGTTGTCTGAGTTTGAGGCTCAGATAGTGTGTAAGAGTAGGATGATATGGTTAAAGTCATTGGATGGTAGTGCGGTGACAGTTTATGGTGATAAGGAAAGTTCTGGGCTTAATGTCATTTCGATGATAAAAGCTGAGGGTTTGTTAAGGCGAGGGTGTGGTGCCTACCTGGCGTATGTTGTCAACGCTACGGCCGAGACGAAAGAAATGAAAGATGTTCCTATTGTGCGTGACTACCCAGAAGTATTCCCTGAGGATCTTCCGGGGTTGCCACCGGAGCGAGAGATTGAATTTCAGATAGATTTAATACCAGGAGCCCAACCTGTCGCGAAAGCGCCTTACCGTCTAGCACCGTCTGAGATGAGAGAATTGATGTCCCAACTGCAAGAACTCCTAGACAAGGGTTTTATCAGACCGAGTGTTTCTCCGTGGGGCGCACCGGTTTTGTTTGTGAAAAAGAAGGATGGAAGTATGAGAATGTGCATAGACTATCGTGAGTTGAATAAGCTTACGGTAAAGAATAGATATCCGTTGCCAAGGATTGATGATCTGCTTGACCAACTGCAAGGTTCAAGTTGGTTCTCACGAATAGATCTCAGATCAGGCTACCATCAGATGAAGGTGAAAGAGGTAGACATCCCTAAGACAGCGTTCCGAACGCGGTATGGACACTACGAGTTCCTCGTAATGTCATTCGGTCTAACCAATGCTCCTGCAGCATTTATGGACATGATGAATAGGGTGTGTCGACCGATGTTGGATAAGTCGGTTATCGTCTTCATTGATGATATATTGATTTATTCAAAGAACGAGTCTGAACATGCTGAGCATCTGAGAGAGAGGTATTGGAGACTCAGAAGAAAGAGAAGCTGTATGCCAAGTTTTCGAAGTGCGCGTTCTGGTTAAGAGAAGTGCAATTTTTAGGTCACGTGATTAATCCGGAGGGGATAACCGTGGACCCAGCTAAGATTGAAGCGATAACGAATTGGAAGACTCCGCAGAATCCGACTGATATACGAAGCTTCCTAGGGTTAGCTGGCTACTATAGGAGGTTCATCGAAGGTTTCTCCAAGATAGCCGCACCGCTGACCGGTATGACCCGAAAGTCGATAGTATTCAGTTGGGGGAAGTTTCAGGAGGAAGCCTTTGAAGAATTGAAGAAGAGACTCACGCAAGCTCCAATCCTTACTTTACCCGATGGCGACGAGGATTTCGTTGTTTGTGCTGATGCCTCGCATCAAGGGTTAGGCTGCGTGTTGATGCAACGAGGGAAGGTGATAGCCTACGCGTCTAGGCAGTTGAAGGTACATGAGAGTCCTTATCCGACGCATGATTTGGAGTTAGCAGCTGTAGTGCATGCTCTCAAGATATGGAGGCATTATCTGTACGGTACTAAGTGTACTATCTATACAGATCATAAAAGTTTAAAGTACTTCTTCGAACAGAAAGAATTGAACATGAGGCAGAGAAGATGGTTAGAATTGATAAAGGATTATGACTGTGAGATTAAGTATTACCCCGGTAAAGTTAACGTGGTCGCTGATGCGCTAAGTCGTAAGAATGAGGAAGTCATTGCAGCAGTGAAGTCATACAAGTTGATCTTGAACCCGAGTCTTTTTGAAGAAATCGTCAAGGTGCAGTCGGAGGTGTTAGTAGATGAAGGGTTAGTAAAGAAAGAAAGGATTTATGGCCAGCAAGACGAGTTGATGGAAAACACTCATGGAGTTAAAACTAGGTTCGACCGTATGTGGATCCCACGCTATGGTGATCTTAGAAGTCGAATCTTAGATGAAGCTCATAAGTCAAGGTACTCAATCCATCCTGGAGCTACAAAGATGTACCAAGACTTGAAAAGAGATTACTGGTGGCCAGGAATGAAGAATGATGTAGTGGATTATGTTAGTAAGTGCTTAACTTGCTTACAAGTCAAAGCCGAGCACCAAAAGCCTTATGGGAAGATGCAACCGCTAGAGATACCTGAGTGAAAATGGGAACACATCACCATGGATTTCATAACTAAGCTACCTCGTACAGCTAAGCAACATGATACCATCTGGGTGATTGTGGACCGTTTGACCAAGAGTGCTAACTTTCTGTCCATACGAGAGGCCATCTCGTCAGAAACGTTAGCAAGCTTGTTCATCAAAGAAGTTGTAACCAAGCATGGGGTACCGTTATCGATCGTGTCTGATAGAGATACACGGTTTACTTCGAGGTTCTGGAAGAAATTCCATGAAGCTATGGGGACGAGGTTGAACATCGGTACGGCGTATCATCCTCAAACTGATGGACAGTCTGAAAGGACGATCCAAACCCTTGAGGATATGCTACGTGCTTGTGTTTTAGATTTTGGTGGAAGTTGGGATGATCATCTGCATCTGGCAGAGTTCTCCTATAACAACAGTTACCATTCAAGTATTGGTATGCCACCGTTTGAGATGCTTTACGGTAGACGATGTAGAACCCCGGTGTGTTGGGGTGAGATTGGTCAGAAAGAAATGGGAAGCCTAGAAGTGGTTCAGGAAACGTCTTCAAAGTTCGATCTGATCAAAGCAAGATTGAAAGCCGCGCAAGACAGACAAAAGTCTTATGCAGATAAGCGGCGACGACCAATTGAGTTTAACGTGGGTGACTATGTGATGCTCAAGGTCTCGCCTTGGAAGGGGATTATCCGTTTTAGGAAAAGAGGAAAGTTGAGTCCGAGGTATATTGGACCGTTCAAGATTGTATATCGTGTGGGTGAAGTAGCTTATAAACTGGATTTACCCGATGAGTTAGAAGGAATTCATTCGACCTTCCATGTTTCTCATTTGAGGAAGTGTCTAGCTGATGACACGTCTCACGTGCCGTTGATGGACATTGAGGTTGATGAACAATTGAACTATATCGAGCAACCGATAGAAATCGTTGATCGCAAGGAGAAGCAGCTTCGTCACAAGATTATACCTCTGGTAAAAGTGATATGGAAACACCGCAAGGGATCAGATGCTACCTGGGAAGCCGAGGATGAGATGCGCAAGTTTTACCCTAGTTTGTTTATGTAATAGTTAGGTTTCGGGGACGAAACCTCTTTAAGGAGGGGAGACTTGTAACATCCTAAAATTTTAATGATGAATAAAGAAAGCTATGTTTAGTGATTTCGCGTTATTAATTAATATCGGGTAAGGAGCGGATCATGGACTTAGATTAATTGAGATGGGTTAAATGAGAATGGGATCTAAGGGATATAAATATCCCCTAAACCCAAGATATCTTTCATTCCTTTCATTTTCTAATACTCCAAAAAGAAAAACACACACACCACACACCACACTTCGCCGGCCGGACCAAGGGAAGAACCGGGCAGATCCGAGAGAGAGAGAGCGATTAGTGTGTTAACAAGTTAAAGAGATCCTAACAAGCTCAAAAAGGTATGATTCTTGATCTTTGAAGTTAAAAGATCCAAGCTTTTTAGTGTATAAGCGACCGAAAATGGTCGGGAAGCGTAGTGGGTGATGTTGAACCATAGCAAGGGTGTTAAAATCGCTGGAAATGCTGGTCATAAACCGAACAGCGGCTGATCTGGACAACTTCGCCTGCAACTGGGCAACTTCGCCTTCAAAGCGATGAACTTCGCCTGCAAGCTAAGTTCGCCTGATGAACTTCGCCTGCAAGCTAAGTTCGCCTGATGGCAACTTCGCTGTAAAGTTAAGTTCGCCTAACTGGTAACTTCGCCTGAGGCCAAGTTTGCCTGATGACAACTTCGCCTGAAGCCAAGTTCGCCTGATGGCAACTTCGCTGTAAAGCTAAGTTCGCCTAGCTGGTAACTTCACCTAAAGCTAAGTTCGCCTAAGGTTAACTTCGCCTAGAGCTAAGTTCGCCCGAGGGTTAACTTCGCCTAAAGTCAAGTTCGATTAGAAAATAAATTAAAAATCTAATGAAAAATGTGTTAAGACAGTTAATGGAAATAAAATTTTTCCAAGCTGACCTGGCAGCTCGACCCCAGCGAGGGGCTCTGCCCCTTGGACCCTGCTAGGGGCTGCCGCCCTAGACCCCGCTGCCAGGGGCGCTGCCCCGGACCCCCGTTCGTTGTGGGTCATATAAAGATAGAAATACATTATGAAAAGTGATAGTTAATTGATACGTATACTTGTTATACAGTCAGCCGTGCACAACTGAAGAAAGGGATTACGATTAACGGTGAGCGTAACCGTGTTCAGATGAGTTTCTAGCCCCATTTATGTGTTATGTTTTCGGGGCTGTGTGCATACTTAATATGTTTGTTAATACGCTTATCCTAAGAGATAAGTGTATGCCTTATGTGGATAATGTGAAATGTATGAATGATTGCTTGATGGTACGTGAACGATCTTCGGATATTGCACGTACTGTCAGGTTGTAACGCTATGTATAAGATAAGTATGATATGTATGCTTATGTGTATGAAAATGTTAAAGTTAATAAAAGAAAGAAATGACGGTTGCATGGTTACGAAAAGGGTACCGAGCCCTAATAATACTCGAGGTATGATGTATGGTTGTATGGTAACGAAGAGGGAATCGAACCCTACTAATATTCGAGAACTAGGGAACCGAACCCTACTAATATTCGAGGAAAGAGGGAAACCGAGCCCTAATAATACTCGTGGAAAGAGGGAAACCGAGCCCTAATAATACTCGTGGAAAGAGGGTACCGAGCCCTAATAATACTCGAGGAAGGAGGGTACCGAGCCCTAATAATACTCGAGGAAGGAGGGTACCGAGCCCTAATAATACTCGAGGAATGTAGGGCGTAATGCTCTTTATAACGTAAGATATGAAGGTAAGTTAATACAAAAGAAAGAATGAAAGTATGAAAGTATGAAAGTATGAAAGTATGAATGAAAGAATATAAGTTTATGTGTATTGTATAGTGTATGATTAACTAGAACTCACTCAGCGTATCTGACTTTTAGTATGCACGCAGGTGAGTAGGATGAGGCAGCTCGCTTGAGGAGACACGTGGCATTGAACAAGAGCCTGGCATCTGAAGACTTATGATGTTTTAATTTTAATGCTTTAATGTTGAAAGACAATGGATGTTTTGAGACAAGTTATGAATTATGTAATGTTTAATGAAAGTTTTATATTCCGCGTAAATGTTTTAATTAACTCTGATATTTAGAACTGTGTTTATGAGTAAATCCAACACGAAAGTAGGGCTACCGGTAACGGAGCCTTACACCGACCCGAATGAACCAATGTGGATGCAAACAAATAGGGTACAATTTAAAAGTAAAAGTGACACTAAAATTTTAGCGTGGAAAACCTCTCAATGCGCAAAAGTAAAAACCACGGGACTATTAGAGCCGCTTCAAATCCACTATCACCAATAATAGTAATACAAAGTCTTCTCTAGGTAAAACTAGAGGCATACACAAATCATCAAATACTTGGTACAAACTAACCTTCTAGTATATGGAACCAAACTACAAAAGAGTAAACAAGTAAGAGGTATCACCAACGAGAAACAAACCGGTCTCTAGAACGTATCTTGTCTTCAAAAAAACCACCAAAAGAATTGAGCACCAAAAAAAACTTCCCTTCGTAAGTTGTGTCGACAGAAGAAGAGGAACACCAAAATAAGGTTCTGGATTATTTTCTTTCTTGTATGCGGCAGAATAAATCACAAGAGGAAAACCTATTTATAACCTTTTTGTGTTATGTCGGTTATATGCATGTATCCCAAATAAACCTTGTTTCTCACGTGAACTTGGAGCCCAAGATAAAAACTCACTACAAATATTATGTGGCCCAAATTAAATCACCAATTGTGATTTAGATGCACACAATACGTAACAAAAGAAATAATAATTTCTTTTCTTTTCTTTTATTATTAAATAATACTAATAATAACCCATGTATAATAATATTTGTTGGGCTTTCTCATGGGCAAAAAATACCCCAACAAATCTCCTCGTTTTTGTCTATGAGAAAGAACTCACCACCCCAGCGAGTGAGCAACATATCTTCAGTTTCTCCCTTGCCACAGCTTTGGTTAACATATCGGAACAATTATCATCGGTGTGAACTTTATCAAGTTCAAATAACTTGTCTTCAATAGCATCTCTAATCCAATGATACCTCACATCAATATGTTTTGTTCTTCTATGATACATAGAATTCTTAGCAAGGTGAATAGCACTTTGATTATCACAAAAAACCACATAGCGTTGTTGCATAAAGCCAAGCTCTTGCATAAATCTTTTCAACCACAATAATTCTTTGCATGCTTCTGTTGCTGCCATATACTCTGCCTTGGTAGTAGACAAAGCAACACACTTTTGCAGTCTTGACTACCATGACACGGCCCCCCCTACAAATAACATTAAATATCCATAAGTGGATTTCATGTTGTCCTTATTTCCTGCCATATCAGAATCCGTGTAACCAACAAGCATCGGCTCCCCATTTCCAAATGTTATACCCAATTTGGAAGTACCACGTAGATATCTAAGAATCCACTTAACTGCTTTCCAATGCTTCTTACCCGGATTTGACAAGAACCGACTAACAACAACTACTGCATGGGCAATATCAGGCCGTGTACATACCATTGCATACATCAAGCTTCCAACCGCTGATGCATATGGAACACCATCCATCTCTTCAATCTCTTTCTCAGAAGTAGGGCAATCTTTTTCAGTTAACTTAAAGTTGGGAGTAAGATGTGTACTAACCACATTAACTTTAGACATCTTGAATTTGCTAAGCACATTTTCAATGTATT
Organism: Bidens hawaiensis; assembly: GCF_021521415.1. Classification (NCBI taxonomy): domain Eukaryota; kingdom Viridiplantae; phylum Streptophyta; class Magnoliopsida; order Asterales; family Asteraceae; genus Bidens; species Bidens hawaiensis. The sequence goes on from NW_027492953.1 coordinate 15,858, forward strand.
GCTCTTGTGACATGTGCAACTTCTTTGAAGCTCTATCTCTGGTAATCCGAATGCTAAGAATATTCTTAGCTGGCCCCAAGTCTTTCATAGAAAACGACTTGCTTAACTCTTTCTTCAGCTGAACAATTCTTTCTACATTCTTGCCAACAATCAACATATCATCAACACAAAGCAATAAAATTATGAAATCATCATCACCAAACCTCTTGAAGAAAACACAGTGATCAGACGCGATCTTTCGGTAGCCTTGCTTCCCCATAACTGACTCAAACTTCTTGTACCACTGTTTCGGTGCTTGCTTCAACCCATAAAGACTTTTCTGAAGTTTACAAACATAATCTTCTTTACCCTTAACCTGAAAACCTTCAGGTTGCTCCATATAAATTTCTTTATCCAGGTCACCGTGAAGGAATGCTGTCTTGACATCCATTTGCTCAACCTCAAGATCAAGACTAGCAGCTAAACCAAGAATCACCCTAATGGAACTCATCTTCACAACTAGAAAAAAAATCTCATCAAAATCAATACCCTTTCTTTGACTGAACCTTTTGACCACCAACCTTGCCTTGTACCTAGGCCGTGAGGTATGTTCTTCAGTCTTTAATTTGTAGACCCACTTGTTCTTCAAAGCTCTTTTGCCCTTAGGCAACTTCACCAACTCAAAGGTATTGTTCTCATACAAGGAATCCATCTCATCTTGCATGGCTTCAACCCACTCTCTTTTATGCTTATCTTCCATGGCCTCTTTGTAATACTAGGGCTCTCCCCCATCGGTGAGTAAGACGTACTCACCGGTAGAATAAAGAGTAGAAGGTTGAAGGTCTCTCGAAGACCGCCTGAGTGGGACAAATGCAGGCATATCTACTGGTAACTCGGGATGAATATCCTCATCCAACTCTGCATGCTCTTGATTATCAACATTATCAGTACCATGTTGTTCGTCATTTTGAATATCATCTTCGTGATGTGACTCAGTATGCTGAGTAGGAATAGGATCCAAATCAATGAGATCATCAGTGTACTGAGGAACTACATGTGTCTTCTCAATATCTTTCAAACTCTCATCTTCCACAAACACCACATCACGACTTCTTACAAGCTTCTTTGAAACCGGATCATATAGCCTATATCCAAACTCATCTTGCCCATAACCAAGGAATATACACTGTCTGGACTTCACATCAAGCTTTGATCTTTCATCTTTGGGAATATGCACAAATGCTTTGCATCCAAAGACCCGCAAATGACGATATGAAACATCTTTGCCACTCCAAACCCTGTCTGGAACATCATTATGCAAAGGAATATAATGAGTAAGATTAATAACATGTACCGCGGTATTTAAAGCTTCACCCCAAAAGGAATTAGGCAACCCTGCATGTGAGAGCAAACACTTAAACCTCTCAACCAACGTTCTGTTCATCCGTTCTGCTAAACCATTCAACTGTGGTGTCTTTGGAGGTGGCCTTTGGTGTCGAATACCCTTCTCTCTACAATAAGCATTGAAAGGACCAATATATTCACCTCCATTGTCAGTTCAAATACGCTTGAGCTTCTTCCCAGTTTGTCTTTCAACTAAGGCATGAAACTGCTTAAACACATCAAACACTTGATCTTCAGACTTCAAAGTATAAACCCATACCTTCCACGAATGATCATCAATAAATGTGACAAAATATAAGCAGCCCCTAAGTGTTCTAGTCTTCATAGGACCACATATATATGAATGCACCAAGTCGAGTATACTTTCTTTTCTATGAGGCGGATGACTATGAAAGGAAACTCTCTTTTGCTTACCATTCATACAATGAGAACACTTCTTTAAATGAACATTTTTCACACCAGACAAAGCATCTTTCTTCAATAAAATAGACATCCCTTTTTCACTCATGTGAGCAAGTCTCTTATGCCACATATCGGTTACATCAGAACTCGTCAACGAATGAACCGAGTCCCTGGAAATCTTTGGATGTGCCATGTATAACTTTGAAGTTCTTTCACCTCTTGCCATGATCAACAAACCACGAGTGAGTTTCCAAATTCCACCACCAAAAGTACCGTGGAAACCATCATCATCTAATGTGCCTGTGGAGATCAAATTAAGTCTAATATCCGGAACATGTTTTACATAGTGTAAAACCAACTCCATCCCAGTATCAAACTTCAAGCAAACATCCCCAACACCAACGATCTTTGATATTTGTGTATTTGTGTAATCAAATTGCAACAAAAGTTGGGTATTTGTGTATCACCATTACTTGATAGACTTTCAGTTAAAACACGTAAGTCAAAATGCGTAATCAAATCAAACCAAAATCTGGTTATTCGTGCATCACCACGACTTGTCAGACTTTTAGTTTAACATACATTGTAAAACATTGAGGATCGGAGTCACACGTCGCACGAACCACCATGACTTGTGTGACATCCTAAGGAGTGCAACCATATCCTTTTCACAAAGGGGACATGGTCACGTTAGAAAGCATAGAGTTGTGATTCGTAGGGCGTTGAGGTGGAACGATTTGGCTTAATAGGTTTCATGCCCTTCCCGAACTCTCCAGGTAAGCAACCAGGTCCAGCGTCTAATTGGATATATGCGCATTGCTTATCCTTAGGTTTCAATAACCTTGGTGTCAAGAGTTCGGGAAACAAGCACGTCCCCCTTACAGTTACTACGAACCCGCCACATAGAACCGTCTCTAAGAAGATGAAACACCAAATTTTGAAATTGCTTGAAATTCCTTTTGAGAAAACTTGTTTTGGGCCTAAGCCTTGGACTTGTGTGTGTGTGTACTTGTGTTCATGAGGCGTCAATGAAATCAACTGGATAGTAATACAGTAATAGTAAGTGCGTTTGAACAATCAAGTAAAGGCTCACATAATTTATCATGCAACCTAAACAGTTAACATAGAAGCTATAGCTACCTAGAACACTACGTCTAGTGTCCTATCTTATAGCCACGGCTATGATACCAATTTGTAACACCCCGACTAAAGCGGAAACGCCCGAGTGTGACGTACAGATTGCTCAAACACACGTGACACTATTAGGTGACCATAATAACATTATTTCATTTAATCTTCATGTAACACAAGTTTATCAAATAATACAAGTTGTAACAAATAAATAAATAAATAAATGATAAGTTTGTTCTTTGAATATCCTATAGGCATGCTATGTGTCTTCTAACTTTCATCATCGTATCTTTACACCTGTAACATATGTATAAAATAAAGTCAACTATGAACATAGCTGGTGAGATTCCCACAGTTTGATATAATACGTAAAAATCATACAATTCATGGACAAGTGATAAACGAGCAACTAAAGTCCTTTCCAGTTGGTGTAAACCAACGTACTCGGGTAATCACGCAAGTAAGGTCCTTTCCAGTTGGTAAAAACCAACGTACTCAGATAATGAGGCCCTTTTCCACTCGATACAAATGGACCTGAGTGCAAAGGGGGGCGTATGATCATACTTATTGAGGCTACCACGTGCAAGTAAATTCGAGCAAGTAATCAAGTAACACACAAGTCCATATAGTGAATTGTAGTTTGTAATTGAAATCATAATACTTGAATTTGTAATAGATACATATGCTACCCCAAAATATGAAAACGTTTAAAAAGGGGTGGTGAGAAAACTCACCTTGACATAGAAGCTAAACTTGCAATATAAGCCGAAAACATGATAACGAAGCCGAAGCAACCGAAAGTGCATTAAAGAACTCGAAACGATTAAACTTCTTGAACTATAATTAAAACCAAAAATCAAAATCTAACTAACGGGATTATAAACGTTAAACAATTTGATTTTAGGAATTAAGCATTATGTTATGTGTTTTATTAGCATTTTTATGGCCTTCATATTATAATAATATATATAAGTTTAATGAAATTTTAATGATGTTTGGTATTTAATATTATAACATAATACTAATATAAGAGTTACGATAATACATTGTACGGATTTTAAATAGGGATTTTACCTTGAATAATTATAACTAAGTTATTGAATTATAGTTAACGGATTATAAATCAAATGAATTATATAGTTAACGAATTTAAAGCTAGCATGTTATAATTCTAATGTGTTAAGGTTAACGAAGTAAAATTTGAACTAACGAATTATGAGTCTAACGGAATGGATTGAACAAAGTGTAAGCTAACGAACTTTAAAGTTAATGACTAAGGTTTAACGAAAAGAAATTTAAATGTTATTTTAATTAATGGTTTATTATTAATAAGTGAGTTTTATGATAGTTACTAAGTACGAACATGACGGTATTTTATCTTGAAAACAACTTATTTTAGCGCATTATAAGTAATAACGATAATTTAAATAGTTAACGAAGCAGAAATTAATAATCAATATAAGCGGGAACGAAAATTGGTTCTTAGGTGAAAAAGTGATAAATATAAGTTTATAATTGATTTTTAAGTGATTAAAAATAATTTTATTTAATTTAAATGATTTATAAAAATGTATGTGGTATATAATAATTAATATAAATGGTTTAAAAAAAATAACAAAAGAAATGCAATGACCCAGGTTCGAACCCGGGTCTTCATGACCAAAACACACAAAATAAACCAACTGAGCTAGAATGTTTATATGTTTATGAATAGAAAAAGGTTTATAAATATTAAACATCAAGTTCATCTTCCTCAAGAAAACCCTAGGATCTAAACCTGTTAATCCGTTCAATGTTTGTCCAAATTAGCTTAGGGGTTTTGATTTACGACCTAACACGATCAAGATGCATATAAAAGTTACCTAGTAAGGTTACGTTTGGCGATGAACACGACTTGCCGGAAAACCCAAACCTTGCCGGAGAAATTCGAGTTATATAGTGTGTTTTAGAGTGGAATGAGTTTTGGGGTGAGTTTAGACGATGGCTTAGGCCCCTTTTATAGTCACAAAGGGAGCGTTTGACGTTAATGCTCGTTAATGGAAATTTGATTATTCGGCCGGTAGTTACGGCGTGAATTCCGGGCTAATTGGTCGTAAGAATACGTTTTTAAATGATGATTACGGGTCTGTGTTAATGTTCTAAGACGTTACGAACATTTAATTGAATTAATCTTGCGTTAGAACTTGATTTTGGGCTCGCCGGACATGTTGTTGCCTCGCCGGAACTTGGCCGGAGTTGATGAACAGAAAAATGAGGGGTTATGGGAAGTTTGCGAATTGATTAAACGTCAAAAAAACCCGGAGTTCTGTTAATTGAACAACCGAATATAAAAATGAACGATTGATAAACATCAACCCTCGTGAATATTACATTAATTATAATCGTTAAACACGAAATAAAATGAAACGACGAACTGGGTTGATTTAACAAACGCGAATACAAATCTAAATGCAAATAAAAACAATGCATGAAATACACGCAATGAAACTTGAGATATATATATATATATATATATTCAATAAACAAAACCGAAAAATTAAAAGTGGTTCTGGTTTTCGGGTTTGAAAAGTAACGAATGTTACACTCATGGGCAAAAAATACCCCAACAATTCACACATCATATACAAACAATATAACAGGGAATATGCTTACCGTAGTTGATACAACTATTTTGTGCTTGGTTTAGTGGAATCAGGCCTAACCTAACTCCACAGTTGACACATACACATACATTTATAACTCACGTGTATACACGTCCTAACGTTTGAGGCTGTAGAGCTACTTAGTCGTGTCCCCAAGATATATGAATGTTATTTTTAAACGACTTAGGGTCTGTTTGGTATGGGGTAATGGAATGGACGAGGGAATGGAATTGACGAGGGAATGGAATTAACAAAGGAATGGAATGGATCATTACCATTCCATTGTCTTGTTTGGTTACCATCTAGAAAACTAAAAATGAAATGAATAATTAATTAATGTTGTTAGTCAGGAAAAAAAGAGAAGGAATAAAATAAAATTGGAGGTAAGCGGTGGTGATAGTGGCGGTAGTGGTGGTGTGCGGTGGTGGGCGGGGTGACGAGAGTGGGAGGCAATTGGTGATGGTGGTTGACGGTGGTCAGTGATGGTAGTTGGCTGTGGTAGGTGGTTAGCGGTAATGGTAGGCGCGGTGGTGGGTATTAGCGGTGGTGGTAGTGGGAGGTGGAGGGTAGGTTGAGGTGATGGTAGGTGGAGGTTGTGGTTGTGGATGGTTAATGCAGTGGCTGTAGTCGGCGGCAACGCTAGTGGTCAGAGGCGACGACGATGGTCGGTGACGGTGGGGGTGGGGCTGGTGGTGGGAGGCGGTGTGGAGGTGGCGCTGTTGGTGGATGGTGGTGGTGATCGTGATCAATGGTAATAGTGGGAGGGTGGTGGAGATGAGTAGGGTGAAAGAGGGGATGGAATGAAAAAAAACAAGGAGGTGGATGGAATGAATTTGGGGTGTTTTGGAGGGAATGGAATGGACAAAGTAATGAGTGACTCCATTCCTTTAGCCAACCAAACACACTTTTCTTCATTCCTTCGTAAAGGTCCATTCCATTTCATCTTCCATTTCTGCATACCAAACGCTACCTTAGTTTTGCTATATATTCAAAAAGGGTTAGCAGTGTAGCTTGTTGTCTGGTTACCTTTTGTATCAATGTAAACACTATTTTCCAATGAAAGATGGAATCTTTATCGAATTTCACTGAGTAAAAAAAACATTTAATGTTTATATGAAAACGAGATTCTTATATCTTTCGTATATGTATACTGATTTGAACGTTTGAAGTTACGACCCTGAGATCCTTTATCGCCAGTTTCTATGATATTTTAAAGCCTTATTTCTAGCGGAGGAAGATGAGGAGCGACCTAACACAATAACTAAGATCTCTTTGAACTAGAAAGTTTCCTACATAATATTCATACCAAGCTCGGATACATTCAACATGGATCTTTGTTCCAATATCTGGTGCCATCATTGTCACACTATTAGCTTATAACAATGTTGTGTGTGTGTGTGTGTGTGTGTGGAGAGTATGAAAAGAAAACTCATCTTTAGAGAAAAAACTTACAACCTTCTAAATTAAATATTTTTAATTAAAAATAAAAAAATATTTTCAAATTTCTGTTTTTGCCATTATTCTTGTATTTTCTTACCCTTTGTTCGAAAATAATAAAAAAAACCCCGCTGTAATGCACATACTTATTACTGCGCGATACCGTTGTATTACACATGTGTATTACTATATATTTTTAAGTATAATAGAGTTTAATTGCGTATATTCAATATTTATGTATTGTATATGTGTAGTAGTGTTGTATTATATGGAAAAAAATAATAATAAAATAAAAGTCGATGTGGTGCACGTGTGCGTTAATGTTTTATTACAAATACGTACTAATGTGTATTCGATGTGCGTATTAGTATTATATTACATATATACAATAGTGTGTATCAAATATGTGCAATAGTGTTGTATTATATTGAATAAAAACACTTTTGCATATATGCAATGCACACTATTACACATGTGCACTACACCAACGAGGTTACCGACAAAAGGTTTTTTTTTTGAACCAATAAAACATATAAGAATAATGGAAAAAAAAGAAATTTTAAAAAAGTTTTAAAAAATGTTAAAAATAGTTTTTTATTAGTTTTAGGAGTTTTTAAGTTTTCTTTTTAAAAGTAATTTTCATTTGATCTCACCCCTATATATATATATATATATAGGGGATGGAGCATGCGAGAAGTCAAGTGACAGCGAGAAGTGTGAGAAATCAATATGGACCATTGATTATATGTAATCAATGGATTAGAAAAGTTATGACAAACTTATAATTATTAAGATATTAATCTACCAATATTTTAATGAAGAAGGGTAGTTTAGTATTTGTTTTGTAAACTTTTCAAAGTGAAACTTGAGCAATTAATAGCATTTATTATTATCATGACTAACTAATTGAAAGTTACCTATGAATTTTTTAATTATTTTTTTAAATTGATGTTATTAAATAAACTAATGTTAAACAAATATAACTTTAATCAAATACTATAATATCTATAATCAGGGTTAGGTTCAAATAAGAAGTTTGATTTTCCTAAAAATGCTAGGAAGGAGAGTATTTTTGTCTTAACACTTTTATATCAAAGCCCACTTACATTAATTTCAAAAACCCACTTACATAAAACCCACTTACATCTTCAATCATCTTCTACATCCACCACCACTCCACCGCCCACCGCCACCACACCCATCACCAACCGCCACCACCTCGCCGAAAAAGTCCAAAAAAACACAATGGAAAACACTATGAAAAACACAATAGAAAAAAACACTATGAAAAAAAAACACAATGATAAAAACACAATAAAAACACAATTGTATGACACAATGTAAAAAACACAATGAAAAAAAAATCACAATGAAAAATACTATTGTATAACACAATTTTGTAAAACACAATTTGGTAAAACACAATTTGTAAAAAAACCCACTAATTTTTTTTTTAATTTTTATATTACAATATGGCACTCATATTAAAGATAAAAAGACACCCGTTATTATGGTGAATTTGTTTTTCAATAAAAACGTTGTAAAAAAAAGTTATCGACGTTTTAAAATGATGAGGGAATTTGGCATGTGCCTTGCATGTGGAGAGAGAAAGTAAACAAATGTGTTATTCCTTTTATACCCTTCCCCTTATATTCACACTTGATTTCCCCTAAACTAATCTCAACCCTGCATTTTCAAAATCAATGGCCAAGATTACTTCTTATCCTTCCTAAAAAATTTATACTTCATATTATAACCTATAATCATATTTCTTCAAATGCATTAATTATTATATAATGCCTATACAAATTTAATTATGTATTGCATACACATGCATATTCATGTATAATGTACGTGGAATCACGAATGCGTATATGAAAATTTTAAAATTGTAGGCTATTAACATGATTTTTTATTTATTATATGTAAAAAAATAAAAAAATTATTTTTTCTCGTGTAGGGCTTATATATGTACTATTTAGGTGGTATCACGAATGTGTATGTGAAAATTTTACAAGTACACGTTATAATCATTATCCGTTATTTATTATATATAGTTTAATGCAATAAAAAAAGTTTATTTTGTTTTGTGTAGGTTCATTTATGTATTGTGTAGATTCATATATGTACTGTGTATAGGGTATTTCGATTTGTGTATGCGTATTTTTATTGTATGTAGGTTCATTTATGTACTGTGTAGGTTCGCATATGTATTATGTATCTTGTATTTAGAATTGTGTATGTATAATTTTGTGCGCAGATTCATTTATGTACTATATAGGTTCATTATTGTGTAGGCTCATATATGTACTCCATAGGTGGTATTTCGAATGGTGTATGTGTAATTTTTATCGTGTTTAGGTTCATTTATGTACCGTGTAGGTACATATACGTACTATGTAGGTGGTATTTCGAATTTTATATGTGTAATTTTGTTCATGTGTATGCTCATTTATGTAGTGTGTAAATATATCGTTGCTATTGAATTTAAGAACTACTATCTAGATAAAGGTATGAATATCAAATTACGAGAATAAAAAAAATATTGATAAACAGCAATATTGAATATGATAAAATAAAAAAACAAGAATTACTTGTAACTTCTTCATACATTATGACCTACCAAATATGAAAAAATGTTCATTTTAATATAACACCCTTGTCATTAAATAAATAATAAAAGAAAAGAAAAAATGTGATTGGTTGGATTCATTTTCTCACACTTCTTGCAATAAGAAACACTTCTGAAATGAACCAAATTTCCCATATATATATATATATATATATATATAGAAAGGGTTAAAATAAAAATACATAGTTTTGTAGGAAGAGTAGGAAGGACATAAAATTTAGAGTTAGGAAACTATGTGAACCTATTTAGAGAACTATGTGGGCTAAATTCTAGATCCTAGGAAACTATTTGATATTTTTGTAACTACTAGATCCTAGATCCAAGAGCCTAGATTTATTCTTACTCTTTCTAGAAAACTATATATTTTTATTATAACTCACCCCTATATATATAAGGTTAGGTTAAAATAAAAACCCACTTGAGTTGTGAAAACTCTAAAAACTCATTCTCAACCACATGTTTTTAGTTAAAGTTTGAATCTTGTGGTCCGTAATTAAAGTTAATAAAAAATATAAACATAAACATAACTTTTTCTTTCTTATGAAAACATATATAAAAATTAGTAAAAAAATGTTAAAAAATAGCAAAACATTTTTTTTTATTTTTCATATTTTGTATTAAATGAAACAACATATATTACATGTGCAAAAAAATACAAAAAAAAAAAACAACAACGTTACATAGGGTTTTCACAACTCAAATGAGTTTTCATTCTATACTTCCCCTATATATATATATATATATAGGGGAGGGTTATCCTAAAAACAAGTAGTTTCTTAAGAAGAGTAGGAATAAATCATAGCCATTGGATCATGTTAATCAATGGTTGAGATTTAAAATTACCAAAAACCGATATAGTTTCCTAGAAATACTCTTTTACAATTATAACCTGCATAGTTTCCTAAAATTATTCTTTTACCATAGGTTTTAATGCCAAATGTCAAAAATCTATTGGTTCTTACTATTCCTAGGAAACTTCTTATTTTTACTTGAACCCTTTTCTATATATCTGTGTATGTGTATGTGTGTGTGTATGCATATATGCATATATATAGGGTTTGGATCAAATATAAATGAAATTAACGTGCTAATTATGAGAATCAAGTAGGGTAATTATATATATAAGTAGAGTAATTATGTAATTACATCGTAGAGTAATTACATAATTACTCTACTTGTATGTATAGTTACTCTACTTGATTCTCACAATTAGCATGCTAATTTCATTTGTATGTTAACCTTCCCTATATATATATATATATATATAGGATTAGGTTTATTTCAGAAGTGTTTTTTATTGCGAGAAATAAAACCAACCAATCACAAATTTTCATTATATATATGATTTATTTTAATCATAGGGGTATTTTAGTATAAATGATTTTTCTTATTTTTGGTAATTAATAAGTATCTGGAGACAGTTACGTATAAATATATTTTTCTACCATGAATTATATCTTTTTACCCTAATCCAGTTTATTATAATTCTGAATTTAACCATTTTTTTTATTTCTATCTTATTATAACAAACATACCTTCATTTTATTTAATTATGAATATAACCATTTTTTATTATAATATATACATAATTCAAATTCTCATAATCGATATCTTCCTATTTACATTTTATCAATAACAAATCTACATCATTTTTTATTTTATATTTAATTTAAATATTTTTGTATATATTATACATTTTCACTTCAAAATACCACCTACACAATGCATAAATGAACCTACACACGATAAAATTACACATATACAATTCGAAATATCACATACACAGTACATATATGAACTTATACATTACTTAAATGAACCTACTCGTGATAAAAGTTGCACATACATAATTCAAAATACCACCTACACAGTACATATATGAACCTACACATAAATTAACCGACACACGATAAAAAAGTACACATACACAATTCGAAATACCACCAACACAATATATATATATATATATATATATATATATATATATATATATGAACTTACATAGTACATAAATGAACCTACATACGAAAAAATACAACACAATTCTAAATACCATCTATATAGTACAAAATAAACTTTTTTTATATTACATTAAAACTTAATGGTCTGCTGTTTCTCATTAAAATTAAAACGAAACTACATATGATAAATAACAGATAATGCTAATAACCTACACTTGTAAAATTTTCACATGCACCTTTGTGATACTATCTACACAGTACATATACAAACATTTATTCCCCTCCCCCCACCCCCCACACGTACAAATTTGAATTCAATAGATAACTAAACTTTCACAAAGCTCCTACACATAACAGTATGTTTCTAATTTTGCTATATAGGTACTATATGAAAAAAATCCATAATATACAACCTACACAACCATAAATTCCAAAAACCATATATATAATTTATTTGCAAAATTTTAAGAGGAAAATTAAATTGTATTAATAATCTTATTAGCATTAATTGAGCATAAGAAAAAAGTAACCGTTGTCATTAATGCATGATTTAATTAGGCATACACCACAAAAGACATGTCTACCCTTTTTAATTAAAAATATGTGCTTTTATTTACGATAATGACATTTATATTAGAGACCCTTGATTAAACACAATCAATGGTTCAGATTTATTTCTCGCACTTCTCACTGTAATATCATTTCTCGCATGATCCATATATATATATATATATATATACTAAGTTATTGACCCGTGCACGACACGGGTGGAAATATAGAAATCGTCAAGTAAACATATATACAATTTCAAACGACAAATTATTTTTTAATATATTTTTTGAAACAACATGATTTTTAATTGCAATTCATATTCATATGCAAACAAAGTACTTAAATACATAAACATACAAAAAATGACTTTATATAGTAGAATGTCTACGAAGAAAATATAAAACTTTAAAACATAAACTTCATAAACTTTAAAAACTAATATTAATACAAAACAAAAAAACTTCACTAACATTATTATGGAAAGCAAGCAAATCAGAATATAAGCATCCAGGAAAGATTCCCGATAAGCATCCAAATATGATTCGGGCTTCTTTTATTCCTGGACCAGGAACCCAGTTGACGACATAAACATTCATATACAACCTAACAAACATAGTAACTAACTGACTACGAAAACTGGTTTTACATTTCATATGAAAAGTCCTGCACCCTCATAAACGAAGCACATTCAAAGCTTAGTTAAGAACCAGAACCAAATCTAAACCTTTTTAAAATGGCATGTAATAACCAGAATCAAATCCTTACGCTTTTAGAATGACCCATTTAAACACGTACCAAATCGATATCTTTTAAATTAACCCGGTATGACCAGAACCAAATCAATGTGATTTTAAAAAGACCCGTTGAAACAGAATGAAATCGATGTCTTTTTATATTGACTCTTTGACCCGAACTAAACTGATACCCTTTTAAAATGACCCGTTTTGATCCGAGCCAAAGCAAATCAAAAAAACATTTCTAAAATGACTCATTTTCATAAATGAAAATAATAACCCACCTGCAGATTAAGAAGAAAATGAAGGATAACACATATAACATTCTTAGCTTTTGAAATCCTTTCTACCAAATGCGAATTCATTATTACTGGCTGTGAAGATTCAAAAAAATATAAAGCTTCAATAACTTCAAAATACTTGAAAGTTGAAACCCATGTGAACCTTTCACTTAATTTGTGAACCTTCCATATTATTTCATTTTTCAATAGATACTAAAACCAAGCACCGAACAAACTAAATAAAAATTGAAACGAAACTAAATTGAAAAAAAAAACTAAAACCGAAAACGTAAATAAAACCAAATACCAATAAAACTAAAATAAAACCGAAATGAAACTGAAAAACTAAAACCAATAAATCTAAAACCGAACCAAAACAAAAATTATAAAAATCGAAACAAAAAATGAATAAAGTTAAACCCGTCTAAAAAGAAATTGAAGCGAAACAAATTTATAAAAACTAAAACCGTACAAAAACCAAAAACCGAAATAAAACCAAAATAAGAATAACTACCATGAAACTTTGAAAAGAAAACCTGATAGTTTTTAATTTATATTGAATTATATATTAAATGTGATTAAGTTGAATGTAATTTAATTTAATTTTGAATTATTTTATTAGTAAGAAATTATGAGAATAAATGTTATTAATGGAAATAGTTATTGTTTTAATAGTATAGTAGATATATATATATATATATATATATATATATGGTTAGGTTAAAATGAAAACCCACTTGAGTTGTGAAAACTCTAAAAACCCATTCTCAACCACATGTTTTTAATTAAAGTTTAAATCTTGTGGTTCACAATTAAAGTTAATAAAAAATGTAAACATATATGTAACATTTTCTTTCTCCAGAAAACATATATAAAAATTAGTAAAAAATGTTAAAAAATAGCAAAAAAATGTTTTTTTTTTATTTTTCGATATTTTGTATTAAATGTAACAACATATATTACGTGTGTAACAAAAAAAAACAAAAAAAACGACGTTACATAGGGTTTTTACGGGTTTCCACAACTCAAGTGGGTTTTCATTTTATACTTCCCCTATATATATATATTGGAGATCAAGTTATTCTAAAAAGGGGGACAAAAATGAGAAGGATGAGAAGGATTTGTAGAAAAAAACCTCTAAAAAATAATAAAAAATTAATTTAGAAAAATCATAACTCAAATTTTAATGCAAAAAAGAAAAATATTTCCACCGTCTTCCTCATTAAAATGAAAAAAAAATACACAATATTTAGTGAAAAAGATTATTGTGTCTTTTTTGCTTATCATTGTGTTTTGTGTTTATTTTTGTCATTGATTGTGTCTTTTTTATTCGCATTGTGTCTTTTTTTCTTGATATTGTGTTATAAAACTCAACATTGTGTCATATTTTTGTGTTATATTTTGCGATCTATTAGTCTTTTTTTTGTCTATCATTGTGTTGTTTGTTCATTTTCGCCATTGTGTCTTTTCGTGTTTTTTTTAATTTCTTTTTGGGAATTGGAATGATGGGGGAAACATTTTGGTTTTTTAATTATTTTCGTTTTTTATTTATATATTGAGTTATGATTTTTTTATTATTATTTTTGAATTTTTTTATGGATGTTTTGTGTGGCCACAAATCCTTCTCACGCTTCTAATGTTTGTCTTCCTTACCATTTTAACTTTACCCTATATATTAGTCCCAACGAAACTATAAATTAATAATTACTAAAAGATTTCAAATTCTAAGATTGTATAGTATAAAATGAATCTATAGTCACTTTTTTTTATTGAACTTCAAATCTATATTGAGTTCATCTTTAAGTCTTCTCATTACACTTAAGAGTTGGGCATGTCTTCTCATGTTGCAACAGAAGGTTGTGAAAAGCTATTGCCGCTTACAATGCTTCTTTATGAGTGACTGGCTCAAAGCTATTGAATGTACATCGTACTTGGAAATTTGAAGGTCATACCTCTTTAAATTAATAAATTATTAACTTATCAATATAATAATATATCGTTAAATTAATAAAATATCTCCGTCACAACATTGTTAATTTGTAGAGATCCTACTATTAATTTGTAGAGATCTTACTTGTATATGTATCTATTTGATTCAAAGTCGAAACTGTATAGTGGTCATCCCTTATCTTTTTGAACTTATATATGGTACCATAATGTGGTATATACAGTCGGCCCATGTATATTTGTATAGCATGTTTGTCTATGGTATAACATAAATGAGCTTATACAATAACAGAAACACAAGTACATACGCAAACGAAAACCAACACAAGAGCTCTTTTCGCTTCAATGTTTTACAAACAGCCCTTACACTTTCAATCGGTTTGTATACATATATACATACAAACTCTTGACACTCAATCCTTACCAAGAAGAACCAATATCAATTTGAAGGCAATTTTAAACATATTTTAAATCTAAGTGCAGCGTTCCCCTTACAAGCATGCTTTATTTTTGATAGGTAAAAGAACGATTAACTGAATAACATAAGAGAATTAACCAACTTTTTCCTATCAAGTGCTACCTTTGTTATGATACAATTTGGTAATCAAGCACAAGATCGATAAAGAGAAGAAGAAGAAGAAGCTAAGAGGAGAGGAAGTAATCTCAATTCATCGATACCAATTAGACTCGTTCTTACTGTTTAAGTACAGAACCAGTTTAACAACTAATCAAAGACACCCTAAACTATTATATTACAATCAAGTCCTTCTACTATTTTGATACCTAACATTTT
The DNA here is from genome assembly GCF_021521415.1 of Bidens hawaiensis. Taxonomy (NCBI): domain Eukaryota; kingdom Viridiplantae; phylum Streptophyta; class Magnoliopsida; order Asterales; family Asteraceae; genus Bidens; species Bidens hawaiensis. Next base: position 31,753 of record NW_027492953.1, read on the forward strand.
TTTGATTTTATAAAAGTTCCTATATCATATAAATAAGAGTAGTTTACATCAAAATAGTATTGGAAATTCAGCCCTTGATGAACACACAAACACGAGATTGAACAACTTGTTCGACTCTTATTATTATAAAATAAAGCACACAAATTACAATAACCTACCCATCTATTTATACTAAAACTTTAACTTGCTCACAAGACTCCTAATTAGACTCAACCTCGAAAACCAAATAAATTATAAAAATAATAAAATCTTATTCCTTATTAAATATAAAAAAAAACCTCAATAAATAATTCATCAAGAATTATCTATAACTCATTTGATCTTTATCTCATAAATTCAAGATTAATATCTTCAAATCGAAGATAACAGGGCAACAACTATGTTCATTTCATATTTTTTTAAAAAGTTATAAAAATATTGATAATATTCAGTTTTAATTTATTGATCTTTATTTTTCAGTTTTACATGATTCTAAAATACATATTATCACCCATCCAAAGACTTCATTTAAAAGAAAGATGTCTTAGGTTCAAGTCCTGAGGGTTTAAGCCTTCAAGTTGGATCAAATGGTTTCTTTTTGTGGGTGGAATTTGGGTCGAGATTGATAGGGCAGACTGATACAGGAGCTTCTCTTGGCTTTGCGTACGTATCAGCCTAACGGCCTACGCTTAAAAATCGGGTGGGGCAATGTCCCGTAAAAAATCATATTGGGTATGCTTGGCAATGAAATTTTAGGAACTTCTAGCATCAAGCTTTTAAGAAAAAGCTCATCCTCAATTAGCTTTGTTTGGTTGAAAAAGCTTCAAGCTTTTAAGTTTAGAGAAAAGCTTCATTTTTAGATGCTACTAATACTAGTTTTATCTTTGAGAAAAAGTTAGAAGCTTTTACATTTGAATTTATAAGTTTAGTACATGAACTTTCATCAACTTTTGTAAATTTATATAATAATTACATAAATTACCCATATTCAAAACTAACTACCCCCATGACTCTTTAAAAGACTATAAATTTTTCACATGTTAATATTTTTTAAACAAGTTATATCATAAAAAAGAGCATTTTATTCTCTTTGATTTGAGTATGATATTGGTATACTTCTTTAACTTTAAAAAATTAGTATACTACGTGATTACCGGTTATGATTGGCAACAAGTTGAGTCATACGAGCTCGGGTCATGTGTAAGACCAAATTAGGGTCGGAACGAGTTGATACAAAAAGGGTTAATTTAGTTCGGTTCGTGTCGGTACGGTTTTGAGTCCAAAGGGGCCAGATCAGAACATGTTTCAGATTAAAACGGTGTCAGATCAGGAAGGGTTTCAGATCAAAAAAGGTTGGTTAAAAAATTATCTATTTGAAATTACTGTATATTTGAGCTTTGTTTCTTGATTTTCGCCATCGGTTACTTGCTTCTTACTTTTGCACGAATTACACGTCTGCATTCGGGTTATGTGTGCACTATTATTAAGTGAATCACGTACCGACACTAATTATGCGGTTGATGTCAAGTTGCGCACACACTCCGCCGCACCGCGCGGGCACCCAATTAGTTTTATTAAAAGCTCCAGCTACTCTGCCAAACATATAAATATATCTAAAAAGCTACGGCTAACAGCTACCAGTTACACCTACCAGCTTCCAGCTACTAGCCACCAGATTCCATCTAACAGCTATCAACTAGTTTTGCCAAACATACGTGTATGTTTGACAAGGAGTTTTTAGGGCTTCAAGCTTTAAGCTTTTAAAAAAAGCTTATATTCAATTAAAAGCCTTGTTTGGTTGTGGAAGCTTGAAACTTTTAGGTCATGTGAAAAAGCTTAAAGCTTGAAGCTCCTAGTAGTAGCGTTTAGAAAAAGCTACAAGCTTTTAACATTTTAATTACTTAAATAACATTCCAAAATAAGTAAATTTACTATTATTTTTTTTAGTTATACCTATTTTGGTCATTTTATATATTTTATTAAAAACTATAATTACTCTACCAAACATTTAAATATATCTAAAATACTACAGGTACCAGCTACAAAACACCACCAATTTCAACTACCTGCTAGTTTTTGCCAAACAAACCATTATCTCGGTCACAATTAATTTTGGAAACAAACCGAACATAATTTTAGCACTTTGACACCAAAAGAGCAGCAGAGTGAAGCAACACTTTCCGAAAATCATGCAACGCGTGTCAACCTTTTTCGATCTTCACCTCAACATCATCCCACTTTACAAAACCAATCACCATTGATGCAAGATTCCTTCACTACACAACTCTACATTTTTTCTTTTTCTTTTTTTTTATTTAAAAAAAAACCCAATTTTTATTCACCCAAACACATTACACAATAAAAATCAAGAATCCCATCAAACCAGCTTTTGATTATTATCCCTTTGGTGGGTTATTAGCAAGAATCACTTTCAAGAAAGTCAGCTTATTATAAAGGTGTCTCCTTTTTGGATCTAGATGTAATTTTATCTCTTCTTTAATTTTATCTATTTTGTTCCCTATTTAAATAATGCCCAATTAATTATTTGTTTATTCACTGTGATTTCTTTCTGCTAGATGTGGATGTTTATTTGACCTTGGTTTTTTTTTTTATTATACAGTTGTAGAATTATAGTTGGGAAAATACATTTAATTGCATATTAATAGCTGTCACTTATACTCCTTGTTCTTGTTCTTGTTATTCTTTTTATTGTTAATTCTCCTAGGTTATGTCTTGGATCTGAATTTTTAATTAACAGTCTAGATCTGTTAACTAATATTATTATGTTTCTGCATGTGTGTTTTAAACTTTTAATGTTTGCAACTGCAATATTGAACAATTGAAAAAACTAATTCTTTTTTGGGGGGAATTAGGTTGATTTAGGAGTGATGATGAAAAACTGTAATCTGGGTGTTGTTTAATCTGGATTTGGGGAAAAGGGTTTTGATTGATTGGTCGAGTTATGGGATCAAGGGTCGAGAGGCATGAACATCAGCATCATGATCTTGTGCCATTAGCTGCATTGATCAGTAGAGAAATGAAAAGTGAAAAGATGGAGAAACCGACTATTCGGTACGGGTACGCAGCTCAATCGAGGAAAGGTGAAGATGTTTTCATGATGAAAACTGATTGCCAGCGAGTTCCGGGCCATCAATCATCAAGTTTTTCTGTTTTTGCGGTATGTGTTCTTAATATCGATGTAACATATTGTAGAATGCTAATAACTATTTTGTTTTCTAATTATCTTGTAGATATTTGATGGTCATAATGGGAATGCTGCAGCATTATATTCAAGGGATAATCTTTTAAACCATATTTTAAGTGCGATTCCTCGTGGTCTTGGACACGATGAGTGGCTTCAAGCGTTACCGAGAGCATTAGTTGCAGGTTTTGTCAAGACTGATAAGGAGTTCCAGAGCAAAGGCATGTCACCCATGTTGTTAATTAGTTAACTACAGTTTTGAAAAGTTAATGTAGCTCATGGTTGACTTTTTGCAGGTCAAACTTCAGGAACCACTGCTACCTTTGTTATTGTTGATAGATGGACCGTAACGGTTGCATCGGTTGGAGATTCCCGTTGCATTTTGGATACACAAGGTGGTGATGTGTCGGTTTTGACAGTTGATCATAGACTTGAAGAGAATCAAGAGGAGTGAGTTATTATTATTATTATTATTATTATTATTATTATTATTATTTCTTTGAAGAAGTACCCGTGCTCTATATGAAAGATGTTGATTATGTTGTAGTGTTATTACAGAAGAGAACGGGTGAAGGCTAGTGGAGGGGAAGTAGGGCGGTTGAGTATCTTCGGTGGTGCTGAGGTGGAGGCTTTACTTAATTAAAGAAGTTAAAATATAATCAAATGACTTTGTATTCCAATCAATTTGAACCTAATTTTTAATATATTTGTTAGATTGGTCCGCTTCGTTGTTGGCCGGGAGGTTTATGTCTTTCTAGATCGATCGGGGACATGGATGTTGGAGAATTTATAGTTCCCATACCATATGTAAAGCAAGTGAAGGTATAACTAACTAATCAACCGTTTTAATGGATCCCATTCTGTTTCTAATGGGACCCACAATTGGATTTTGCATATTGTTCTGACACCATGGAAACTGTTTCTTGGTGCAAAAGCTATCGAATGCTGGCGGACGGCTCATAATAGCTTCTGATGGCATTTGGGATGCCGTGTCATCAGAGTCGGCTGCAAAATCTTGTCGTGGTTTGCCTGCTGAACTTGCCGCTAGACAAGTTGTAAAGGTAGTTTCTTTTCTTTATTCTTAACATTTTGACTTTTGAGATCAAACCTAGTAAACAATAAGTTAAACATTTTATTTGTGTTTTGGATTTCATCGTTAACTAACCGCAAGTTAGCACTTGAGGTATATTGCAAATGGGTTATCATTGATTTTGCTTAAACATTTAAAATTTCAAGCCAATTACGAATCAAAATTTTAGTCCATTGACTTTAAAAGTCAAACTACTAAAATTAACAGGACTATAATTTTTCAGGAAGCATTAAGATCAAGGGGATTAAGGGATGATACAACCTGCATAGTTGTGGACATAATTCCTCCGGAAAATGCAATGCCGCCACCATCCCCGCCACGTAAAAAGCAAAGCAAGCTCAAATCTTTCTTCTTCAGAACAAAGTCTCTTGGTTCTACTAGTAAACTGTCGAAGAAACTGTCGGCTGTAGGCGTTGTTGAGGAGCTTTTTGAAGAAGGTTCGGCCATGCTTGCAGAACGGTCGGTTTCTCTAACTACTAGTCACATGACTTTCTTATTATTAACTAGTGATGAATGTTTTATCTGGATATAATGTAGATTGGGGAATGATGAGGCGGGTGGTTCATCAACGTCGGGTCTTTTCGTTTGTGGTGTTTGTCAAGTTGACATAGCAGCAAGTGAAGGCATATCGGTTCATGCGGGGTCCATCTTTTCGACAAGCTCAAAGCCTTGGCAAGGTCCGTTTTTGTGTGTTGATTGTCGGAATAAGAAAGATGCAATGGAGGGAAAACGACCAAGTGGAGTCAAAGTCACCTAACACCTGCGTTTCAGTAGTTTAACATCAAATTTTAGTAGCCTAAACTAAACGGTTCGTTTGAATTCAGGGTTGGTGTGTATATGTGGTAATTACTAATAATGAGTAGTAGCATCTGATATGATGAGAATGTAGGTGTTGAGAGTGCTTATTATTTGGTAAAACTGTTGATATGAGTTTTTGTAGTTGAGAATAAATAAGATAGGACAAATGATTTTCATGCTCTGTTATTTGTACCAACTGGTTTCTGGTTAATTTTTTTTGAAACTGTGCTGCTCATTTGTGTACAGGAAGCAGCATGATTTTAATCTTTATTGCGTTAAGTTACGTAATGATCACATCCTATTTTTAACCATCCAAACTTGACCACATTATCGAGACGTATTTAATGGGCATAAAATTGGGTACCACATGAAACTTCATTGTGTTTTACGTAATGATCACATCCTATTTTTAACCATCCAAACTTGCCCACATTATCGAGACGTATTTAATGGGCATAAAATTGGGTACCACATGAAACTTCATTGTGTTTTCATGCTTTTGGAAAGGGTTTTGGATGAATGGATGATATGAGTTGGGAAACTAAAAGTCTTGATGGAATTGGTCAATAAGGATAGAGTTGCACAAGTTATAAGATATTTAGGCTTTTGCTAAGAGTCATCTGTATACTGCAGGGTTTAAACTTTTCTGTTGGATATCTGAAATGACTCCGGTCTTCTTTGTTGTATCCGTGCTACTCTATCTTCTACCTCTCCTTCACTCTACTGCATACATCTCTAAGCCCATCTGCCCTGAAAGTTTTAACTGCCCAGATTCAGGACCGTTCAAGTACCCTTTTTACAACACTGAAGAAACGTGGATCGACTTACTGGTATACGATCAACTTTCCTCGGGTATGAGTGTGCTATATCACCGATGGTTTTCCGGAGTATGAATTCTTCCACCTACAAAACGAGCAGCACCGTGAACTTACCCCTCAGAAAGGGACAGAGGGGTCCTCATTGGGGTAACCCTCCGGTGTGAGAATAAGATATTGTAAGAGAAGATAATAATAATCTGAAAGTGAGTAAGGACTTAGAATGTATTTTCTTGCTTACCTCCCCTTGTGGAGGTGGTGTGGTATTTATAGTGTTAGGGTTTCCAATGATTGGGCTCAGACCCAATTAGGGCCTTTTTGGCCTCCTCCTATTGCTTCGCGCCACGTGTCCTTAGGACACCTGGTGCTTTTTCATTGATTATTCTCTGACCAAGGTATTTCACCTGACCCATGTGCAATCACGTGGTAGCACATGGGTTTTGCTGGGTTGTCCACCCTTCATTGGCAGCTGTCAACATCAGCATATTCTTTATTCCTTAAAGGATACCTTCTGGAAGGTTGTCTGATGAGCACAATCATGGTTGTCCTTATCCTGATTTGGATAAGGACGTGGTTGATTATGTGCATGTGTGATATGCGCCTATCCTGGGGATGCGCGAGGTCTTCTCTTTATTCTCACGCGCAGATGTTTCATGCGCAGATGTGATATGCGCAAGCATATGTAATATGCGTGAGCATATGTGATATGCGCCACGCGCAGATGCGCCACGCGCAGATGTGATATGCGTGAGCATATATGATGCGTGAGCATATGTGATATGCGCCACACACAGATGCGCCACGCGCAGATGTGATATGCGTGAGCATATATGATGCGTGAGCATGTGATACGCGCCACACGCAGATGCGCCACGCGCAGATGTGATATGCGTGAGCATATGTGATGCGTGAACATATGTGATATGCGTGAGCATATGTGATATGCGCCACGCGCATAGGTTTTGGCTTTGTGTCTTCATGACATCCTGATTTCAAGCCTCTTGTCTATATCTTGTGGGTTGACCCGCCCCGCTCGATGTTAAGGCGGGTGCATACCTCTTCAAGCCCCCAGTCTAATGTGTGTCTTGTCTCGCGCGAGCGAGGTAAGATAGATATTAGACTTAATAGTTTGCTCTTTTAATAGAGTTTGTCTTTTCTTTTTTATTTCTCATATGTGCATTGCGCGAAATTCTATCCTTTTGGTTGAAATGAATCGTCCATGTACGTGGTTGGTTGGTGTTGGATCGCGGTGGTGTGGTGCTCGGCGCCAGCGCATGTGTGATGGCGCGCTGCTGCTTCATAGCGGTGGCACTCATGCATGGTGGGATGCACCATGGCGGCCGGATGGTTATCCGCGGTGGCGTGTACGCGTGGTGGCGCAATGACCTTACGCGGTGGCGAGGTTCACTTGTCGTGGCGCGAATGAATGTCGACGGAATGTTAATCCGCGACTGTGCGTATGTTTGGTGGCGGATTATTGACCCGTGACGACGCATCGTGATCCGTGGTGACGCGCTGCTGCTTCATGGCGATGTATTGAATTGCGGTGGCGCATGCGTGATGGCGCTACATCGAACCATGGTGGCGCATGCGCGATGGCGCGCGCGTGTGCTTGTTGAATATAAGGTATGCTTACACATTGAAATTTGAACAAGGTTGTAAGGAAATTATTAAGTACCCCTTAATAGTTGTCATATTTCAAGCTATTTTGCGATATTTTGAATATGCTGACACGCGCCTTGGCATTTCGTTATTCCTCTTTTGCGCGACGTTATCGTGCATTTATTATAGGGAATTATGAATGAGTTTTTTAGTCTTTACGTGTCAGTATGTGTTACTCTGCCTATATCCATTATAATCCCATGCGCGGCCCCGACCCGAAACCTCAACAACTATGTTTTGGCATGTGCTTTGCCTTAGTTGTGCTTAGGTATGTTATGTTCCAGCTGCGCAATACGTGGGATGGATGCTCTGAGTAATTTGAGCTAAGGCTCATATTATTGGGCTAAGGCCCTGACGTTTTAGAGTTAAAACTCGTCAACGCATCTGAGCTTGAAGCTCGCGCATGTATGTTTTACTTCGTTTTTTTTTAGTTTGATGTCAATATAATGTTGTCATATTGCTCAAATTAATAAAAGGGAGTGTGAAACATGTATGCAAAAATCAAAACCAGGCTTGCACATGCATGCCGGCGGAGTCGTGACTCGCGGGCGTGCATGCATGGTGGCGAAGCTTGATCCTTGGCAGTGCGCATGCACGGCGGCGGAGTGGTGACTCGCGGGCGCGCATGCATGGCGGAGAGTTGCGTGGGCATGCATGGCGGCGAGTCTTTTGCGCAAAACCCACATGGTGGTTTCCGCGGTGGTTTCCACGGGCGCTCACGCATGTCGGCGGAATGGTGACCCGCTGGCGAGCATGCATGGTGGCAGTCTTCTGCGCAAAACCCACATGGTGGCGGTCTTTTGCGCAAAACCCACATGGTGGTTTCCGCGGAGTGAGAATTCGCGGGCACGCGTGCATGGTGGGAGTTGAGCGCGCGTGCGTGGCGCAGGATTGAGCGCGCATGCATGGCGGGAGTTGAGCGCGCGTGCGTGGCGCAGGATTGAGCGCGCATGCATGGCGGGAGTTGAGCGCGCGTGCGTGGCGCAGGATTGAGCGCGCAAGCATGGTGGGAATTGAGCGCGCGTGCGTGGCGCAGGATTGAGCGCGCATGCATGGCGGTGTGTTGCTTAGCGATGCGCATGCACGGTGGCGATCAACTGTTGAGGTTAAAACATGAAATGAATCTGACCTGATCCATGACGATGGTCCCAAGGATGGCGCCAATGAAGAAACGTGGATCGACTTACTAGTATACGATCAACTTTCCTCGGGTATGAGTGTGCTATATCACCGATGGTTTTCCGAAGTATGAATTCTTCCACCTACAAAACGAGCAGCACCGTGAACTTACCCCTCAGAAAGGGACAGAGGGGTCCTCTTTGGGATAACCCTCCGGTGTGAGAATAAGATATTGTAGGAGAAGATAATAATAATCTGAAAGTGAGTAAGGACTTAGAATGTATTTTCTTGCTTACCTCCCCTTGTGGAGGTGGTGTGGTATTTATAGTGTTAGGGTTTCCAATGATTGGGCTCAGACCCAATTAGGGCCTTTTTGGCCTCCTCTTATTGCTTCGCGCCACGTGTCCTTAGGACACCTGGTGCTTTTTCATTGATTATTCTCTGACCAAGGTATTTCACCTGACCCATGTGCAATCACGTGGTAGCACATGGGTTTTGCTGGGTTGTCCACCCTTCATTGGCAGCTGTCAACATCAGCATATTCTTTATTCCTTAAAGGATACCTTCTGGAAGGTTGTCTGATGAGCACAATCATGGTTGTCCTTATCCTGATTTGGATAAGGACGTGGTTGATTATGTGCATGTGTGATATGCGCCTATCCTGGGGATGCGCGAGGTCTTCTCTTTATTCTCACGCGCAGATGTTTCATGCGCAGATGTGATATGCGCAAGCATATGTAATATGCGTGAGCATATGTGATATGCGCCACGCGCAGATGCGCCACGCGCAGATGTGATATGCGTGAGCATATATGATGCGTGAGCATATGTGATATGCGCCACACACAGATGCGCCACGCGCAGATGTGATATGCGTGAGCATATATGATGCGTGAGCATGTGATACGCGCCACACGCAGATGCGCCACGCGCAGATGTGATATGCGTGAGCATATGTGATGCGTGAACATATGTGATATGCGTGAGCATATGTGATATGCGCCACGCGCATAGGTTTTGGCTTTGTGTCTTCATGACATCCTGATTTCAAGCCTCTTGTCTATATCTTGTGGGTTGACCCGCCCCGCTCGATGTTAAGGCGGGTGCATACCTCTTCAAACACCAATGACACTCGATGCGGGTTGATTAAGGTCAACTGTACATTGAAGCATGAGAATATTGAATTTGGAGGACGATCATATGGTATTGTAACCAAGCTTGATTCTGGTTCTTCTGTCCTTATAAGAAACATCACATGGGGAGATCTTGTAGACATCAAGAGCTGTGAGGCTCTTATGAATAATATCACTTCTCCAACTCCTGAATTGTTTTCCATTTCAATCCAACCCCCCATCGTTACTCTATTCAAATGCACAAGTGATCCAAAGTATGTTCCAGAGATTGCTGCTTATTTCAGCCAACCTGATTACAACAGCTACAAATGTATACATCACATGTTCTACTATAAAAATCATAACGGCAACTATACAACAGCTCCAAGTGATCTCCCACATAGATGTGAAATAATACAGCTGCCAGGGTCGGCAAGTGTGTATGATGACGAATATGACTACTCCACCAACAGATTTCCACCTCTCATTGATGGCTTTTCTATTTCAATTACGCCATCACCTTCCTGTGACGAGTGTCACAACAAAGGCGGTTACTGTCTTACTCAGCAAGGAAATTTTATTTGTTCAGGTGCAGGTATTTACTCTGGACTATAAAATAAACACTGCACATGCATATAATTGAGATGTAGTCCATTCAGATTGCACTAATCCATCTTAAATAAGTGGTTAGAAAAAGTCCATACATTGTTTACCTAGTATATATTGTTAGGATTCTACGTGTGATTATATATATATATATATATATATATATATATATATATTAGAATTGAGAGAGACTAAGAGAGATCATGAATTCTTACTATTTCTTAGATTTCTGGACACCAATTCAATTTAGTGGGATCTTTCATTCACATTTTTTTCCACCATGAACATTTTATAAAACTTTTTTGACTCCCGAATTTGGAGTATCCTACTTTCACAGTTCACAGTGTATATATATATATATATAGGGTTTGGATCAAATACAAATGAAATTAACATGCTAAACATGATAATCAAGTAGAGTAATTATATATATACATAAGTAGAGTAATTATGTAATTACACCATAGCACTTGAGTTGTGAAAACTCTAGAAACTTATTCTCAACCACATGTTTTTAATTAAAGTTTAAATCTTGTGGTCCATAATTAAAGTTAATAAAAAATGTAAATATAAATACAACTTTTTATCTCTCATGAAAACATATATAAAAATTTGTAAAAAAATGTTAAAAAATAACAAAACATTTTTTTTTATTTTTCTAAAGGTTACAACATATATTACGTGTGCAAAAAAAAAAAAAAAAAAAAAAACGATGTTACATAGGGTTTTCACGGGTTTTCACAACTCAAGTGGGTTTTCATTCTATACTTCCCCCATATATATATGTGTGTGTGTGTGTGTGTGTGTGTGAGTATATATATACTATATATAATACATGAAAGATAGACAATAAGATACCTACTTTTTAAGTAATTTACAAGTTGTAAAGCATAAGTTACACATTCTATAGCATGTAAGGTAGGAACAAACTTGTCCATTATAAAATATGCATATAAATAGTTACAACATTACTCCTTCAACTTTACTAAACTTTTGTAAATTTAAGAAATATTTAAAAATTTGAACATTCATCTTTATCCGTGTATTTCTTTTGATTTTAATTGTAAACCAACTTTCCACCAACGATTTTCCAACGACCGTAACTTTTTCATACGCTAATATATATATATATATTTTTAAAATTGCACTATAATAATGAGCATTTTATTATCTTTAATTTGGGTATGGTATTGCTATAGGTTTTCAATTAAAGAGAATTAACACATTACGCATGAGCGTTCACAATTTGGTTTTAACGTTTTTTAAGTTGAACCGTGAGCCAAACCGTTGGTTCAATTTTTTTTATCATTGAAAACCGTAACTGAACCGTTGAAAATTTGAACTGAATCGTTACTAACGGTTTGGTTTCACGCATTGAGCTTCAATAATAAGTTTACAATCCTGGCCGGTTTTATATGGTCGATTTTCGGTATAAACCATAAACCAAACTGTTTGCTATGAAAATTTAGAAACCGGCTGACCAAATGTGGTGATTGGTTTAAACGTTTTCACGGTTTCAATCGAACCTTGAACATCTACATGATTATTAGGATTTTTTTATTCCCGCCGCATAACGCGGGGACCTTTCTAGTGTGTGTATATATATATATGAGGGTTTGGATCAAATACAAATGAAATTAACGTGCTAAACGTGAGAATCAAGTAGAGTAATTATAAATACAAATAGAGTAATTACGTAATTACTCTATGATGTAATATATATATATATAAATGAGGGTTTGGATCAAATACAAATGAAATTAACGTGTTAAACGTGAGAATCAAGTAGAGTAATTATAAATACAAATAGAGTAATTACGTAATTACTCTATGATGTAATCACCTAATTACTCTACTTGTATATATAATTACTCTACTTGATTTTCACGTTTAACACATTAATTTCATTTGTACGTTAACTTGTAGGGGAAAGTTAACGTACAAATGAAATTAACGTGTTAATTGTGAGAATCAAGTAGAGTAATTATATATACAAGTAGAGTAATTATGTAATTACTCCATGATATAACTACGTAATTACTCTACTTGTATATATGATCAATTAAGTGTTTTATAGTTAATTGATTGCTTTGAAAGTTTTAATTGTTTGATATGTTTGAAGCAGAAAGATGAAAGAGATGAAACTAGTTAATTACAAAAATGTCATCGCCATAAATTTATGAAACCTTCAGTTCGCACGTTTTGTACAGTATTTTAGTTTGTATTTCATCCAAACCTATATATTGTATAAAAAGGGATTAAATAAGAACTTATATACTTCCAGTATTGGGAGGGTTGTTTCACACAGGAAGAATGCCAACAACCCCGGAAAAATAATAATAATAATAACAACAAAGAGCTTTTAATTGGGATTTTGAAAATATAGTACCTCCTAATCAATAGGAAGGGTGGGGGAATGACGTCGAACATCCTGATGTATATACGCCTATATCTGCTCTGCACAACTAATTGACATAACGAACATCCCTAAAAGAAATGTTTTTGATAGCTAAAATGGAAAGAACATTTCTAACACGATATTTGTATGGTTCCATTTTTGTAGATGCGGGAAAAAAATCGCCACGGGTGATTCTTGTCTTAGGTAATTATCATAAACATAAATTCTCGTTGACTTAACCCACTACTTATCCTGAGTTACTAAACTTACTAAAGAAGTTACATCTATTATATGTTGCAGCTTTGGTTGCAGGAGTAGTGACGATATTAATCGTCATAATCTTATGCGTTAGAAAGAAACTAGGATGGATAGCAAAGTCGAAGAATAATGTCAACTTGGAAATGTTTCTAAAGAATCATGAATTCATAGCTCCAAAAAGGTACTCTTATTCACAACTCCGAAAGATGACAAACTCCTTCGAAGTCAAACTAGGCCAAGGTGGTTTCGGTACTGTGTATAAAGGAGTGTTAAGCGGCAAAAACCCAGTAGCAGTGAAGATTTTAAGTGAAGTTAAAGGTGACGGGGAAGATTTCATTAATGAAGTCACGAGTGTTGGTAGTACATCCCATGTTAATATTGTCAGTCTAGTGGGATATTGTTTGGAGGGTCATCGAAAGGCTTTAATCTATGAATTCATGCCAAATGGATCCCTTGAGAGGTTCATATATGGTCGGGGATCTTCAAGTATTAGTCATCTTGGGTGGGGAAAGTTGCACGAGATTGCAATTGGAATTGCTCGAGGACTAGAATACTTGCATAGGGGTTGTAACACACGGATCTTACATTTCGATATAAAGCCACATAATATTCTACTAGATCAGGATTTTTGTCCCAAAATATCCTACTTTGGACTGGCTAAGCTTTTCCCAGATGAAAGAAGCATGATATCCATGTCCCATATGAGAGGAACACCAGGGTATATTGCTCCTGAACTATTTTCTAGAAATTTTGGTCGTGTCTCCCACAAATCAGATGTTTATAGTTACGGAATGATGGTTTTAGAAATGGTCGGAGGGAGGAGAATTATCGAGGTTGAAGTTGATTGTACAAGTGAGATATACTTTCCTTGTTGGATATACAAAAAGGTCGTGTCCCAGGAAGAACATCTTGGACTGCATGGGATTATGAATGATGAAGAAAACAAGACGGTAAGGAAAATGATCATCGTGGGGCTGTGGTGCATACAAACCAATCCCTTGAGTCGCCCTACAATCAGTAAGGTATTGGAAATGCTAGAAGACAACTTAGCGTCATTGGAAATGCCCCCAAAGCCTTATATATTTTCTCCACCCAGATCAGTTGCTTCTTCAAGTACGAGCTAAGTCATTATTGTTCAATCACTAGGCCTTAGAAAGGTTGTTGGTCACTTGGTCATTAAGTAGTGTTAAGTTATTTATTTCATCTTAACTTGTTAAAAGTTATTTAATTTATTACTTTAGCCATATAATTCAGGAATCTGGTGCATACCGATATTGCCAATAGCAAAAATAGTTGGTAATGTAAATAGTGGGCAAGCAGATTGCAACCAAATACTTTCACATGTGTTTTGACAATCATATATATATGGCCAGGCCAGCTTAGAACATCAAGCAGTCACATAGCAAGTTTCGCAAAGCTGGGAGTGTCATCACTACTCATAATTAGCTTTCTTTTACACATTTCATCAATCACTTCATATGCACAAAAATTATGTGTTCAAATTGATGAATCAAGTTTAAAAAAACTGATCGAAGGCGTGTATTGGTAAACATTACTGAAGAAGAAAAGCATACAACATACATACCTTTGACTTAGAAATTGTTTTGAGATTGACAACGAATTAACAATGCGTTCTCCGCACAATCGTCTATTGCAATCCAGAGTAGAGAGAGAGAGAGAGAGAGAGAGAGAGAGAAACTTAGATCAATCTCATAGCTAGCTAGGTAGCCTTCTCATTGCCATTGCCCTGCTTAACTGCTTAAGTAGCTAAACTGAACAGTTGATTCCTAATATATTACATCCTAACATTAGGTACCCTTCTCAATTCTCAGTGTGCTCTTTTATCTTCAAATCTCTTTGGTCGTCAATTTCTTGAAACTTGTTCTACTTCAATGCTTGTAGGAAGGGGTTTAATTACCAACTTTCATATATAAATATATCACATTTTGTTTTAAATGGCTCTTAAACTACCACATATTAGATCCACCAAAACTACCACCAATGCTTGAAGGAAGGGGCCAGTGTGTATGGTTTGGTTTGGATCAGTATTCGGTTAAAACTAAAACTTCAGTTTTCATTGTGGTTTCAGCCTTTCCGGTTCTTCCGCTTGAGGTTGAAAATTTTGGGTTGAAAAACCTCAAAATAATGAATTTAGGTCTAAATCATCTTGTTAATTAATAACTAATGGATTCTTATATATTTAAGCAAAATTATTTGAGTTATATATTTATTAAATTCATAAATTACTTAATATAAAAAATGAAAGTTAAAAAATGAAAAATGAAAATTAGAAATTCAGTTCGGTTTTTATTATATGCAATACAAAAACAGAACCATGTGTTCGGCTTTTATAAAAACGTAACCAAACTATCAATTTTTATTTGTGTTAAGTGTTTTTAGATTTTTCGTTTGATGTACACCCATAACAGGCTAATATATGGTGTGGGCCCCATATGTCACAATCAACTAAGGCCAAGACATTTAAATATATTTAGGCGTTTGAAAGGGGTTAACTTTTACCAAAAGTCTTAACGGTGTTAGGAATACTGAAATTGTTACAAGTGATGGTCGAAGTTCTGCGTTTTTTTTGCCTTTTTGACAAAAAGGATTGGACAAGTAAGGTTTGTGTATATGAAAGCTTGACAATGGTATTTACATAAGAATTCAGGCCCCCTCTTTTAAACAGCATTTGAAATGATGATTCTTGTCATCAAGTTTGTGTCCGTTTTTGGTTAAAAATCGAGCTAAGGATCAATGAACCAAATTCGTAAGTGAGGATTGGTGCTAGTATGAACAAAATAATCAAAGTAATGATTATAGATAATGAACACGAAGATTTATACGAGGAAAAGCCCTTGGTAACTAGTATCCCGCCGGCATAAAAACCTCGGGCAGTGAAAACCATCACTACCAATTATATTGAACTTGAAAAGATTACAAATGGTGAAAGCTGATCGTGAATACAAGTGTTTCTACTAAGAGTTCTAAATGCTCGAGTATTGTGTAACAAGTGTCGTGATCAGCTATAGTTCGATGATTAAATACACAAATTTACAACGGCTACTAACTAAACTCCTACTAATCCGGACACGTTCGTTTACTCGTTCAGCTTGACCGTTTTGGAGCGTGGACGAAAAGGGAAGACCTGGTAAATATCTCATCCGCAAGAATATACAGGGATTCTGGTAAGCACGTGTTTTATCTGCAAAAAAAAATTAGAATATAACTGAAATCGACTGTTGAAGATCATTGAACCATTGAGGATCCTTAGTCCTAGAAACAGTCGCCACAGATGGTTGATCTTCGAGGATCAAAGATCCTGGTCCCAACCATTGCCCCTAAATATGATAGGTGTGAGTTGGAACAGTTGTCATGTTTATCCCGAGAAAAATGCATCGTAACCGTCGATTAAGAGCAGATGTGACCATCGCCTACCACCATATAATTGCGCCTACTTAATAGACTCGAACCCTTATATCTTCCTTCTTCATCGGATTATAAGTGTATTTCCGGCTAACTACCACTTTCTCTTTCTATTATTTCCTTTATTCTTTTCATCCTTCTGTCACAATGCCTAAAAGAAACCAAAGAGCTTCCTTTAGCTTGAGCCCGAGGGATATCACTCCTGAACTTCAGAGCCAACATCTTCTTAAAGATCCAGCTTCTGAAATTTGCAAATTCACCGACGAAGAAATCCGTAGTATCTCCGATTGTTTTCTCGAAGGAATAGTGTTTAGACCCTACAACCCCCAAGTAAAGAGTGACTGCATCTCTACCGATTGGGTTTGTTTTCCAGCACTCCCATTCCTTCTTGGCTTTTCGTATCCATTTCTCGATCTTACAACTACTTTCTTTTCCTCACCGGTATCAGCTATATCCAAGCTATGCCGATGATGTGGAGGACTTTGCACACCGTTGAAAGACTGATTGCAGAGCAAGACCTCGATTTCACTCTTCCGTCCCTTTCTTACTTGTATAGCCTCGTGACCCATGGTTCTAGCAGATTCCTCTTCAAGAGCAAGCCTTTTCAACCTCTTCCAATTAATAAGACCACCCACAATGATCTAAGTTGGAAGAACCAATTCTTCTTCGTCTTAAGAGATAATATTCCGAATGGGAACTCATTACCAACTCGTTGGATCCTGAGGGGTAGGATAGTAGATCCAGAGGATAGATGATCCTTATTTTGTTGTTTGTCTGACTACAGGTTTGTTGATCCTTGTGCAGTGTCCAACTTCTCAGATCTTGCTGCCGATCCAGACAGTGTTGGGAAGGCGAAGGCGTTTCTGTCTATGGATCCTTTCAATAGAACATTCAAGATTGTTGGTGAAGATTTAAGCGACTCAGACGAGAAGACTGCAAGTTCTTCAGAAACCATGTCCAGTAAGTTAGAATTTATTCCTTAATCATAAACTCAGTAAAAATAAGGAAAAACAATAGATTGTGAAGGGCTTATCTTTTTTTGGGCAGGTGCACAGAAGTCATCATCCAAGCCTTCTAAGAATCTGCTGGGATAGTTCTAGTTAGAAGATGTCGACAGCCTTATCTCATCTCGCTCCTCTGAGAAAAGACCGATGAAAAGCTCCAGCCTCGCACCTCCTAAGACCATCACTACTCGTTCCAAGGCCAGTATGAAAAGGAAAAGAGATCCCGACGTGGAGATCCACAGTGTCCAACATGTCTTTGATCAACTTTCAGAGGTAAGGATCCTTTATACATAGTCATAAATGTTTTGGTTGTATCTTTAACTTGTAAACTTCTTGCAGGCTGTAGCCAATTTCAAGGCTATGTATGATGAAAACGTGGCCAACACCGAGAGGGAGCTAGCCAAGTATCGTGCTGGGATATCCCTAAAGGATAAGCAGATCATGGAACTTCAGACTGAGAAGGGCACCCTGGAGGATAACCTAGCTCTCGCTGACATCCGAGCTCAGGAGCAAGTGGTTGAGGTCACCGAGCAGGCCAAGGTGTGGGCTAGCAAGGCGGTGTTAACGGGCAGGATCAAGATTGTTGAAGAGGCCGAAGACGCTGCATTTGACAGGTCCAAGTGGAATGTAGCTTTATAGAAGAAGACTCTGGCCGGGTTTGGTGATGAAGGTGAGGATGCTGGAGGCGATAAGAGAGATGAGGATGCTGGGACTAGTGGGACAAAAGAGGATGCTTCGGAGGTCAATGGTGCTGGTGAAGGTGATGGTGAATTGGTTAAGGAGTGAAGGTGCAAATGGGCGATGAAGGATATAAAAACAATTATCAAAGGTGGTTAGGGTGGAGGGATCCTTAACTTTATGGGGATGAAGCCTTAACCGCCTTTGTCTTTTGAATTTCTACATGGACATATGATAACTTTGACGTAACGGTGGATGGTCCATGTTTTCCTGGTGAAGCCTGGATCAACTTTTGCTTATAATAATATGACTCCTTTGATTTCTGCTTTGTAATCTGTGTTAATAGGATATATGATCCTTTATACTTGGGATTTCCTTCATGTATTATTTACCTGTTAGAATAAATAAACAAAAGAAAATGCAATAGTTAGAAAAGTTGGATTTAAACCCAACTATCTTGGGGACAAGCCCAAGAAAACATGGGGACAAACCCAATAAAACGTGGGGACAAGCCCAATAAATACGAGCGACGAGCTGATCCTTGGCGTTGGCCCAATTGTACGCGGTGACGAGCCTACCCCGGCGTTGACCTTAAATTGTGTATATGGTACGTCTACCATTTAATTCATAGGATCCAAGATATGATTTTTAGCCATGAAATTGTCGGCCACGTATAGTGCACTGGTCCCACAGCCTCCAATCATACCCGGATAATCGTGCGCCCCAAGCGAGGGTGTAGAAACCCTAATTCGGGAGATAAGGTGAAAACCTTATAAACCTGGCGATAAGGCCGATTAAACTTAGGAGAGAGTTGGCCAACCCATTTTTTCCACTTGAGGGCCCTATTGCTGGGCATTTATGCAATTTGACATATTTGACAAAACATGAATCTAACATAATAAACATAAAGTAAAATTTTACCAAGTAATGGACTGAAGTAATTGACTAGGATCCAGGATCCTGATCAACAAAAATACATTTTTAGATGAATCGTATTCCAAGCCCTTGGGAGCATGTCACCTTCCATTTTCATCAAACAATATGCCCCCTTTCTAGCTTCGGCTTAAATCAAATAAGGGCCTTTCCATTTCGGTGCTAATTTCCCATCAGCGGGATTAGTTGTATTTTGGAACGCCTTTCGAAGAACTAAATCTCCCACTTCAAATCTTCTAATTCTGATATTTTTGTTGTATGCACCAGCCATCTTTTGTTGGTAGGCGGCCATCCTGAATCTTTCTTGGTCTCTAAGTTCTTCCACAGTATCTAGATCTTGGACAAGATTCTCGTTGTTTGTCTGAGGATCACGGATGCTTGTTCTGGTTGTTGGATACACCATTTCGGTGGGGATCACTGCCTCAGCTCCAAAGAATAATGAGAACGGCGTCTGTCCTGTGGCATTCTTTGGAGTTGTCCTATCTGCCTAAAGCACATAGGGTAGTTCCTCAGCCAATTTACCCTTCTTTGCTCCAAGCTTCTTCTTCAGGTTGTTGACGATGATTTTGTTGCTTGATTCTGCTTGGCCATTTGCTTGTGGATGGACTGGTGTTGAAGTGATCATCTTGATTCCCCAGCTGTCACAAAAGTTAGTAGTTCTTTTCCCAATAAATTGGGAACCATTATCACAAATAATTTCAGAAGGGATTCCAAATCTAGTAATAATGTTACGTTTGATAAAGGATATAACTTCCTTTTCCTTAACTTGAGGAAAAGCCTCAGCTTCGATCCATTTAGAGAAATAGTCTGTCATTATTAACATGAAGACTTTTCCCCCTGGAGCTGTAGGAAGCTTACCCACTATATCCATTCCCCATTTCTTGAATGGCCAGGAAGAGATGATGTGATATAAGGGTTCTGCCGGTTGATGTAGAATGATGCCATGCCTCAAGCGTCGCACTTCCTAGAATACTCCATAGCATCCTTTTTCATAGTAGTCCAGAAGTATCCAGTTCTTAGAATCCTGGAGAATAATGCTCTGCCCCGTATGGTTGTCACAATCTCCTTCATGGAAATCCTTCAGCACTTCTTGGATCTCGGATCCTTCGATGCATCTTAAATATGGACTTGCAATGGATTTCTTATATAGCATATTATGTACAATAGTATATTGTGATACCTTGGCTTTGAAAGCTTTGGGGTTCTCTTCTTTTGGGATTTCTCCATCTTGAATATACTTCATTATCGGAAGGATCCAGGATGAATGATCAAGAGAATGATCCTTAGGATCCGTGTGTAGACTTCCATCTATTTCCATTGCTTGGCAATCCTCAATTGCAGGGGATAAAACGTGGATGATAGGGATTTTTATGTTCTCTAGGTGCTTCAAAGCTGAAGCTAGGTTTGCTAAGGCATCAGCCCCGATATTTTCTTCTCTTGGTACCTGTGTAATTGTAAAATAATCAAAGGATCCTGCAAGATCCTTTACTAAAGCTAAATATTTAACCAATTTCTCACCTTTGACTGCATATGAGCCATAAAAGTGATTAGCAATTAATAATGATTCTACAAAAATTTGAAGATATTTGATTCTCAAACCTTTGGCTAGTTGTATACCTGCAATGAGCGCTTCATATTCTGCCTCGTTGTTAATGGTTTGGAATTCACAAGCTATCGAATGGGTAGTATGTCCCCCTATGGCGATTTCAGTAGTACTCCCAATCCTGTTCATTTGACATTTGAGGCTCCATCAGTGAAGAGTGTCCAAGGATCATTGGTTTCTTCAAGTTGTTGAACTTCAAGATTGGCTTGTTCATCTAAATCGCTACTGAAATCAGCCACAAAGTCCGCTAGTGCCTGTGACTTAATTGCATTTCTAGGCTCATATTGAATATCATATGCACTTAGTTTTACAACCCATTTGGCCATTCTACCCGATATTTCCGGTTTTCTAAGGACATTTTTTATGGGGTAATTAGTTTTTACAACAATAGTATGAGTTTCAAAATAATGTCTTAACTTAGTTGAAGCCATGATTAGAGCAAGAATAAGTTTTTCCAAATGAGAGTACCTAGACTCGGCATCGAGGAGACTTTTACTTACATAATAAACAGGTTGTTGGTTACTTTCGTGATCCTTTACCAAGACTGCAGTTAAGGCGGTTAGGGAAACGGATAGATAAAGGATCAATGGTTCTCCATTCACAGGCTTCATCAAAGCGGGGGCTGAGGATAAGTATTCCTTTAAAGCGGTGAGAGCGGCTTCATGTTTCTCCATCCACTTGAATTTCTTGTTTTTCCTCAGGATGTCATAAAAATCTTTAAATCTTTCTGAGGATTTCGATATGAACCTGTTAAGTGCTGCCACCCTTCATGTTAATCTTTGTACTTCTTTGACATTTGTTGGGGACTTGAGATTCAAGATAGCCTGAATATGTTCTGGACTTGCCTCTATCCCTCTTTTGGTTACCAGATACCCAAGGAATATTTCGGCTTTGACACCAAATACACATTTAGCAGGATTTAGCTTCATGTTGTATTTGTCAAGGATGTCAAATGCTACTTCCAAATCCTTAAGGTGGTTCTCCGCCTTCTTTGACTTTACCACCATGTCATCGATGTAGACTTCCATGGTGTCTCCCAACTGTTCCTTGAACATCATATTGACTAGTCTTTGATATGTAGCACCTGCATTTCTAAGACCAAACGGCATAGCAATATAATAATATATGCCCGTAGGGGTTATAAATGTTGTATCCTCTTTATCAGATGGTTCCATCTGGATTTGTTGAAATCCTGATGAAGCATCCATAAAGGTCAACATTTCGTGCCCTACGGTAGCATCCACCATGGAGTCAATGTGGGGAAGAGGGAAAGGATCCTTGGGACATGCCTTATTTAAATCAGTAAAATCGACACAGACCCTCCACTTTCCGTTTTTCTTTCGAACTACAATCACATTGGCTAACCATTT
Source organism: Bidens hawaiensis (assembly GCF_021521415.1). NCBI lineage: Eukaryota > Viridiplantae > Streptophyta > Magnoliopsida > Asterales > Asteraceae > Bidens > Bidens hawaiensis. The sequence continues at coordinate 53,803 of NW_027492953.1, forward strand.
TGGATATTTTACTTCCCTAATCATACCTGCCTTTAGTAGTTTTTGTACCTCTTCTTGGATGATCGCGTTTCTTTCCGGAGCGAATTTCCTTCTTTTTTGATGAATAGGCCTGAAAGAAGGATCAATTCCAAGTTTATGGGTTATAAAATCTTTAGAATACCTGTCATATCTTCATGCTTCCACGCAAAGGTTGACTTTCTTCGTTGTAAGAAGGATATTAAATCCTTCTCAATGGATTCTTGTATTTCAACACATATTAGGACTTTGCCGTCAGGATCCTCTGGGTGCAAGATCACTTCCTTAGAGTCTTGTTCCCTAGTCTCCATGACATTTCTTCTCATTTTCTATAATTGCTATGCTTCCCTCAACCTTTTTTATAGACTTCATTGAGGAAGTGTAGCAATCCTTAGCGTATTGCTGATCACTTTCGATTTTCGCTATCCCCCATAGGGTAGGTATCTTTACGCATTGATGGTAAGTGGAGGGGACTGCCTTTATTTAGTGTATCCATGGCCTGCCAAGAATAACATTACACTAAGACAAGGAATCGATAACACAAAATTTTTGAATAGAATTTACTCCCTATATATATATATGGGTAGTTTGATGTCCCCAATGTATTCTTCGTTTCCCCGCTGAATCCTACAAGAACTGAGGATCGTGGGACGATTTCTAATTCTGGGATATTCATCATTCTGAGTACTTCCAATTGGATGATGTTAACAGAACTTCCTCCATCAATAAGTATCCTGCGGACATAATGGTTAGAAATAAATAAAGTAATGACTAAAACGTCATAATGAGGATCCTGGACATTGACTCGATCATCCTCATCGAAGGATATAATTCTTTGCTCCGCCATCGTAAAAGTATTGATTGGCCTTTCACCATTCTCCAGTTTGCATTCTTTGGCGTACTTCTTTGCAGCCGAATAAGAAGTTCCGCATATATCGGATCCTCCAAAGATCATGTTGATAACTTGAGCGTCTGGGAGAGGTGGAGCAACCTTTTCTAGAATTAGTTCAGGATCCTGGTTCCTAGGCTTTTTTCTTCCGAACAGCTCCTTAAGATGACCCTTTCTAAGGAGGTAGCTTATCTCCTTTCTTAAGGCTATGCAATCCTCTATCATATGGCTGAAGTCTTCATGAAAGGCACACCATTTCGATTTGTCTTTGGGGGGTGGTGCCTTCTCATTTTTCCTTGGCCATCTTGCTTTGTCGCCCAAGTTCCTAACAGCAAGCATCACTCCTCCCATATCTACGGAGAAGCAATAATCAGATATTCTTGGACAATCTTCGTCGTCCTCCTCCTTTTCTACAGCATTGATCTTCTGGCCATTTGGTTTATTGTATGGCTTGGAGTTGTTGTTTCTGAATTAGGATCCTTGCTTCTTGTCTTGAGATTCATTTTTTACCAGAGTGCTCAGTTGATCTTGTATTCTTTGATCCTCCTCCAACCTGATGAATCTTAAAGCTCTGTTTCGGACTTCATCTAAGTTCCTGCAAGGGGTCATCACAAGATCTTGATAAAATGGAGAGTCCTTTTGTAACCCCATTTTGAATGCCTCAACAGCTGTCGGGACATCCAAATTTGGAATTTCGAAGGCCTCTCTTCCAAACCTTGTAAGGAACTGCCTAAGAGGTTCCCCACGAGGTTGGACAACTCCATATAAATCACTAGTTAATTTTTCAAAGGACCTAATACATGAAAATTGACTATTAAACAAATTAATCAAATGGGAAAAAGAAGTAATAGAGTAAGGAGGAAGACTTAGCAGCCATTTAAGGGCGGATCCAGTGAGGGTTGAGCCAAAGCCTTTACACAAGCAAGCTTCTTTCAATCTATCTGGGATTGGATTAATTTCCATCCTCTCACGATATAAGGCCACATGTTCCTCAGGATCTGTGGATCCATCATATATTTTCATACTAGGGGTAGTGAAGCGCTTTGGTATCTCAGCATCACAAATTGGTGGAGCGAACCTGGATATGTTATGGCTTCCTACCGATAGTTCGGGAATAGGTTTGATGACTCCATGCACACTTGATATCATATCATTGAGCTTTTGTAGCTCACGGGCTATGGTTTGGTTGATCCCAGTATCCTGCATACTACCATGGTTAGTGCCAAAAGATAGGTTATCATAAATGTTACATTTTATGTGATCAAAAGATCTAGCTCCATAGCTGCGTCTGGGGTATACTTTTTCAGCATCAACGGTTGGTCCAGTAGGGGCAGCGGTTTGCATGGGTATGAAGTCACCTTCATGGACCTCTAATGGCTTAGATCGGGGTTCCTTCAGAGGTTCCTTTCCATAAGGATTGTAGGATGCCGATGGATGATGGATTCTGTTTAGAAGCCTAAGGATCCTAGTTGGAAGATTGAGGATCCTTGAAGTTGGTGGGTGGAGGATCCTTGGTGAAATCCTGAGGGTCCAGACTGGAAGGCCGAGGATCCTTGCGAATGGTGATTGGAGGATCTTAAGGGTTGACCTAATGATCCTTGTTGAAGGATAGATGATCCTTGTGAGTATTGGTCAGAGCATTTCTTCTGGAAGAGGTCCGAGGATCCTTGTTGGGGGTAAGAGGATGCTGGGTCCTCTGACCCGGGAAATCCGGAGTGCCAAATTCAAGCATTTTTAGCATGATAGGGCTTGCGTCTTCAGCAGTCTTCTTAGTTCTCCTGATTTCCTTGATCTCATGGAGGATTATCTGATTAGTCTTGTTCTGCTGCTCCATATAGCTCTTTATCTGTGAACACAAAACAGAAACATCATTGTTAGCAGTTACCGTTTGGGAAACAGTAGTGGATTTCGGTCCGGAGAAAACAGCAGTCTCTTTCTTCTGAGCGACAGTATAGGCTTTTGTGGCTTTTTAGAGCCAGGTAGCGTTGGCAAGGTCACTTGAGCCGGGATACTTGAAGCAGCAGTTGTGGGAATAGCTTTTCCTTGAGAGGCCATTGAGTGGGTGATAGTAAGGATTGAATAAAGATAAGGATTTTTCGTGATTAAAGTACCAGATGCCCCACGGTGGGCGCCAAATTGTTTTGGTTAAAAATCGAGCCAAGGATCAATGAACCAAATTCGTAAGTGAGGGTTGGTGCTAGTATGAACAAAATAATCAAAGTAACGATTATAGACAATGAACACAAAGATTTATACGAGGAAAAGCCCTTGGTAACTAGTATTCCAGCCGGTATAAAAACCTCGGGCAGTGAAAGTTATCACTACCAATTATATTGAACTTGAAAAGATTACAAACGGTGGAATTAAAGCTGATCGTGAGTACAAGTGTTTCTGCTAAGAGTTCTAAGTGCTTGAGTATTGTGTAACAAGTGTCGTGATCAGCTATAGTTCGATGATTAAATACACAAATTTACAACGGCTACTAACTAAACTCCTACTAATCCGGCCACGTTCGTTTACTCCTTCAGCTTGACCGTTTTGGAGCGTGGACGAAAAGGGAAGATCAGGTAAATATCTCATCCGCAAGAATATATAGGGATTCCGATAAGCACGTGTTTTATCTGCAAAAAATAAATTAGAATATAACTGAAATCGACTGTTGAGGATCCTTGAACCACTGAGGATCCTTAGTCCTAGAAACAGTCGCCACAGATGGTTGATCTTCGAGGATCAAAGATCCTGGTCCCAACAGTGTCTACCTCTTCTACACACAGCTGCATATGCCAATACTACCTGCCCGGAAAGTTTTAGTTGCCAGATTTTGGTCCGTTCAAGTTCCCTTTTTACAATTCTACCGATACTAGATGTGGTTTGATCAAGATCAACTATACTTCGGGTAACTAGACTGTTCAAATCGGAGACCAATCATATGAGATTATTGGCAAGCATATTATTGGTCCTTATGTCTCCATCCAAAACAATACATTTCAAAAACTTGTTGAAACAAAAAGCTGTGAGGCATTATAATAGCTACAACAGATGCAAAGACCACAACTACTACTATATGCTTTTCAGCAGTCCTACATCAGTCCCAAGTGATATCCTAGATAGTTGTGAGGTGATACAGTTGCCAAGGAGAGTACATGGCCAAGTATCTAATCACACCGAAGTATTTTCTCTTCTCACTTCTCAATTTTCAATTCGTTTTTCTAACATCTTCTTGTAATGAGTGTTCAGATGCCAAAAAGGGTATTATGGCTTCTTTTCACCATTTGTCTCTCCTTTACTATCCTATGTGTGGCTTATCCTTCGTTGTTTGATTACTGCAGGAAAACAAGTCCAAAAATGGATATTGATCCTAGGTAAACTACCTCGATCTTCAATATCTATTTCTTTGTAAATTTATGTTGTTAAATACATGATAATATTGGTTGTGTCATTTAAGTATGGCTATGTTGTTTAATATCTAATAACTGTTGTAAAAAATGTGTGCATGTACAATCTAATACTACAATTCTGCCAAGTATAACATATAGAGAATACAAGAAGATAATAATTGATAAAGCTTTTCACACTTATTCATTGATAATTGTACATTCTTATACAGTAAGGAAAAGCATGATTAAAGGGATTCATATATGCACATTCCATTGTTTATGCAATCACAATAAATGTAAAAATACAAATAGATGAATGCCATAATTATGTTGGAGGAAATAATGATTGTGCATAATTTATGCATTTTCCTATGCAATCACAATAAATGTAAAAATACAAATAGATGAATGTCATAATTATGTTGGAGGAAATAATGATTGTGCTTAATTTATGCATTTTCCTTAATATGCTCCCTCAAGATGGACGGTTTTGTGATAAGTCCAATCTTGGATTTAAGGTGATGAAATCTCGGTCTTGGAAGTGGTTTAGTGAGAGCATCTGCCAGTTGGTCGTCTCCAGAAATGTGTGTTACCCTGATGGAGCGATCATAGACTTTTTCCCGAATGAAATGAAAAGCGAGTGCAAGATGCTTCATACGAGAGTGAAAGACCGGGTTTGCAGAGTATTGTATTGCACTTAAGTTGTCACAAAAGATGGTTGGAGTTATTATGGATGTAAAACCAAGTTCCTTTAGCAACGATTTGAGCCAAATGATCTCAGTTGTAATAGAAGCTACGGCACGAAATTCAGCTTCCGTTGATGAGCGTGCAAGAGTGGTTTGCTGTTTGGAGCTCCATGCAATGGGGTTTGACCCGAGATAGACGATGTAACCGGTAGTGCTTCTATAATTATCTTTGTCACCCGCCTAATCAGCGTCGGTGAATCCATGAAGCTGTAACGGTGAAATTTTTATTATTAAGAGACCTTTATTAATTGAACCATGCAGATACCTTAGTAACCGCTTTAGGGCACTCCAATGTGTTGAACTTGGTTGATGTATGAATTGTGACAGTTTGTTGACGGTGAAAGCGATGTCAGGCCGTGTGAGAGATAAATATTGTAATGCACCAACAATTGCTCTATATTCTATTGCTGTGGTGAGACGTGTTCCTCCGTGCAAGGTGATGGGTTCAGAGCATGTAATTGGTGTGGCTATTGGTTTACACTCACTCATATTGGCACGGCGAAGGATATCGTTTATATATTTGGATTGTGAGAGTAAGAGACCATGTGGGTGAGGTAGGACCTCGATGCCAAGAAAATAAGATAGATCACCAAGATCCTTTAAAGAGAACTTAGTGGAGAGAGTAGAGATAAAATTAGTGATGATTTGATTAGAAGGACCGGTGACAATAATGTCATCTACATAGACAAGGATGAAGATGGGAGAAGAACCGCTTGTTTGGATAAACAATGATGGATCCGATACGGTGGGTTTGAAGTGTTGGGAATGGAGATAAGCTTTGAGTTCTTCATACCATGCTCGAGAGGTTTGGCGTAAGCCGTAGATAGCCTTATTTAGCTTACAAACATGGGATGGGTAGGACGGATTAATGAATCCGGGAGGCTGTGCCATGTACACGTCTTCCGTTAAGGTTCCTTGAAGGAAGGCGTTATTAACATTCGAGTTGGCGAAGATTCCACTGATGTGAGACGGCAAGGGAGAGAATGAGACGAAGGGTTTCGGGTTTGATAACCGGACTAAAGGTTTCGCCAAAATCAATGCCCGGCCTTTGGTGGAAACCTTTGGCGACAAGACGCGCTTTAAGGCGTTCGATTGAGCCGTCCGGTTTGTATTTTGTTCGGAACACCCACTTGCTTCCAACAAGATTAGGAGTGGATGCGGAAGGGACGAGAGTCCATGTGTGATTATTTTGTAAAGCTTCAAACTCTTGAGTCAGGGCATTGCACCACAAAGGGTGTTTTAGAGCTTGAGTAATTATAGAAGGTTCGGTAATGGGTCCTTTTGTTGCGGTATATAATTGAAAATTTTTGTTGTGGTAGCGTGGATTAGGCTTGCGGATTCTGGTAGAAGTGGTGGGTGGGATTAGTTGAATGGTATTTGATGTTGGGTTGGTAGAAGAGGTTGGGTTGTCGGGTGAAATTGGGTGGGGCTGTCCGTGGGTGTAAGGCTTGGGTTGGCAAGAGGTGTTGGGCTATTGGGAGGCATTGAGCTGTTGCATTGAGTTGCTATGGGGTTAATGCTTGGATTTTCGGTAGATGGTGGGGATGTATCAGTTACATGTTGTGAGGTAGTGAGTGGAGAGTTTGTGGATAGTATAGAAATATTTATAGGAAACCAAGAAGTGGAGTCCGGATGTGGGGGGTCTGGATTGTTTGTGATGGTTGCATAAGGGAATTCATCTTCAACGAATTCGATATGTCTAGATGTGTAGATTTTATTTATGAGAGGATCGAGGGCATAATAGGCACTTTGAGATGATGAATAACCAACAAAAATGCATGGTTTAGATTTTAGGTGAAGTTTGTGGGGGGGCGTATGGGCGAAGCCACGGATAACAAAGACAACCAAAACTCCTTAGTTTACTATAGTTTGGGTGTTTGCTAAATAGACGATGGTAGGGGGAGGTGTTTTGGAATGTTGGTGTGGGGAGGCAGTTTATTAGATAAGCTGCGGTGGTGAATGCCAAAGGCTAAAAGTGGGAGGGTGATTTGGCGTGTGATAGAAGAGAGAGGCAGGTTTCGACAATGTGACGATGTCTACGCTCGGCATAGCCATTGTGCTCGGGTGTATGAAGGAGAGAAGTAAGATGTGAGACACCTTTCGATTGAAGGTAGGATGTAAGTTTTATGTATTCTCCTCCGTTGTTTGAGAAGAGTTGGTTGATGGTTGTTTGAAATTAATTTTCAACTAGGTTTTGAAAGCGAATGAACGTAGATAAAGAATCAGATTTGTTTTTAATTGGATATAACCATATGTATTTAGTGTAGTGGTCGACAAATATAATGTAATATTTGAATCCGTCAAAGGACGTGATTGGTGATGACCATACATCAGAAAATATTAGATCTAGGGGTGCTTTAGAAGGTACGCTTGATTGATAGAATGGTAATTTTTGGCTCTTGTGTATTGGCAAGAGTTACAATTATTATGTGAATTTGAAATGTAAGAAATAAAGGAAGATAAAGATTTCAAAGTCTTATTATTTGGATGGCCCAAACGATGGTGCCAATACTTAGACTTTGTCTTTTGCAATGAGAAAATTGTGGGGGCATTTGAGGGGGGTGAAGAGCGTATTTCATATATCCCGTTTTGTGCCGTGCCTTTGAGAAGAGGGGTTTTGGAACATGGGTCCATTATGACAAAAACAGAATCATAAACTTAATTTTAAATTTATTATCTTGGCACAATCGGGATATAGAAATGATACTTCTAGATATTGAGGGAACGCAAAGAACATGCTTTAATATCAACGGAGTGGTTTGTGTGTGGATTACGAATATGAGTTATAGTAAGTGACAAACTGTCGCCGATTATGAGATCATCGGTGCCATCATAAGGGGTATGAAGGGACAATGCGTTTAGGTCATTTGTCACATGATGTGACGCGCCAATATCAAGTAGCCAATTTATTTGTGTTGGGCTGTTTTGTACACTCATCGTGTGCACCTGTGGTGATACTTTTGAGACCTGTACATTACAAGTAAATGGCGTTGTAACCGCGTTAGTAAACATTTTGTTGAACGAGCTACAATTTGCAATGGTATGTCCTCGGGTATGACACCATTGGCAACGACCAAGGAATGGCCGGTTCCCACTAGAAGTGGCTGTGTTTTGTGGAGTTGGTAAAAGAGGTGACTGTGATAGGTGACCAGCCCTATTTTCATTGCTATGGCAGCTGTGGGCGGCAGTGGGTGGTGCATAGGTGGGTTTAGTATATGGGATTGTGAAGAAGGGAGGAGGTTCTCTGCCATGGTAATGAAAATTAGGACAGTAGTGATGAGAAGGAGATGGAGGCTGAGAAAAAAAATTAACATAGGCTCTATGATACCATATAGAGAATACAAGAAGATAATAATTGATAAAGCTTCACACTTATTCATTGATAATTGTACATTCTTATATAGTGAGGAAAATCATGATTAAAGGGATTCATATATGCACATCCCATTGTTTATGCAATCACAATAAATGTAAAAATACAAATAGATGAATGCCATAATTATGTTGAAGGAAATAATGATTGTGATTAATTTATGCATTTTCCTTAATATAACATACCAAGGTTTGTTAATTAGGTAGTAGACATAAATAATTTTCACAAATGGATCCATTATTCTAATGGACTATTGGATTTTGATAATCCCAATTTGACCTATTGGACAGTGCTAAACCCAACTTAAAAAATATTTTCTGGCAGTCTCAGCTTTTAACCTATTTTCCTATAGCAATCTTATATGTACTTTCTATGTCACCAAGAAACTAAGAAAATTTCCAAAATAGCCCCTTTTAGAGAGAGAGAGTCCCCAATAGCCATTTTTTCTTCAAAATGTTTTAGAATTTGGACTGTCAAGACGCATTAGGAAAAAATAAAAATAAAGAGGGAGCATGCCAAATTTCGAAAGAAAGTCAGGTAGGAGACGAGATTTGGGGAAATAATGAAGGTAAAGTCCAATTTCTTTTGTAATCTTGGAGCAAAAGTTCATAATTTTTCAAAACTTTTTTTTTTCAAAAAACCGTCTTGAGAGACTGTTTTTTTATGTTTCCTACCTTTCCCGTCCATATTTTCAAATTCTTGGAAAAATATATTTTTTACAATTATACCCCTGAACCACCACCACCACCTTGAACCACCACCATCACCGACGCTGTCGACCCCACCCCATCACCACCACCGACGCCGTCGGTCCCACCCCATCACCACCACCGTAGTTATTTCATAAGTTTACCATTATCATGTGAAAGTTGCAAGTGTGCTCTCATAAGAAAGAAACCATATGTTATTATGTGAGAACCTTTAATTTTGGTGAGTAATATTATTGTCACAGCCCCGGCCCCTATACCTCGGGAGGAGAGCCGTGAACGTTGAGTGGTGGTATCGGTGTTTATTAAAATAATTTACAGCGGAATATTTCATCAGAACCGTAGTTAGGAAAAATTGATCAGAGTTATAAAACACCGTATTTCTTATTTCATAAACTAGGATAAAAACCCATTTTTATACAAACATAAATTTTATAGGGATAAACCATAATTTACAAAACACGTTTCTTTATTCTGGTGACAAGCTACTTATTTAAGTTGGAAGCCTGCAGACATCATTCCTTTGTCTCTAACAAGTCACTTGAAACATGTTTAAAAATATTTGATCAGCAGGAAATACTGGTGAGGACATTCATTTATAAATGACACATTTTACAATTACAACATTAAGATGTTTTTACATCTGCCTGCTTACAAATTACCAAAAGGTACTTGTCACTCGACCGTATCTATGACTGTGGTCATATTATTTATTGGCTAAGACTTGTCCAATAAGTAACATGTAATAGCCCAGTAGGCAAGCCTTGTATACAAAACCCACAATACCAGTAGTAACCATCCCGTAAGTCTACAGCGACTTAATCATTGTAATGTATTTAAAATCCTTTGAAAATATTTGGACTATCTGTCATGAGTTTAATGGGTTTAGAAAAGCATCATGACAGCATTGGAAAATCAGTTGTTTCACGCAAATGTGAGTTGTGCAAAAAAAAAAATCGAATGTCTCACCTTGCAAGTTTATATTTAACAAGCCTTCTGATGTCAAGCACCTAGATTAAGCACAATGTAATATATCTATATTAGTATAAACCCATAATTATAACGATAATCACGAGACATGAAACTTTACACGATGGCACAATGTCATACCTTGTTAAGGTAGAGCTTTTGGATTCGTGTTATAAGTTCCTTTCGATCGGAGAGGTACCGTTACAACTACTCGGGTATGATATCACCTTATATAAGAAAATATTGAGAGAGAAAGTGAAAATGAACGAGTTGTGAAGTCTAGAATCCCTCCCTTTTTATACTCGAAATTGAGCATATTCGCGTCGCGCAAAGGAACCTTCGCGTCGCGCAAAGTTAATGTAGGGTTGTCGAGTCAGCCCTAGCTATGCCACGTGGCATGACACGTGTCAGGTATGTATCACCGTTGCGTGACTTCCACTTCGCGTCACACAAAGGACAAAACACTTTCTGGATAATTAGTACAACTTCGCGTAGCGTGAAGAATCTTAAGCTTACTCCTTCGCGTCGCGCGAAGGAACAAAAATACTAAGGCGACCCTTAAGCGGCTCGCGGCGATGCGAGCATGCGAAGTGCGCCATCAATGCGCCCATTGCACTTTGTCTGTGCCCGTCGGGTGCTTCGCACCCTCCACTAGGACTACTGGGTGTGTTTTGGCACATAAGAATATTATCATGTGAGCTCTCTTCCTAATAAAGTGCTTACAAGTTTTGTAATCTAACGATGTGGGACAAGAATTAGGAATCCTATTTATACCATGGTGGAAGCCTTCCATTTTCTTTCCTCCACCAATGTGGGATGGAATTTCACTTCCTTTACATTCTTCATTCTTCCTTTCTTCTCTTTTCCTTCTTATTTCTTCATTTCTTCCTTTAATTATTTTATTTCTTTTTATGGTTTGTTATAATTATCCACCGTATTTATTGCTAGGAATAATGTGATGGTATAATTTTAACCAGTGGTGATGGGTGTAGCGGTGGTGGAGGCGGCTATGGTGGTAGTGACGGTGGTGGTGATGGGGTGGGGCCGACGGCGTCGGTGATGGTGGTGGTTCAAGGTGGTGGTGGTTCAGGGGTATAATTGTAAAAAATATATTTTTCCAAAAATTTGAAAATATGGACAGAAAAGATAGGAAACATAAAAAAAACAGTTTTGGAAAAAAAAACCGTCTCTCAAGACGGTTTTTTGAAAAAAAAAAGTTTTGGAAAAATCTGAATTTTTGCTCCAAGATTACAAAAAAATTTGGACTTTACCTTCATTATTTCCCAAATCTCGTCTCCTACTTGACTTTCTTTCGAAATTTGGTATGCTTCCTCTTTATTTTTATCTTTTGCCAAAGCGTCTTGACAGTCAAAATTTTAAAAAATTTTAAGAAAAAAAGGACTATTTTAGGGACCATCTCTCTAAAAAGGACTATTTTGAGAATTTTCCCAGAAACTAATGGGGCTACTTTTCAGTTAGTATAAAAAGGAAAAAGATCGCTGGTATAAAGTAGACATGCAAATTATAGGCGAGCATATACATATTAATTAATACACACATTATTTATATCATATAACTATTAAACAATATTAATTCATTAGTTGAATATTGGGTTTTCTAGTGGAGACTTAAGTTTGATTATTACTTGTCTCACTTTGGGTGGATATTGATAATGAAGGATTTGAGCTAGGTCTTGTGCAAAGGTTGTCAGTTAGAACCCCGAGCCCAACCAGGTTTTCGTCCCACCGTGTATTACACAAGTGAGTTATGCTCTTGTGGTGGTACAATGTCTGTCAAGTAGCAGCCAACGGTATTGTTTCCCAGGGAAACGCCTAAGCCAAACTCTGAAAGCCAGTGTTGGCAGGTTAAGACAAAATAATCTACCCAGAGTGAGACAGCGGGGTTTTGCAAATTTAAAGAGTGCGATGGTCTAACACAAAGAAAATAAAAAAAAATTAGTAGAATACTTAGTCAATGAGCATAAAGAGATCTGAATATTTGATCGTATAACACAAATATGATTTAAAGTTAATCATAACTTGAATCTAAAACTTTTGGGTTTTAAAAATGATCGTTTAAAGTCTTCTTGAAACTCCCTTCGTCTCACAAAAATTTGCAAAGTTTACTTTACATGTAGTTTAGTAACGTCGATCGACTGTAACTTGCATCATACTACATAAAATAACAAGTAGGTAATGTTAAATGTTAATAACTTTCTTTTTTTTTTCGGCCAAATTATTTTCAGGTTTGATTTGTTACTCATGACCAGCTGTATCACTAGCTGTCTTCTAGGCATTTTATCGAACATGTAATATGCATGCATGTAAAGCAACATGCCTGTTAAAATAGTTTCGAGATTGCCAATGATGATTGGGAATTCACGACCAATGAACAATGCTCTACTGCAATCGAGAATCAGCGAGCGCAATTTAATTGCAACCGAAATGAACATGAGCCACAAAATCATATGTGAATTTTAATTAAAAAGCTTTAAAACACAAAATGTCACTTACTAAAAGCCTAAAATATCACTTACTAAAGTAGAAAAGGAAAAATTGATGAATCAAATTCATCTTACTTTTAGCATGTTAGCTTTTAATGCAAATGTGAAAATTGTATTTCCTAAAAGATGTTATACTGTTAGCTCGATTTGTTTCAAATTAATACCAATTCAAATATTTGCATTCGGATTCAAACTCAAGTCAAATCGAATTCACTAGGGTGTGAACGAACCTGATCGAATTCAAATATTTGATTCAGTTGGATTTTCCAAACTGAATTTAGTTGTCTGTAAAAAGTTCTCAATTTAAATAAAAGAAAAATCATACGATAAACAACATCGTTGCACTTAATTTTAAATAAATACATGTCCTTGGTATTGATTTTAGGTGTTTTTCAAAATGATATATCCTACGCTTGAAGGTGTCCTTACCAAGCATCACATGTTCAAATCACCTTTCTGAGAATTAGCAACTTAAGTTTTTCTTAAAAAAATTCTAATTCGGTTTTGTATTTTCTTGGTTGTAATTTTAACATTTCAAATTTGTATTTTGGTTTGTAATTAGTTATATAATTGGAGGACTGATTTTGTACTCTTTGAAAGAATGTTTCTAATTTGGTTGACTCTTTTTGCAGTGTGAAGGTGATCACACTGGGCTGGACTTTTGTATTAATTTGAAAGATATTAAAAGGATTTAGCACATGTGTTTAAAACATAATTGCAGTATTATATCAAAAGTAGACGAGGGGGAGGTGGTAAGCTGGGTTTTTAAATCAATAATATTCCACTCTATCTTGGCTTTAACCATCTTTATGTGTTTTCATAACACAAAATGATTCTGAATTCCACTGTGGATGGCTCATAACCATCTTTATGTTTCGAGAGAATGTTTCTCTTTTCTAATAAATTGAATTCGTCACTTGCTAATTAATTAAAGATATTGATTCCTATAGTGGATGTCACGATTGTCAATTTGTCGCCGGCCATCAAATGTGATAGAATCTCATAAAATATTAAGACAAACTAAGGTTAGCACTCAAGCATAAGTTAGGATTTACGACATCATTTATCAGAAATATGAAAAGGAAAATAATGCTATCTTGTTCAAACTTGTTACTTTTATCTCTTGCTCTTTCTAAGTTAGCTTATGCATCTTTGGAAGAAGCCATTGGTCTTCTTGAATGGAAAGATAGCTTGCAAATTCCAGACAACTCCCCGATGTCTTCTTGGGCAAGCCCGAATATGAATTCTACTGATTCACCATGGTCAAGTGTAGTGTTAAATGATGACGGGACCATTCATAAGTTGTACCTCCCATATTTTGGACTAAACGGTAAGCTTATCCACTTCCCATTCTCTTTTCTGCACAATCTTTCTTGTTTTGAGCTTAGTAAAAACCGCTTTTGTGGTCCGATCCCCTCACAAATCCGGCTTCTGTCCAAACTTGTTTATCTTGATCTTTCGTTGAATATGTTTTCTGGGGCAATTCCACCGGAAATAGGGATGCTAGCCAATCTCCAGACTCTCCACCTTTTTGAAAATCAATTAAATGGGTCAATACCACAAGAGATTGGTCAACTAACCTCTCTGTCCGATCTTGATTTGGGTGATAATTCTCTTGATGGAGAAATGCCTTCAACATTGGGGAACTTAAGAAACCTAGCTAACTTATATCTGGTTATAATAGGCTTTCTGGTCAGATTCCACATAAGTTTGGACAACTTTTCAATCTTGTTAAATTAATTATTAGTAACAACTATCTCAATGGTATTATTATTCCCCCTACCATAGGGAATTTGAAGTCTCTCACTTGGATGGATTTGAGCGAAAACCAACTCAGTGGTTCTATTCCTTCATCACTAAAGAACCTGAGAAACCTACAGCATTTGCATATCCATGCGAACAATTTTTCTGGCCACATACCACAAGGAGTAGTGACAAGTCTAAACTTGTTAGAGATAGAAATGGGCAATAATCAATTGTCTGGCCCTTTGCCCGAAGATTGTGCCATGGAGCAAAGCTTCAATATCTATCACTAAGTTATAATCAACTCACCGGGCCTATACCTATAGGCCTAAAAAATTGCTCTAGCTTAATAAGAGCTAATTTTGAGTTTAATCAATTTACTGGAGATATATCAAATAGTTTTGGTGTGTATCCAAGTTTAGTATTCCATGACATCAGCCATAACAATTTTAATAGGAATCTATCTCAAAACTGGAGTAAATGCAAAAATTTGACAGCCTTATGGATGTCATATAACAACATCAATGGTTACATACCACCTGAGTTTGGAAATTTAACTCAACTAGAAAGCCTTGATCTTTCCTCAAATAATTTGGTTGGTGAGATTCCAAGGAACTTGGTAAGATGAAAGGTATGCAGTACATGTCCTTAAAAGAAAACAAACTTTCAGGTGTCATACCTCAAAAACTAGGATCACTTCATAAGATGGAGCATTTCGATCTTTCCTCAAACAAATTGAACGGGCCGATACCAAGATACATCGGTGAGTGGGAACAAATCCTTTACTTGAATCTTAGTAATAACAAGCTCAGTGGAAAAATCCCATCTGAGGTTGGCAAATTAAGTAACCTCACCACACTTGATTTCTCTTGGAATTCACACACGGAAGAAATACCAAATGAAATTCAAAGTTTAGTAAATTTGGCAAGCCTGAACCTTTCGCATAATAGATTGTCTGGTTCAATTCCCAATGTCTTTGGAAAATTTTCTAGCGGGATTGATGTAAACCTGTCTTACAATGAGCTAATTGGTCCAATTGCCACCTCATTAGCTATAATCATGAATTTGTCCATACAAGTATTCCAAGGCAATCTAGGTTTGTGTGGAAATGTTACTGGATTGAAACTTTGTGAAAGTCAAATTGTGGTGAAAAAACATCATAATATCTTTCATCAAAGGCTCATCCTTGTAATAATACTCCCCCTTTTGGGGGCAATTTTACTCGGCTTAATACATATATTAAGTTGGAGAAAAAAGGCCAGGTGCAACGTAACTGCTGAACTTTTTCTAAATAGTAATGAATTCCTCGCTCTAAAAAGGTACTCTTATTCACAAATCCAAAAGATTACAAACTCCTTTGAAGTCAAACTAGGCCAGGGTGGCTTTGGATCTGTGTACAAAGGATCATTAAGCAATGGAAATTTAGTGGCAGTGAAGGTTTTAAGTGAATCAAAGGGTAATGGTGATGATTTCATTAATGAAGTTGCCAGTGTCAGCAGGACGTCCCATGTTAATATTGTCAGTCTAGTGGGATTTTGTTTAGAGGGTCGTCGAAGCGCGTTGATCTATGAATTCATGCCTAATGGATCCCTTGAGAAGTTCATATATTGTTGGGATTCTTCAAGTATTAATCAACTTGGGTGGAAGAAGTTACACCAGATTGCCATTGGGATTGCTAGAGGTTTAGAATACTTGCATAGGGGCTGTAACACACGAATCTTACATTTTGACATAAAGCCTCATAATATACTTTGTTGGCCCAGACGGATCAAACAATCAGATCAAACACACAAACAAACAAACGAACATGGGATATTGGGGTGACAACCCTCGATTCTTTTCATATAATCAAACGAACATCACGAACATAACAAACTTACATGGAGAAGAGACTCCTTTGGACTCTCACACATAAATCTAACAATCTAGACTCTATTTATAGACCTACTAAACTTGCTCTTCAAACCAAACCTAACTTGGAAAACAAGACAAACTTATTCTAGAATAATCCATAATATTTTTACCATACTAAACAAATATTACTATAAAACTTAACGAAACAAACCCTGAACTTTAATCACTTAACAAATCAAAATTAATTCTTCATTCACCCCCTTAATCTTGAATTTGTACCACCAAGATCTTGAATCCCTAATAGCACTCTCAGCTCTTCAATTTCAATCAAGGGTTCATCTTTACCCTTTCTTTTCAGTTGTTGTAACATACTTGTTTAACAAGTTCTTCATGCTTATCGTTCAAACCATCCACATTGATCTCACATACAACTTCATTCTCCACGTTCTTCTTTCTCACTTTTCTTTTCTTTCTTTGCTCATCAAAACTTGTATATGGGCTATTCATTCCTTCTTTATTATTCCTTATTGGGCCTTCCATTCTGACAATTCTTCTCAACCTTTCATTCAGTTTTGACATTTCATCAACAAATGCTCGATTGTTGACTTTTACACACGCTTCTAAATCCACAGACTTCTTAGCTGCATCCTTTCTTTCATTCATTACCATATCCTTTCTCTCATCATCATGTTCAGTAGCAGATTTCTTACTTCGCTTCTGCTCACTTATCTTAACAACTTTCTCATCTTCAAGGTTGTCTGAGTCAGAAAAACATACCTGAAAATTCACTATCTTCTCTTCTTCTTTAGAAGAAAGTCTTTCTCTTCCTTTAATCAATCTTTCTTTTTCTTCACAATCCAAACCAGCTAGCAAAACTTCTTCTTTCTCTGCAGCTTCCTGAGCTTCCTTCTTACGTGCTTGTTCTTCTTGAACAATCGCATCTAACCTTTCTTTCTCAGCGATCTCATTCAATCTTTCTTTCTTAGCCGCTTCTTGAGCTGCTTTTTCATCTTCTTCTTTGCGTACATAATCAATTCCTAGAAATCGAATCTTCAAAGCACGCCATACTTCCTTTGCATTCATGAGTATGCCAACTTATACCAAGATGTCTTTCGGTAAGGTTTGACATATGAACCCCAACGCTGTGTACATATTCCTTTCATCTACAGCTACGCCAACTGTAGGCTTAATAACTTCCCAAAAACCATACTCTTTCAGAAATCCCTCCATCTTTGTCGACCATACTTTGTAGTTCAATTTCGTCAATACTGGAAGTCCTCCACTCACCATCATGTCTTTCCTATCTTTACTTTCTTATCTGGTTTTCTCTTCCAGTTGGAATTGATTTCCGATCCCGAAACCAATCTCCAATAAAATAACCAAACACCACAAATAACTTTTCTTTTCTAATTCATCATGAAAACAATCTTGATTTTCTCCGTACCCCAAAACAATCTTGCGAAACCCGTTCCTTCTTCTTACTCACAATTCTTGAACCCGAAATAAAAACTCGTTAATTGCTTGCCTTTTCCTTTTGATAGATTTTTTACGTGTTTCCTACCTTGTTTCCAATCTTTTAATTAATATAACTATATGAATGGTTCCAAAAAATAATTGAAACATGCACGTATCTTTTCACCGACTTACCCAAACCCCACTAATATGTAATTTAGTTTTTGAATATATTCAACTACTAAAACCAAGTTGGTTTCACCAAATAAGTTTTCCAAGAAGAAACGGAAATTCCAAAGGCACGGCTTCGGAAGGAAAAAAAACTCTTACACTTTCTTTAGTCTTTTCTTGGTGACGAACACAAAAAATGAAAACGGTGGGATCTTGACTACCGAACTCTCATCGAATAACCTGGTGTGTAATGAGCCTAAGCCCTGATGGCAATTGTTGGCCCAGATGGATCAAACAATCAGATCAAACACACAAACAAACAAACGAACATGGGATATTGGGGTGACAACCCTCGACTCTTTTCATATAATCAAACGAACATCACGAACATAACAAACTTACATGGAGAAGAGACTCCTCTTGACTCTCACACATAAATCTAATAATCTAGACTCTATTTATAGACATACTAAACTTGCTCTTCAAGCCAAACCTAACTTGAAAAACAAGACAAACTTATTCTAGAATAATCCATAATATTCTTACCAAACTAAACAAATATTACTATAAAACATAACGAAACAAACCCTGAACTTTAATCACTTGACAAATCAAGATTAATTCTCCATACTTTTGGATCAAGATTTTTTCCCTAAGATATCCGACTTTGAGCTGTCAAAGCAACTCCTAGAGAAAAGAAGCACGATATCCTTGTCTTATATGAGAGGGACGCCTGGGTATATTGCTCCTGAATTAATTTCTCTGAATTTTGGTCCAGTCTCCCATAAATCAGATGTTTATAGTTATGGAATGATGATCCTAGAAATGGTTGTAGGGAGGAGAAATGCTAAAAATGATGTTGATCATACAAGTGAAATATATTTTCCTGATTGGATATATAAGAAAGTTGAAACAGAAGAAAAACAACTTGGACTGCATGGGATTGTGAGCAATGATGAGAATGAATTAGCAAGGAAGATGATTATTGTGGGTTTGTGGTGCATACAAACTAATTTCTTAAACCGTCCGGCAATCACCAAGGTGTTGGAAATGTTAGAAGGTGGCTTAGAGCTATTGGAAATGCCTCCAAAACCTTCCATATATTCACCAAAAATATCAGGTGATCTTTCAGCTACAAATTAGTTGCATTCTTATTGTTTACTATTAATGCTTTATAATGTTTGTGCCATTTAAGTATTGCTATGTTAATTAACTCCTAATGACTGTTTAGAGAATGTGTGCTTATACAAGCTAATACCACAATTTTGCCAAGTATTACATTCCAAGGTTAGTTTAGTTAATCAGGTAGTATACAAAAATGTGTGAATTGCATAGTTGCATTTAACTACCTGAATTAGTTGAATATCTAGTTAAGGAGGATAAAGATATCTAAAATAATTAGATTCATTAAGACAAATATGATTTGAGGTCTAATTATAACATGAGTCTAAAAGTTAACGCTGAAAGCCCTTGTTTTTGTTTGTTGATACTCTCTTCTACTCACAAAAATAGCAACATTACTTTGGCGTAAAATAGAGGAATCTTGTGAATCAACGCCAATAGCAAAAATCGTTGATGGTGGACAAACAGATTGCAGCCAAATTATTTTCAGTTCGGTTTGTTAATAATGACCAGCTCTAATAATTATGTCTCTTTAGAGCAAAGTTTAACTTTTGGATAGCCAATGCTTCCATGCTGGTCTAAACAAGCAAGTTTGACAATGAATCATCACAAGCTCTCGGTTAGGCATTTCGTCGAACATGTTATATGCATGTAAAGCAACTTACTCGATGAGAACTGAATTAAGAAAGCAACTTGTTATATGCATGTAGGCATTTCATCGAACATGTTATGTGCTGGTAAAGAAAACTGAAGAAAGAAACCAACAGTCCAATATCATATGCGAATGTTAAAAAGCCGTGACACATAAATAATGCTCAAAAGTTAAAACATGATTTGAATTTTGATAGGAACTCTCACCGTAGACTTTGAATTAAAATCCTAAAATATCTGATAAAACAAAAAATATGTTGTTAAGTGGAAATTAAACTCACTACCTTACTTTTAAAATAAATCCTAAAATATCTGATAAAATAAAAAATATGTTGTTGGTGGGAATTAAACTCAGTACTTTTAAAATGTTTATGGCTTACCAACTCAAATAATAAGAATTCATGTTAGTCTTCTCTTTTTCCTAATTGGTAGATTCACAACCTTCCATTTTATTACTTTTAAAATGCAAATACAAATTATTCTTACTACTCTATGTATTTTAGAAAATTATTTTATTTTTTGAATCCTAAAATATCTGATAAAATCAAAAATATGCTATTGGTGGGAATTGAACTCACTATCTTATTTTAAAATGTTTATGGCTTACCAACTCAAATAATAAAAATTGATGTTAGTCTTATCATTTTCATAATTGATATAGATTCACAACCTTTTATTTTATTACTTTTAAAATGTAAATACAAATTATTCTTATTACTCTATGTATTTTAGAAAATTATTTTTATCTTATGAATCCATAAGATATGTTAATAATATATATATATATAGGAGGGATATGTTGAGAACCATGTTAAGTTTTAAGAACTTAAGAACTCAATTCTATGCCACCCATTTAATTAAATGGATTGGAATATGTGGTTGAGATTAAATCTGACAAAAAAGTCAAAGTATGAGAGAGAATAAATATGCAAGTGGTTGCACCAACTTTTACGTCCGTTACACGTGTGTAAAAAGTCGACTCGGTACGTAAAAAATTATGTAATTTTTTTACGTGTATGTAACCTACATATATTACGCATGTGTAAAAAAAATTCGAAAAAAAAATCGTTACACTGAGTTCTTTCGAGTTCTTAAAACTCAAAGGGGTTCTCATTTGAAATCTCCCATATATATATATATATATATATATATATTCCAATTCATTTAATTAAATGTGTGGTCTAGAATGAGAGTTCTTAAGTTTTACAACTCAACATGGTTCTCAAAATATCCTTCCGCTATTTATATATATTACTAAATACAACTTTTTAACCACCCGTGTATCACACGGGCTCTATCATAGTAACTTACTAAGATAAAAGTAGAAAATTTAACGAATCAAAATCATTCCGGTTCAAATAAAAGAAAAAGGTTAATGGTCTATTTGTTTTGGGATATAAACTTTGTTTAGGATTTATTTGATTTGAACTTTTAAAAAATGATGATTTTATTGAGAATGTTTCTGTTTAACGTGTTTCTCGTTCAAACAAAAGAAAAAAGGTTCATGGTTTTATTTGCTTTGGACTTTATTTGATTTAAACTTTCTAAATTGGTTAGGCTTTAAGCAAATAGGAGTAATAACGTAATATTTTTTTTCAGGGATAGCGAAATACGAAAACTGACTCAAAAAGAAATATATTTATACTACTGACGAAAAATTGAGAAGTAGCGGGGTGCTACGTACCCTTAATCGTGAACTACATCCGCCCCTGCTAATGGCATGTTAACTGTTTTTTCTTTTTCTTTTTTTATGTAATTCTAGTAGCTTAGTTTGCTGTTAAAAATTAAATATTAGCATTACAGTTCTTTTACGTATAAATATATTTATATATAATAATTTAGAACTTTGGTACCATAAAGTCTTCATTGAGTCACTTGGCGACACCTTACTAGTGGTATTTTTTCTTTCTTTTTTTATTTCAAGCCCGTAACGTACGTAACAAAAATCGATCGAAAATCAATTTTGTTTTTGTTTTATTTTAGTTATGGTATCGTAACAAACGTGACGGAAACTGATCGAATTCACGTAAATTCACAGCGTTTTGTTTTAGTTCTAGTACCGCAATGAACGTAATGAAAAACAACCAAATACTGATTTTTTTTAGTTCTGATATCGTAACAAACGTGACGTAAACCGACCAAGTTCGCGTAGACTAACCATCTAAACACCTGGGATCGATAACGGTTGGGTTTTACCAACGATCGAGTTTTACTGACCGACTACACCCCACTGGTCCACCTCAAGAGTATTTTGGGAGGGGGGGTTAGTTCCAGTACAATAACATACGAAACTAAAACCGACTGAATTCGTGTAGACTTACCGTCTCAACGCTTAAGACCGACAATACTTGGGTTTTACCATTGCCTGAATCTTACCAACTTGTTTTGCCGGGTAAAATACTAGTTCTAAATAAACAGATTATTGATTCGTGGAAAAAATAAGGCAGCTAAATAAACTAAAACTTATTTAAATAATAACTTATGTATATTCTATAGAATTTATATATTCTATTGAATCAATATTTTCCAGAGAAAAAGCAAATAGCAAAAAACCATGCAATGTACGGTTAGGAAAAGGGTATACATCCCTCAACATCATTGTTCTTATTCGTCACGTCTGCGTCATGTTAGTTTTCCCGTCATTATTTAACATCACCCTTCGACACCCTTCAACCAAGGAAATACATCATTCTCCACCATTATCCATTTTCTATCTTTTTTTATTAAATTAAATATTTTTTTAAACGGAAATGAAGAGATTAAATAGGTTGGCCCCACCACCATTGGATGAATGACCCGAATGACCATGGTCATTCCCCTCAGGTCACTAGTGAACCATTCTTGGGTGGGGCGGTGTTCACTGGTGTTACTCGGATGACATGACAGCCACGTCAGACCATTTGTCAACCCCTACTGGTGTATATCGGTAGGTCTTAGCCTACTTGATATAGTACTTGTCTTTTAAAAGGGAGTTCCTAGTTTCAAAACTTGCGCAACAAAGTAGTTTATAAATATTGATGTGAAAATAAAGTACAGTCAAATTTACCGTTAAAAGAAATGAGAAACCATAACTAATCATGTGTATTTAAAGACAAAATAGCAAATATTATCAAATTGTGTTTACATTATATTCAATTTTATTTAAAGGTACTTGTGTATATCATATGCTTTTCTAATGCTTAATTTTTTCAAATGCATTAGGTTTTTTTATATAGCCTTCGTAACCAAACATGGATATGCCAAAATAGTAGGCTATGTTATAGATCATTCTTTTCATTTGTTATCAACATTTATTACGACACTACAGTATCAACCAGGGATGGCCCAAGCGTCTGGGCAGTTGAAGCGAATAACAAATCTGGAACCCTTATAAAAAATGTTTGGGTTCTTACTCCGTATTTATTTGACTGTTCAAGAAACTTAATAGCCTCAAACCAATTTATAAACTAGGTGAATATTTTCATACAAAATAAAGTTGGTAACCAACTTATAAACTACATTTTGACATAAAATGGGTTGGGTTCGTCAAATAAAACAACATATCATGATATAATATTATGGTTCTATTAACATTTTTAGGATGGCATTTTATGCCACAATAACTTTTATTTATATAGATGAAACGTACCTGAAAAGTAAAATTAAGAAAAGATAGTGAAGAAACACTAGATTAACTCTTGGTATTTAACCCAATATCACAACTGTTGATGGATAACACCAATCTAATCCCGAGTGGGCTTAGCTCAATATTCTTCGGTGAACCAATACTATCAACAACTTATGAACTCCGGTGGTTGTAACCTGCAAAAACAAACAACGTGAGCTCGTTACGAGAAGGGGAATAGGGGGTCTTCTCGTAACTGTGACATTCGTCAATTTTTATTATTTGTATTTGTATTCGTTAAACCGACCCGTGTAGAAACATTATACGAGCCAAGAATCTAGTCGCAAATCGATACGTTAACTCGTGTTCATACATTAACGGAATACTTTATTGATCATGGGTGATGAATACATTAGGTGAGGAGAGAATCCGGCAGCATAACGTTACAAGGGATAAATATGGCACAGATCTCTATGCTAAACAACTATGGAATGCCTATTTATAGGCTGGGCTCATTCGTTAAACTATAGTAACATATGAACCTTCTCATTCGTTAACATTCCTAACGAATAAGTCTTTCCATAGCCCCATTCGCTAAACACCCTTAGCGAATGGGTATACCTTAACGAACAACTCACCATTCGTTACACTGTAGTAACGAATGGACTCTTAATCTTAACAACTTTAACAAATCAGGCCTCATTCGCTAAACATCCTTAGCGAATGAGCCTTTATACATTAACAGTAAAGACTAAACTACCCCTATCCTATTCGAACAGCTGCGGACACCAAATCCGTGCACTTACAACCCGTTTTGTCGTTTCGATGTATTCTTGTTTATCGTTCATCATTAATTTAATATTCATGATGATTTACGGTTATCCAATCGTTCATTTTCTATTATTTCTTATCAATTAACGAACTCCGAGGTTTAAAGGTTTTATTAAATTTAAACAATTTGCAAACTATTGATACAATTTGTAAACTATCTAAGTTTTATAACTTCTTTTTCAATTTAAACACATTTCTAAGTTCAAGGTCTAATATTTAAATATATTTTAATTTCTAATCTTAAAACAATATGAAACTTTAAGGATTAATGTGTAATTTTGATTTAAATTATATTATTATATTATTAACCAGGCCAGGCCACCCCCCCCCCCATCACCTCGTTTTTCCGATGAGCCACAGAACTCCGGCGCCATCAAAACCCACATTAAACTCGCGTTTTAAACCAATTTAAGTATATAAAACTAGTAGACCATAACAGCGGCCACTAATCAACATCCATAACTCGCAATTAACAACGAATAATGGGTAATTAAACCTAGAACAGTCATAATATTATTAAAATACCAATCATGATCATTAACTCCCTATGCTCCAATTGAGCCAACAAAAAGACCTAAATCATCATCTAAAGTTGCCCACAACATCAATTTAAACTGAAATACTCTCTAAAACCCGTAATCGTTCGTCCAAGTTCGTACTCCGGCCAAACTCCGTTCACCCTCACTCAGTAACAATTCCAGGCAATCAATGTATGCACTATGATCGTTTTTTGTCGCCTAATAAAACCCCTAACCTAATTTAAACGTACATGAACGGATTTGTTAAATTGAAAAGCTAAGGATTTGAGGTTAGGGATGAACTTGGGTTTTTATATATATATATATATATATATATATATATATATATATATATATATATATATATATATATAATTGTTTCTGTAATGTTATCAATTTGTTGTCTGGTCCAGTGGTTAGTTAACTTGGGTATGGCCTATGAGACCAGGGTCAGGCCGTTTCAGTTTTATATATTTTTTTGAACCATGTTTCATTTATATTATAAACCAATTAAATTGTCATAAATTTTTATAAATTAAATAAAATTAATTTAGATTGAATAAAATTAATTATAAACTAAATTTTACCATTTTTCATCTAAAAACCTACTTTTCACAACCGTTAAATTTTCACGAAAAACTGTTAATATTATATTAGTTCCATTTCGTTAATATTTATAATACGTTAACGTAATTGTTTACGAGATAAAATTATAACGTTAAAATTCGTGCTTCATAAGTAATATAATTCTTATATTAGTGATAAATTATTAATTAAATAATATTAAAATAATAACAAAATGTTAATTTTCCGTTAAAGCCTAAAAATAATATTATAATATAAAATGCCATAGAATAATAAAATATATATTAAACTAATGCATAATTTCTAAACTAAATTATTTAACTTTATAATTCTGTTAGTTAGTTTTTTTATTTTGTATTTTTTTAATTATAGTTCGTGAGGTTCGATCTCTTCGATTTCTTTAATGCGCTTAAGGCTTTTGTTTCTATTTCATCTTCAATTTCAAATGTGAGTTTCTCACACTCCATTTTTAACGCATTCACACACTTTGGGGGTAGCATAAATATCCTACCAAAATCATTGCTTAATTATTCGTTTACAAACTACAATTCATATCATGGACTTATGTGTTACTTGATTACTTTCTCAAATCTTACTTGCGCGTGTTAGCCTCAATAAGTATGATCATACGCCCCTTTTGCACTCAGAGCCATTTTGTTATGAGTGAAAAAAGGGCCTCATTAACCGAGTACGTTGGTTGTTATCAATTAAAAATGGCCTTACTTACGTGATTATTACACATGTCATACGGAATTGTATGATTTTATTATTATATATAAACAAAACTTGTGTGAACTCACCAACTATTTGTTTAGTTGACCTTTATTTTATATATATGCTACTGGGACAATCATTAGAGGATGATTCATGGAGAAGACACTAGTACTTAGGTTATATTAATAAATGAACAAGTTTGTTTAATTTTCTTATAATGCAATGTATTTCTTGTATACGAACTTGTGCACTTGATATTTAAATTAATTAATCATAATACTGTCACTTAATAATGTCACATGTGTTTTGAACAATATGTATGTCAAACTCAGGCATTTCTGCTTTAAGCCGGGGTGTTACAGTCTCTTACAGATAGCACCCTCTGGCATGAGAATCAGTATTGTAAGTAGTGAGTAATTCTTGATTAGAATGAGAGAGTGTATGTGCTTACCGTTACTCCTAGTGTGGTATTTATAGCCGAAGAGGGGAGAAGATGATTGGACCATGTGTCCCACTCAATGGAACCTTTCATTCTTACGGCTATGCATAATAATGGATCATGATCGGTCAAGCAATTGGCGTGCGGAAATCCTTATCGTGGGCAAGTACAGCGTTGGCCTATTCTTACTGGTCCATCGTGCTTGCGATAATCCCAACCTGTGATTGTTTCTTTCCCTTCTTCATCACGTGTTGTCCTATGCTTTATCACAACAAGTCTTCCGCTAAACTTCTTTAGTTATTAACTGCTAAGTGCTTCTTTCGCGGAAGATTTATATCTCTTTACGCGAAAGGTATTCTTCGTGCGGGTGGTTTTCCTTGGTTTAATCGTACTTCCTATATGGGGGACATTTGTCCCTCTGTGGAAGATCTTCCGCACCGCAGAGGAATTTATCCTCTTACTTAAGTTAGTACCTACCTCCACAAATAGATTTTTTTATAGATCAGTTTTTATTAGCATAGATGAAGACCAAGGCCGAACCGTTAGTGTTACAAACTAAGGGCTTTCGGCCCTCATAATTTTTGAGGCCCCAAATTAAAGAAATATATATATTGTAATTAATGTATACTATATGTAAAGAGAATCTCAAGGACCTCTTAATTTTTAAGAGGTACATGATTTGTTGCTAATTTTACAACCTTTGTTGCATGTCTTAATGTGGTTAAGAGGGCATTATGGACTTTTAAATAAATGTCATCCACAAACATATTAATTCTTTAAATACAATTACATTTTTTACCCTTCAACAATACTAAGCTTTTGTAAATTTAAATAATAACCCCCTTAAGTTTACCCATGAATTTGACAAGTTTATTTATTTTTTTTGTTTTCTTCTATATCTTTTAACTAGTTTAGAGCCCGTGTCACACACAGAATAATTCAAATTATAAAATTATAAGTAAAATAAATAATTATACATAGCGTATATGAAAAAAATGTATTACATCTATGCTTGTATCTATACAATGCGTACATAAATTGATTTTATTTATATCATAAATGATTTTTTTATATGAACTTAATAAAAAATATGTTTGTGCAAAATCGTACCCGAGAATGCTTCTTTCTATTGAAAATTCATTCTCGATGTCATATATGTATAATTGAAAGAATTTTGGTTCTGAACCAATTTCGAAAATAAGACTTCTCATATGATAGTAGTTATAACTACTTAACCTAAATACAAAAGAGGCGTTACCTTTATTGATATATTTATCAATTTACCACTCATCAAAGGAAAGTAGGATATTAAATTGTAGCAATGGATGTTCTTCAAGAAATATGTTTTTCTGAGCTAAACCGTAAAAATTTTTTGATAAGTTTCATAGGGCTTCTCGACTTTGTCATAATGAGAAATTAAAAAATAACATTTTAACCCATTCAATTTTGTGAATATTTTGTTTCATTTGAGCATAGTTTTGCATGACATGCTTCTCATACAATGTTTTGATCACCATTGAAGAAAAAATTTGTGTTGGCATAAATATTTCAAATTTGATAAAAGTTAAAAGCAGTGATAGGCATGGGGGTGGCATGTCGAAAGTGTTCGCAATCTTTTCTTAAATTTTAATAGTTGAGGGAAAAATAGTCAATTTACCAAATCCCGAACCTTTTGATTATTTCAAAAAATGCCCTTAAAAATAAACTTGAAACCCGAATCATGTTTAAAATTATAACTTTCATACTTTTGACATTTTAAAGTCAACACTTTGAACCCATAACAAATTTGACAATAAATCTATTTTGCATTCTCAAACTTTTAAAAATACTTAAAATTTTCATTTTTGACCCGTAACAAATTTTGATCTAAATGTAGTTAACTTGTACTAAACAATCTATTTACCAACTTTTGACCCATAAAATCAAATTTAACTTTCATAAAAAACCCGAAAAAATTTTTATTTGAGAAAATGATTTGTTGTTGAGTTTTGGAATTCACCAAGTATTTTGAAATATATAGTAAAATAATATGTTAATATTTATATTTATAAAAAGATATAGATATTATATAAATATAGTGTCAAAGGAAAGTGAATAATTATTGATTTATTACATATATTATGGTATATTAGCTTTGGAGGGAAAAAATTATGAGAATTAATCAAAACATGACAAGGTCCACATTTATTTTACTTTATTAGAATAGGTAGATATATTATGTATTAAAAAAACGAGCGTACTGTTACGATGTTCTTATTTTTGCCAACATTTTGATATAAAGTTTGTTGAATATCGAGGTACGGATTATAATGTACAAGTCATTGTTGCATCAATGTACAAGTCTTTGAAGGGTGTAAGTTGCAACTTTTTTATTTACAAAATTTTGACATATTTTTTCTTATGCGTGCAACTATTTTCATATTTTATTAAAATGTATCTCAAACACAAATAAATAATAAGTTAGTAATGTTAACAGTTTTTAACTTCGTGTTAAAAAATACGTTATGTAATAAAATCCATATAATATATAAAATTTAGTGATGGTAAACAATTAAAAAATTCTGTAAAAGTAAAAAAAAAATCAATTTTAGTTACATGTATGAGTTACAGTTTAAAACAAACTGGGTAACACAAGCAAAACAAATTAACATATTTAAAAGAAAATTGAGACGAATGAAAAAACAAAACCACAACATTGCAGCCACGAAACAAGCGAGGTGCTACTCTTAATCGTGAACTACATCCGCACCTGCTAATGGCATGTTAAGTGCTTTATTTTATTTTTTATGTAATTCTAGTAGCTTAGTTTGCTGTTAAAAATAAATATTAGCATTACAGTTCTTTTACGTATTCTAAATAAAAAGATTATTGATTCGTGGAAAAAAAAGGCAGCTAAATAAATTGAAACTTATTTAAATACTAACTTACTAGCTTTTGAACCCGTGTATTACACGGGATTTATCAAACGATAAAAATAAAAAAGGTATTTTATTTCAATTGTGATCCTCAAATACTTATGAATTAATTTAATGTAGACTTAAAAGAAAAACAAATTGTTTGACGAAAATTACTAAAATAGCATGGTTTGGAAAAGTCGGGTGTGGATTTGCAAGAAATTTAAAAAAATGTGCTAAAGTTGTGTAGTTGGTCAAGTTTCAGGTATGAAAATGACACTATGTTATAACTCAATTGACAAAATGATTTTGACTCATGATCCATGGATAGCTAAAATGAATGAGATGTGAGATTAGAAATTAGGAGAATTGTAGGCTTGACACCTAAGGTTCAACATTTTCTTTTATTAGTATTGTAAGATAAGATAAGATACGATAAGATGTATATGAGGAAGTTACGTTAGTAGAGACGTAGAGTTGTAGAATTTATATATTCTATTGAATCAATATTTTCTAGAGAAAAAGCAAATAGCAAGAAACTGTAAGTTGATAGATAGTAAGAAACAATATTCTAATAAATAGTTTATATAATTACGAGATTGTATTGTATCTTATTAGTGATTGTATTTTTCGCTATTTAAAGGGATGAGATTGTTAATGAAAGGAGAACCGATTTCACATTCCTTCAGAAACCA
This sequence comes from Bidens hawaiensis, assembly GCF_021521415.1. Lineage (NCBI taxonomy): Eukaryota > Viridiplantae > Streptophyta > Magnoliopsida > Asterales > Asteraceae > Bidens > Bidens hawaiensis. The sequence continues at coordinate 83,655 of NW_027492953.1, forward strand.
TGTCAATGTATGGTTAACCCATTTGATAGAGCCACTTGCCTTTTAACGGGGAGTTCCTAGTTTCAAAACTTGGGCAACGAAGTAGTTTATAAATATTGATGTAAAAAATAGAGTACAGTCAAATTTACCGTTTAAAGAAATGAGAAACCACATCTAACTAATCACGTGTATTTAAGACAGAATAGCAAATATTATCAAATTGTATTTACATTATATTCAATTTATTTTAAGGTGTTTACGTATATCATATGCTTTTCTAATGCTTAATTTTTTCAAATGCATTAGGTTTCTTATATAGCCTTCGTAACCAAACATGGATATGCCAAATATAAGGCCATGCTGTAGATCATTCTTCTTATTTGTCATCATCATTTATTATCCTAGTGTCACCTCAGTGCCTCCTAGGGCCAACCCAAGCATCTGGAGGGCCTGAAGCAAATAACAAATCTGGGACCCTTTTAAAAAATGTTTGGGTTTTTATTCCGTATTTATTTGACTATTTAAGAAATTTAATAGCTTCAAACCAATTTATAAACTAGGTAAATATTTTCATATAAAATAAAGTTGGTAACCAACTTATAAACTACATTTTGACATAAAATGGGTTGGATTCGTCAAATAAAACAACATATCATGATATAATTATGGTTATATTAACATTTTTTTTATGCGACAGTAACCTTTATTTATATAGATGAAGCGTACTTGAAAAGTAAAATTATGAAAAGATAGTGAAGTAACACTAGATTAACCCTAGATAGACTTAACCCAATATCTCAACCGAAGATGGTTAACACCAATCTAACCTCGGGTGGGCTTATCTCAGTATTCTCCGGTGAACCAGTACTATCAACAGCTTACGAACTCCGGTGGCTGTAACCTACAAAACCGAACACCGTGAGCTCGGTACGAGAAGGGAAATAGGGGGTCTTCTTTTAACTACCCTTCGGCGTGAGAATAAGTATCGTAAGTGATGAGTAATTCTTTATGAGAATGCGAGAGTGTGGATGCCTTTACCGTTAACCCTCATGTGGTATTTATAGCCGAATAGTGGAGAAGATGATTGGACCAGCTGTCCCACTCAATGGAACTTTCCATTCTTATGGTTGTGCATGATAGTAGGTCTTGACTGGTAAGACAGCTGACGTACAGAAATCCTTGTGGTGGGCAGGTACAGCGTTGGCCCAGTCCATCGTGCTTACGGAAATCCCAATCTGTGATTGGTTCTTTCCCTTCTTCATCACGTGTTGTTCTATGCTTTATCATAGCAAGTCTTCTGCTAAACTTCTTTAGTTATTAATTGCTAAGTGCTTCTTTCGTGGAAGATTTGTATCTCTTTACGCGAAAGGTATTCTTCATGCGGGTGGTTGTTCTTGCTTTAATCGTATTTCCATATGGGGGACATTTGTCCCTCCGCAGAAGATCTTCCGTACCACTGACGTAGCCTGTCACGGTCCACTCAAACAATTAATTTTATTAACTTAAATACCTATAATAAGTAAGGTTGTCTCCATAGGAACTCAAAGAAAGTGCTAATTTAATATTACTAAATTAATTATTAAACTAAGATGGACAGACGATATCAAGCGGTTTTTAGAAAAAGATTTAATTAAAACTAAATGATTACTTAAAAAGACTTTTAAACAATATTAATAAAAAAAAAACATTCATTCTAGGTTCAGGTAATGTGATATTCAACTTAATCCCAGATTTACTTGTCTTGATTGCGCAGTAATTACTAGACCTATTAGTTTGATTGTGATGACAAACGATACCCTAACCGAATTGTTGACAAAATTGAACTCGATCTACTTAATTACCAATTTATATTTTATGAAAACTAATTAGGTGACAAGTTGATGATTATAAATTCAATGACACAAGAGCCTAATTTTAAGTGTTGATGAATAAAACCAAACAAGTGATACACTAATCAATATAATCGAAAATATAAATTGTTTAAACAATCAAGCACTAATTTGAACAAGATAAAAACAATAAAGTTAAATCAAGTTCATAACATTAAGCATAATAAATCTGGTCTTAAGAGAAATTACACAAAACCATAGCCTAGAATGAACATGGGGAATTTAGCCGAGCATTGACATATCGATTAAATGACTTACCGTTGATGACATGCAAACCCAAGATGAACCGGCAGCTTTGGAATGATGAAAACTCGCCCTAAACAGCCTCTTTTACCTCTGGAAGTCTTAATAATCCGAATGGTGAGGTTAATGGGTTTATATAGTGAAAAACCTAGATATTTTCGCTTTTAAGTCGGTTCGTGTAGCGCGATATTGCCATGGGCTTAATTTTCGCGTCGCGCTAAGGAAAAAATAGTCGGGCTCAGAATGTTGCAACTTCACGTCGCGCGAAGTTCCCTATCAAGCATCTTCACGTCGCGCGAAGATGCAAAATAACCAACAGACTTCATTTATTCTCTGTAACTGCCTCGTGATGTGTGCACTTCCAATCTCTCACTTCTAAATCTTCGTTACAAGCTCGTAAATTTTCCCGATAAGCTCCTTAACTTCCAAGTCCCTGAAAGCACATAACAATGCTTGAAGTACCAATGTTTATTTATTTATTTACCTAAAATTAACTAATTAATATATAATAATACTAACTTTTACCCAACCATCAACCACTGATGTAAAACTTATCTCGAAACGATGATTCAGATGTTAACTGGAAATTCAAACACTCGAATTGAATCACTGTTTCGTCATTTGGATCACTGTTTCGAGATAAGTTTTACATCAGTTGGCTCATATCCTTCTTCCGATCAAAAACACTAAAACATCGGTTTGAAACTCGAAAAAAACACGTAACGACGTTGATTGTTTTTTAACGAGGACCGTTGAGACAAAAATAGTTGAATGGTTGGACCGTTGGTAGTGATTTTTAAAAGTGGGATTATTTTTGACCAATACACAAAAGGTGAGATTATTTATTTCCAAATTTGCCATAAATAATAAGTTAGTAATGTTAAAAATCTTCAACTTCGTGTTAAAAAATACGATATGTAATGAAATTCATATAGTATATAAAATTTAATGATGGTAAACAATTAAAAAATTTTGTAAAAGTAAAAAAATCAATCTTAGTTACATGTATGAGCTAGTTACAGTTTAAAACAAACTGGGTAACACAAGCAAAACAAATTAACATATATATTTAAAAGAAAATCGCAGCGAACGAAAAAACAAAACCACAACATTGCGGCCACGAACCAGGCGATATCAACGGCATTGATGGTAAATCGTAAAAAAAAAGGTCTTAAATAAAAAAATATTTAAAAACAAAAAGAGATGTTGATGTGGCCTAACCATGTCCAACCAAGTGGACCAACAATGTGCTTACAATACCAAACAATTTTAGTTAAGTTTATCAATTTTTCTTCATGTTTTTTAACATACTAACTTATTTATGTTCCTCTTACATAAATTAGGAATTTGTTATGAATGAAACAAAGAAGGAATTGGAAGATGGTTCAGGTATCCGTAATAAATATATAACATTATTGGTTTGATAAAAGTAAATATAATGGATGCATTATTTTTTCTGTGTCTAAACATGAAAGAGGAAAACTTTAGGTAACTCTTTTTATAATAGTCTTGATGATGGGAAAGGGTGTTCGAATAATGTAAATGACGTAATTCAGGTTTGTAAGGTTTAATCATAAGGCTTATGATTAAAATTGATCTCATCACAATGCAAGTGGTTAACACCCAAATTTTTAATGTTTAATTATTATGTATTTATGTCTGTGACTTATATGTTATTATTCATGCTTTAGATTATTGCACTGAAATAATGGTTTTTGAAAGTAGATGATAATTTTAATGTTAAATTATCACGTATTTAACATATGTAAGGCTTATGACATAGGTAGATCACGTTGATGCTACTTTTTTTTTTGAACGACTTAGCTTTTGCACACAATAGGGTTTTAACTCATGACCTCCTATTTCACGCCTTAATCACCTTACATTCCCACCAAAGTGGTAGTGGCACGTTGATGATACTAACTAAAAAATTTATTAAGAATAAAAACAATTAATGTAATAAAGTTTTGAAAAATATTACCCAAATAAGAAAACTAGCGTAAACACTATACACTATATCAGGAGAGGATTGATAAAAAATATAAAAAAATATCACGTCGCAAATAGTTGCCGCCGCAGCATCGCCCGGGTTTCATACTAGTATAAAATAACGATAGTTTGGTTCTAATAGGAAACAAGCAACTCTAGTCCGTTGTTAAATTGTAAACTATATTATATAATTGATATGGCCGACCGGTGTTCGAACCCCACATTGTTCAGTATTTTATTTTTTTGGATATACCTTACACTTAGGAGGGAATTCATGAAGCCAAACAAAAAATTAATATTTTCATATTTTTCCACAATAAAGATCAACTCAATACTTTTTTTTCTCGTGCTTTTAACTACGTTTAATTTTTTAGAACAAAACACATTTAATTCAACAACCTAAGTGTATATTGTAGTTTCGAACATGCTATTTAATTCAACAACTTAAGTGTATATTGTGGCTTAAAAAATTCTAAAAAAAGAGGGCTAATTTTCAAAGTGGATGTCGAGAAGGCATATGACTCACTAAACTGGGGTTTTCTTGAGTCGGTCTTAGAACAAATGAATTTTTCGATTAAATGGAGAGAGTGGATTTCGGCAATTCTGGTGGGTGGAAGAACGTCGTTGTTAGTAAACGGTTCACCTATGATGGAATTCTCGTGCTACTGGGGGCTCCAACAAGGCGACCCGCTATCTCCGTTTTTATTCGTAATAGCAATAGAGGCTTTAACGCGTATAATGAAGCATGCTAGTAGTATGGGGTCTTTAAAGGTCATAAATGTGGAATGGGTGGTCCGGTGATATCGCACCTTCAATATGCAGACTATGTTGTGTTTGTTGGTGAATGGAAAACGGAGAATGTGCTTAATTTAAGACGAATTTAAGGTGCTTCTATTCGGTGTCGGGCCTGAAAATCAACCTTACAAAGAGTTGGATATACGAAACTCCCGTGGATGAGCCAGAAAGGGTAGTGGTGGCGAACTTGCTGGGATGTAAAACGGGTAATTTTCCTTTTAAATACCTTGGTTTACAAGTGGGCGGGAACAAGAATCTGGTTGACTCGTGGGATCCGATAGTGAACTTGTTTAGGAAGCATTTATCGGTTTGGAAAGCGAAGAATACGTCGATTGGTGGAAGGATAACAATAATTATGGCGGTTCTGAATTCTCTACCAACATATTATTTTTCATTATACAAGTATCCAGTGGGAGTGTTGAAAAAACTTAATCGGCTCCGGCGAGTATTCTTTTGGGGCGGGTTGGAAGAGGAAGATTAATTGGGAATCTTGGGATAAAGTAATAACACCGATTGAAAAAGCAGGCTCGGGTTAGGATCGTTATGTGAAACAAACTTAGCTATGCTTGCGAAGTGGTGGTTGCGATTCAAAAAAGATAAAGGCGGGCTTTGGAGAAAGGTAGTGTGGTCAATTCAGCATTCTGATCGCTCATGGCTGCCCATGCTGGTAAAGGTTTCGATCCCAGGTCCTTGGAAGAGTATTATAAGAATTGTAGGTGAGGTGAGGGAAATAGGGGTGGACCTAAATAATGTGATCCAACTTGAGGTTAAAAATGGGAATAATACTTTCTTTTGGATTGAACGGTGGAGTGAAGGAACACCCTTTTGTGCACGGTTCCCATTACTATTTTACTTGGAATTGAATAAATGGTGCCTTGTGGCTGACCGTTTGCAAATGTATGGTGGTGAAGTGTGTGGGATATGGGGGTGGTTTAGGTAACAGACACTCTGGACGAGGTAAATGAATTAAAGGACTTATTGTTGGCTTGTAGCAAGTATGTCTATGTGATGAAGATGATCGACCAAAGTGGGGTCTGAATGTTGTGATAGAATTTTCAGTGAAAAGCTTAAAAAAAGGAATTTGCAAGAAACTTGGAGGTAGAGGCTGGTTTTTTATTTGATTGGTGTAATTATGTGCCGAGAAAAGTGGGGGTTTTCGCTTGGAGAGTGGAAATGGAAGGATACCAACGTTATTTTCCTTGGCAAAACGAAAAGTGATATCGGCGTCAGTTGTTTGTCCAATCTGTGAGGAAGAGATTGAGTCGGATGAACACTTGTTGGTATCGTGTTCTTTGCTCAGTCGATCTGGTGTTTCATAGCTGGGTGGTGCAAGGTACCTCCTATATTTGCTTTTTTCAATCTGAGACTTGTTGGAGCTATATAGGTTTTCTTGTTTGCCTACACGAAAAGCGAAGCTGTTTCATGCGGTTTTCCTTAATGCAATGTGGTGTATTTGGAAGGCGAGGAATTCATTGTTATTTGAAAGAAAACCGATGCATTTACATAGTACGATAGGTGAGATAAAAACTTTAAGCTTTTTATGGGTGGAAAATAGATCAAAATGGGCTGGTCTAACATGGGATATGTGGTGTAGCTTTAATCTAAATTTGTTGTAAGGGTGGTTTTGGGTGTTATTTTTTGGGCTATTTTTTGTTGCTAGCATCTTGCTTTTAACTATTTTTTCATAATGAATGAATCTGTTGGTCGTTCAAAAAAAAAATTCCAACGGGCAAAACTGTTTTAAGTTTAGAAGATTAAATTATATTAGTTATAACACTCATTTTCCTCAAGATAAAGATGACATGTGGGCATTATAATTTTAGATGCTCATGTTGAAAGTGTCCAAATGTGTTTGGTGTTGTCCTCTAGATGTTTTTCATTATCTTCCAATCAACTTACTTTCATGTTGTATTTCAACACATTCGGGTTTTGGTTAGTTTCTTTTAAAAACAAATCTAGCATTGTCATCTACTAGCTTATCTTATAAAACATATTGTCTAAAGTAAAATGAAAATGTTTTAATATTCTATTAACTTATTCATTAATTAAGGGATTTTTACATATATCTCCTCCTTAAACTACCTAATTACATATTTCGCCAATGTTAAAACATTAATTGCATATTTCCCCTTTTTGACATGAAAGTACTCTTTTATCCTTATCAATTAAGGATACCTAAAACCAAACCTCTGCTTCCATTCACGCCTCTGTCAGCTCCGACGTCGGCCATCGTGATGTCCGGCGTTCCAACATCAGCAATCGTGACATCCAACATCTGTAAATTTTGTAGTATGGTAAGTTCGATTTTGTAACATGCAAACCCGAACTTTTACATGTTATAATTTGAGAATTTTTTGAAATTGGAGATGGTTCCAGTGTGCATTAATTTGACCAAGGCAAAACCTCATGTCGCCGTTGTTGGTAGCCAGAGCAACGGTAAGTCCAGTGTGTTTGAAGCGCTTGTAGACCATGACTTTTTGACCAGGGGTTCGGATATTTGCACGCGACGACTGCTCGTGCTTCATCTTTTTTAAGATCAAGCGAAGACTTGATAGTACGGAGGAAGAGTATAGAGGGTTTTTGCATAAACCCGAGAAGAAGTTCTACGATTTCAATGAAATTCGAAGAGAGATTTAGGTGTTGTTTTATGGTTTATAGCTGGCTTTTTTTTTTTTTTACTTTGTTGTTTGGTAATTACAGTTTAGTATCGGTTTTTGGATCTTCATGCATGTGTTTGAGATGAATATTTAGGAGTGTTTTGAATTTTAAAGTAATTATGAACATTTTAGGGTGAGTTAACCTGTTAATCAAGAGTAAAGTTGTTGTCTTTGTTAATAAAACTATGGGTGAAGAGGTTACCCTTAAGATGGGTAAGCCAACAGTAAACGAGGGCCCAAGCCAAGTGTGACTAAAGGAGACAAGCCCAATAATGGTCCAGTAAGGAGGGCCTAGAGAGAAGATGTTAACAAGCAACAAAAGGAACTTATTACCTAAAGATATGTCTTGTTAAGTTGGATAGAAAGTCAGGTCAAAACAGCCATGGTCCTCCAAACTAGACCATACCATGACTATAGACAAGACTAATGGGGAGGAACGATGGGCAAAGCAAGGGACCAATGACAAGTACCAAAGGATACAAGATTAAGGTTTTCCCTCCTTTGTACTAGGGACCTCTTCCTGCCTATATAAAGGGAGCGAATATTCACTAAAGAAGGCAGATTAGATCTATGTATATAATTCTTGTATGATATTCACACTTCACTTGTATTAACCGATTATTCAATAAGTCAAACTTCTAACTCGTATCAATATTATTGTCGATTCAACCAGGTTCCAACATTGGCGCTATCCGTGGGACCTTAAGCTCTAGCAAAAGGTTTCTTCCCACAGTCTCTAAAGAATGGTCGACGACCACCATCAAATACACCGCCGCCGTCGTTGTCTCTCTGGCAAAAGGTTCATGATTTTGTCCGTCCAGAGTTTCGGTAAACATGCACCAACCCAATTCAGATTCTCCGGCGTTAGGTCTGTCGCCGAAATCTTTTTTTGATTCTCCGGAATATTCCGAGAATTCAAGAATCTTGAAATCTTCTCCGGCGAGTCTTTAAAAGTCTGACATAACGATTGCTTTCAACCAACAAGACACATACCCGCCACCCTATCAGATTTCACTAAAGCTAACGTATCCAATTGGTTTCACTGGTAGGCATGCACCCTTGCCTCCAAAGCACGAGATACACCAGAGAGTCAGTGCTAATGGAAAAGGAAGAAGATAACATGGAGGTTGAAGACATCACGGTGGGGCCAGACACAACGGAGGTCCGGTACCTATTCGGTGGGACCGGAAAAAACAGCTTCGGGTTTTGCATCCACAAACGGTGAATCCGTGCTCCATCGGATCTGGAGAAGTTAGTTGTGAAACCCTATTCAACTCATTTTGGAGCCCCCATGTCACACCCTCAATTTTCAACTACAGGGTTTTACTACGAGGCTCGTGACATACCAAGATCTAGCCACTTGTCATATTGAACAATTATTTAATAATAAAAAATACCATTTATTATCACTCATTAATATGAGAAAATACAGTTATAGTGTGAATTGCGTTTGCGGAAGTGTAAAATGTGAACAATTTAGAAACAAAGTAGTTAAATGCTCAAACATGTACAATCCATCCAAGTATAAAACAATGTAAGGTAAATATCCATGCTATAATGAAACTCCAAACAAATGCACACACGCACTCCTTAGCATACCTAGTGACCTGGCAAGTATAAATACTCAAGGGTTGACACGACGTTGGTGAGTTCATAAGTTGTAGTAAAAAGTAGTATGTATAGTATAAGTTGTATACGTAGCATAAGTAGTGTATGTATAAGTAGATTTAGCATTTTTCAAATATACCAATTACCAGGGTAGCTAACCCATTTACAAGCTACTAGACGTTTGACCCGAAGCTGACTATCTGTATGCCTTCTTACCAGGTCTATCACAAAACAATTGTTCGTGTATGTTAGGACAATTTACACCCGTCCAACCTCCAGTCGAGTTATAGCAGGTGAGGTTTGTCAAACCAGTAGGAATATATAAATTTCTCTGTATCCCATCCTAACGGTTCAAGATATGTAAGGACTTTAAGTGATATGAGGGCATCTAGTATACACTTATGGTATATAAGAAACTACATAAATCCAAAATAAATCGTTGCATTTTCCTCCAAAAACCAGTATGTAAGTATGTCCGTGTTTCTCCCCAAAAACAAGTATGGGCAAATGTTTTTTGTTTTCAATCCATTAAAACAAGTAAGGAAAATGTTTTGTTGTTTTTAATCCAGTTAACAAGGAAAATTCTTTGTTGTTTTCAATCCAGAAAACAAGTATACGGAAATAGATTTGTTGTTTTCAATCCAGAAAGCAAATTGGAAAAAGCATGAACTCACCTGGTGTCACGTTTAATAGACTTTCCTCAAAAAAAAATAATTCACTTGACTCGCTAACCGTTACCTAGCACAAGCGTTTAAGTTAAGAGAGTGCGATCATGCAACTAGACAACTCAAGTGCTCAACAACACATAGCTCTATGGTTCGTGTAATGACTCGCGATGCAACAAGTTTGACCCGACGACCCGTTGGTGATTACATTAATGTCAATAGTAACAAAGTTTCCTAACAAGTATCATACATCAACCAATGATCAAACAAGCCAAGTATTTCATCATATAACTCAAATTCAGATTAAGCATTACAGGGTAGATTTTAGTATGTGAAACTAGATTTTATTAAATATGAATATAATGGAAAAAAATTCTAGAATTTCTACTACATAATTATATATGGATTAGGTTTCTCAATCAAATTTTATTATTTTTTATCATGTGTACAACATTCATAATAAATCAATCATTGCAGATAGGTGCAAACAGTTCAGCAGATTACACAACAAAAAGTATTGACTTGGTTAAGAAAAAATACTAATCCAAATCAAGCAAAGACAATTGGGTTAGAATCTTAACTCAAAATGAGAAGTTCTATAAGTGTAGCCAACCCATTTTTACCTGCCATAAATGAGTTATGATGTCGGAAGACAGACCAAAATTTGCCTCTCTACATCAGCTTTGACACATGTCTTTGTAAAATCATAAAAACCATTCAAAGCTCGTCCAAAAATTACAAATCATAACTTTCTGGAAACTAGACTCAAAATATAACATTATGGAAACAAGAATCGATAAAAAACAATCAAGTATCATCGAGTTACAGACCAAACAATAAACGAGTACGAATCTATCAGCAAACTGTAATCATCAAAACTCAACCCTAACATGTTTATGACATCTCTAGGGTTCTAATTCATCAATTAACATCATAATCATCAAAATTACAGAGATTAAACAACTAGGATTTCACAAGAGCTCATCAAAAACATGAAATTAATGCTTAAAAGTTACCAACTTGTGTTAGAATGCTAAGAATAACTCAAAGGCACCACTAATTGCAAGATCCAAGGTTGAATTGAAGATGGTGGAAATGGTTTGTGATTTGCGATCGATGGGAGGGAGCGGGTGGAAGAGTCGACAGTTTGGGGTGGGTGTTAGGGTTGGATTATTTATTTTAATATTATAATAAATAACATTTACAAGAATGGTCCTTCTAGAATCAGTTTTGTCTTTAAACGAACTTTATAACACCTAAACCGGATTATAGCGAATCATTACGAATAAAATACTAACCCAAGTTCATAAAACTAAAGCCTTGTTGTTCTATCATAAATATTACTTTGTAAAATGTGAAACATACAAATGACGAGCAATCGATGGCAATTTCATGAAACAAGCTATGAACTAAACACATAATCATTTAGTATGAAATTTCACATAGATAATATTATAAACATATGGTCGAGATATTATTTCATATTTTCACCAAGTTCGGGGTTAGACACGCGTTATTCGGTAATTCTCTTATTACTGCTACGTTAATGTTTGTGCAACAACCGACACACTTAATTAACCCTAATTGAGTTAAATGCATGAATGGGTGTTTGAGATAACGGAGAATGTATTAATCGTGTTAACTAGAAATTGTCGGGTCTCACACCCCACCGCTCGAGTTTCAAGTTTGTTCAGCCAAGGACGTACTCGTGTTCTTCATGAAACAACCTGATCTGTAGTTTACGTAAGCTTTGCACGGCGTCTAGATCTACATCTTTAACTCCGGTCACAAGGTTCTATATCTATTAACTGCCGATGCTAGAATATGTTATATATATATATACACATACATAAATATATGTGTTTGGGCCCAAAATACTAGATTTATTTGATTAAATTGATAGGTCAATGGTCATTTTGATAATTATAACCATTTTGTTATTTAAGGAAAAACAAAATATTAAATTCATATAAAGGATAATGATCAAAGATAGTCATATATAAGCTTTTAAGCATAAGTACTATAGACTATGCATATGTATAATCAATTAACTAGTAGGAAGAACATGATATTTATCCTACAAAAAGTTTAACAGTAAAGGGGGAAACGGTGAGTGCATATGTCTATTCCAAACTTTTAATAAATTATATTATATACCTATGTTATTACATAAAGCAACTTGTTCACAAGTGTGTTTGATTTCAAACAAGCTTCACATTTATAAGAACAATAGAGTGATGGGAAGTTATGCTCTTTTAAAAAGGTGATGCGACCCTTTGTACTCACCCACAACATTGTTTCATCTTTTGGGTCAACTATTACTCACCCAGCTACCCTTTATATTATCATTTACATATTATCAAAAACTTTTAAGGTGAGACCCTTCCTAGGGAGTTCCTTCCGGTTAAATCCTTTAAAAACGAGACCCTTCAGAAAAACCCCCTTACAAAATAATTCCTTCAGAACAAAGTCTCTTACAGATAATTACTTCAGAATGAATCCCCCTAAAAAACAATTACTTCTGAACAAAGACCTTTACTAAATAATTACTTCATAATGAAGCCCCTTGCTAAACAATTGTTTCAGAAGAAAGTTCCTTACTTAACAACCCCTTCAGAATGAAGCCCCTTACTAAAAAATTGCTTCAAAACAGAGTCCCTTATTTAACTACCCCTTCACAACGAAGCCCCTTACTAGACAATTGCTTCAGAACAAAGTCTCTAACTGAATAATTTTTTCAGAATAAAGCCCCTTTCTAAACAATTGCTTCAGAACAGAGCCCCTTACTTAACTACCCCTTCACAACGAAGCCCCTAAACAATTTCTTATGAACAAACTCCCTTACAAAACAATTTCTTTAGAAAAAGGTCTCTTACTAAACCATCTCTTCTAAACAAGGCTCCCTACTAAACTATCTCTCCAGAACAAACCCTCTTACAAAATAATTCCTTCATAACCTGGTCCTTTACTAAACCATCTCTCGGAATGAAGCCCCTTACTAAACAATCTCTCCATAACAAACCCCCATACCAAATAATTCCTTCTGAACAAGGTCCCTTGCTGATTCATATCTTCAGAATGAAGTCCTTTGTTAAACAATCGCCTCAGACGAAGCCCCTTACTAGACCTTCTCTCTAGAACGAAGCTTCTTGCCTAACTATTCCTTCATAACGAAGCTCGTTGCAAGACAATCCATTCATAATGAAGCTCCTTCCAAAACACTCCCTTCACTACAAAACCTCTTCCCAGACAATCCATATTGGAGCCCCTTTACAAACCATTTCATGACAAGGCCCGTCACAACAAATTATAAGGATGCAACAATGGTTTTGTTCAATTCAAAGGGAGCCATGTGACAACTAGCCGTATTACAATAAGTATTTCCAAAGAAAGAGATTCCCTTTCCAAGGGATGACGTGTTTAAAAATTCCCTCAAGGAATAAAAAATATCATTTGGGCAAGAGTTCTCTACAAAGGAAAAGAATCTCTTCTAGATTTTTCTCGCAATAAGAGTAATCCCCCTTCAATGAAGGAAGTATTTGAAAAGTTCCTTTCATGAGGAAGGAAAACCTTCTACAGCAACATCTCGTATTCCAAGAGTTCTCTTTTGAAGAAGAAGAGCTCCCTTCCAAATAATGACAAAGTCTTTAGCGAAGGAAAAAATCTACTGTAGCAACACGTTACCTTCCAACAATTCCCATGGTGAAGAAGCTTCCATATCCATATTATCTTTTACAACAGGGGAGTGAGCCCCTTCTATTAGCCCATCCCATCATCCTTCATGTGCAAGGACATTTCTATATTATCTCAAAGAAAAGCCTACCATGTCGCAAAATGGATCACCTGGTGCACTCGGATTTTGAAGGCATTCTTGCATAATGAATTGATCTCGGAGACTTTTGAGGTTCATTATTCAAATAGCCGTGATAAAGGAGATCAAGGTAGTCATGGGACAAACAAAGGCATTCCCATACAGTGTTATTATGTTGAAGACTCCTAACATATATCAAAATTATGCTTTTATATATTTATGATTAACAAGTATAATTGGTCACACATTACTTACAATTCCCTAGGAGGGATAAAGCCCTCTTTTAAGAGGCACAATACTTATATTACCCTAGGTGGGATAAAGCCCTATTTAATAGGCACATTATTTATAATTCCCCCAGGTGGGATAAAGCCTTCTTTAAGAGGCACAATACTTGTAATTCCCCATGTGGGATAAAGCCTTCTTTAAGAGGCACATTATTTATAATTCCCTTAGGTGGGTTAAAGCCCTCTTTAAGAGGTATAATACTTATGATTCCCCAAAAAATTGTGATAAATCCATCTTTAAGAGGCATAATACACATAATTCCCCCTAATGGGAAAATGACATAAATTCTCCTTCACAAGTGTGAAAGGAAGGCCCGATTGAGGGACTTGGATTCATGTACAAAAATAGGCCCATCTATGAGTCTCAATATTCATAATTCCCCCCGTCGAAAATAGCCTCATCCATGAGGCTCAATACTTATAATTTACCCAGAGAAAAATAGTCCATTCTAAAAGGCTTAGAACTTACATCCCCCCCCCCAAAAAAAAAGAAGGATATGACCCTTTATAGGAAGCCCACGACTTATATATTTCCTACTAAATGGGACACCATACATGTACACCCTCCCCTGATGGGGAAAGGTAATCGAATCTTCTTCACAAGGGGTGAGAAGAAAGTCCGGCTACAAATTGAGAGCTATCCTACTACATCCACCTCATAGGTTGGAAACCTTATAATACATCTGCATAAAAACTAGAAACATCATAATACACCCATAAGCAGGAGGAGAACATTATAGCCCAAAATGTGCTTAAATGCACCCTTGGGTCAAAAACACAATATCCACTAACATATTTAACTTGATTTATTCATATTAACCGATAAGACCTTGCAGGAAAAACATATAGAAAGAATTCAAATCAACGGTGGTTTACACCGACCATGCCGTTATTCGATACCTTTTCAACAAGCAAGACGCAAAACCCAGATTAATCCAATGGATTTTACTACTCCAAGAATTTGACATAGAAGTCCAAGATAAGCGAGGAGCAGAAAATGTTGCCGTAGACCATCTTTCATGATATGGAATGCCCAGCTTCAAAAGAATTGCATAAGGAAATTATCAATGATAACTTTCCTCATGAAGTTCTTATGCATGTCCAAGAAATCATGATAGAAGAAGATGAAAGTCCTTGGTTTGCTGATTTTGCAAACTACCTATCTTGTGGAATCATAAGAAAAGGGCTAACTCATCAACAGCGAAAGAAATTCTTCTTTGATCTTAAGTTTTACTTCTGAGAAGATCCTTACCTATTTAAGATAGGAGCTGATCAGGTCATTTGTTGGTGTGTGTTAGGAAAGGAAGCCTTAGATATTCTCAAACACTGTCATGAGGAACCAACTGGTGGACGCCACAGTACAGCCACCACAGCTAGAAAAGTGTTTCATGCCGGATTCTTTTGGCCCACCATATACAAAGACACACAAGCTTTGATCTAAGCATGCGATGCTTGTCAAAGCGCCGGAAACATCTCATCCAAGAATGAGATGGCTCAAAAGGGCATCCAAATTTGTGAAGTCTTTGATGTATGGGAAATAGATTTCATGGGGCCATTCCCTAATTCTTTTCGAAATAAATACATCCTAGTAGCAGTCGACTACGTTTCTAAATGGGTAAAGCACAAGCTCTTCCCACTAACGATGCTTGAGTTGTGGTTAAATTTCTGAAAAAGTTGTTTTCATGATTCGGGACTCCAAAAGCCCTGTGATGTGTTGTAAAACACACTTATTTTCCGCACCTTATATCTACGTTATTATATTATATTTTATGTATTTTAGCTTGTTTTATATATGTTTTACATAGTTTTAATTATCTTGTAAGCAAAGGGTTAAAGAATGAAGAAACCGGACTTTTCGAGGAGCTTACGGGTCTTTTACGCATACGATTTATAGACAAAGCTCAAAGCCCGGCCCGTTTACATCATGAAAAGCCCAAGCCTACTATTATATCATAATATAAAAAAAAGAAAAAAAACCCTATGCAGCCCCCATTAGGCTGATCGGAATTCAGTAATGGAGAGAGGAGAGAAAAATCTTTTGTGAGCTAGGGTTTGAAGGTGGTGACGGCTAAGGAAGAAGAAGAAGGTTAGAAGCAAGTGTCGGTCATGTTTTTCATCATTCATTACAGCCAAGAGCAGCCCGTGTTCATCACATATCCTTTCGTTTATTCCATTGTTCAACAACTTTATTTTTCTTGTTCAATTGATTAGTAGTTTTGCAATTACTTTGAAGATTGAATTGTTTGTGATTAGAATTGATTGTTGAATGATTATTATGATGATTGGTATGAGTTATTTGGTGATTTTATTGATTAATAGTTGCTGTCCAAATATGATTAGAGGCTAAACTTGTCGGTTCTACCTAGGAATGATGATAATTGCTATTGTTTGATGTGTTTTATGGATTGTTTGATTAATATTCTTTAATTGTTATTGTAAAGTTTGATTTAGACATGAAATAGGTTGTGTTTAAGGGCTGGAAATTTTGGTAATTCATTGCTTAAACCTCTTGCGTTGGTTGATTAGTTTTGTATTGATTGATCGGTGCTTGTTTGATTCTAGACTTTGTGTTTAGGGTTTGTTTGCGGTAGGTACAACCGTAGGGTTTTGTTGTGTGAATTTGTGGTTAAAGTACAACGGTTAGACACCTTCTTAGAGACCAACAGGTGATAAGAAGTTTGGGTTGTCTCATTACCTTTGCATGCTAGAATAAGAATTGCGCGAGAGGGAGTTTGTTTCTTTTCAGGTTTAGGTGTTTTGAGCGACTAGTTGATCTATTTTGGTTTAAGTTGAATTGTTCCTCTATCCTTGGTTGTGTAGTATTCATTGCCATTAGGGTCGAGTCTTGGTGCGACCGAGAGGTGAGTCAACATTAGAACACGTTAATAATTCTTTCCCGGTTTGGTCGTTTTAGCCGATTAAGAGTAGTTAAGGTTTATTGCGTGAGACCGAGAGGTGATCCAGTGAGCCTGAGCGATCCTTAGTTGTGTCATCTTTAGGGACCGAGAGGTAATCCATTTGCTTGTTAGGCCTACAGTTTGATTCAGACCTAGGTAGACGTTTTTCTCCATCCAAAGTTAATACAGTTAGTTTGTCGTTAAGTTTTCTATTCTTGGTAACTTTTGTCAGTCAGTCTAGTTATTCCAGTTAAGCTATTAAAAATTAAAAATCAATTAAATATTATTCTTAGGTAGATCTTGTCTAGGGTTAGTGATCATTATCGTTCTTACGTGTCCTCGTGTTCGATACACCGACTTCCTAGGTCTATACTACTTGCGATCGGTACATTTGCCGGATGTGTGTGGTTTTAGGATTTTCATTTTAAATTTAAAGCTTAGTTGTGGGGGTCATTATTTTAGACATATCCGACGCACATCAAGTTTTTGGCGCCGTTGGCGGGTACACGGTTTTAGGCGTTTTGAGAGTGATCCGAGTTTAAGACTTACCTTGTGTGCTACTTGTAATTATTTTTGTTTTGTTTATTTGTTAGGATAGTTTGGCTTCTTTTATCGATTTGTATAGTTGTATGCTACATACTTGATCTCGTGGACTACACGACACCGAATCATTTCCCGAGCCTGAGAGAGAGTTTCGTGAGAGACGTCGCACCGTTTCACCATCATCTACCTCATCATCCGTTGGTAGTTTATCCTCTTCTCCTACGTTTTCTGACTTTGACGACAGAGATAGGATCATGGGCGAAAATCCACCACCGAGGAGGACAGTTACAGACCGGGCCCGTCCGGCCAATGCTGGCGCGAGATCCAGCATCGCACCACCCGCTATTGCATTCAACACGAGCTGCCAGATTCCATCGAACATTCTGAACACCATTTCTCATTCTGCTCAGTTTCACGGGTTACTTCACGAGAACCCGCATTCTCATCTCACTCGTATCGCGCGTATCTGCGACACTTTCCATCTTGCAAGCATATCCGAAGACGCCGTGAAACTCTGCGTTTTTCCGTTCTCACTAGTTGATCATGCGAGTTTTTGGCTCGAGTCCCTCCCACAGGGCTCCATAGCTACTTGGGCTGCCATGCAGACCCAATTTTTTGAGAAATGCGATCCTCCGGCTAAAGCCGCTCAATTGCGTAACCAGATTCATTCTTTTCAGATGGAGGACACTGAGAGTTTCTACGAGGCATGGGAGCATTTTAAAAATCTGCTAGAATTGTGCCCGAAATACGGCTTGCAAGATTGGGCGGTTGTCGAGAAGTTTTATAATGGAGTGACGTACGCGACGCAGAACATGATTGACACGGCGGGGGGAGGAAATCTGTTGACGACGAAGGACCCGGATGAGTGCATCGCGTTATTTAATGGGCTAGCTATGAGTGGATACTAGAGACCACCCATTCTATATCACGAGGCATGCATTCGGTGGACACGAACACCGCACTTACGGCACAGGTCGAGGCGTTGGCGAAAATTGTGAAGGACTTGCAGACGAAGAGCAAGTTATGTGAGATATGCAGAGGAGGGCATGATACCGTTCAGTGCCTAGTTAGTTCTCAGGAGGAGGCCGTAGACTATGTAGGTAATCCTAACCGAAATCAAAATTGTTTCAATTCTTATAATTCGGGATGGAGAGGCAATCAGAACTCCAACTGGAGGAGTGGCAATCTGTTTTTTCCCGATGAGGATCGATGAACTCGATATTGATCTACGAAACCGAAAATGCACAGTGAATGTTTCGGTGCATTTCGGTACTAATCGATGAATGAAAACGACCGAGCACGTACACAAGATGTAAATATTAACTCGTTGAAGCTCGTATATAAATTTCGGCAGAGTTTCGGTTACAAACGGTGTCTCGTAAGCAAACTGTTGTGACTTGTGTAATTGCCTAACTTTCTAACAAACTGACATTATATACTATGCATACATTCGTTATCATTTAACATGCACATTCGTTATCCCTTTGGATCCTCATTCGTTAACTTTATCAGACATATTCATTCGCCACATTTGACTTCCAATCAACCTTCATTCATTAGATCATCATGCATGCACATTTGTTAACCATGCATGCATGCTTATTTGTTAATCTTTCTTTTGTTCTTTATCTTTTGCATCAAATATGAAGCGATACGTTGGTTCAACTCCCAGCACTTGTCACATTTAATGTACTAACAAACTCCCCCTTGACAATTGCTGGAGTTCGTTTAACTTTTAGTCTTTGTCGCTTTCATTGGTCTTCACGTGTGTCTTTATACAGGTAATGCCATGTATAAAATGCACTAACAAACTCCCCCTTGGCGTTAGATGTATGTCTCCAATCTTTATCAGCATCAATCTTGTACACACGATCAGCATCTTCACTCCCCTTAACACGAATACTCTGCCATACTTTAAATTCACCATCTTGAGAAGATTCAAGGATTGAATAATCATCACTCTCATCATAACTGCAGTCAATCAACACACTCCATCAATAAACCGTAAAGTTTATCTTGATTTAGCATTTGAGCACAAAATAGTATGAACAAGAATGTGTAATGGTGAAAACATTTTTTTTTATAACACGGCAAAAACAATTTGAAAATGTGTATCACTTGTCGGAAGATCAAAAATAAATTGGAAAGAAAAACTTTTTGGCTTTTAAAAACTTTATACTAACACATACCCAAAATATTTTTGATTTTTCAAAATTTATATCAAAATACACCTAAAATCTTTTTGTATTTTTCTCAAAATAACGAAAAGAAATTAAAATGGTATACGTAAGCAGTACATATTTTTGTGAGAAAGATCACGACATGGGATCATATTGACTAGTAACATCCTAAACTACTCTTCAATTTTGACATTATTATGTACGTAACCCAATGATGATTGCAGATATAATTGTCCACTTTAAACTTTATACAGATCCTTCAGTAACTTTACGATACGTATTAAGGTTAAATTAAGCACAAATCTTATGTGGAACCCACCTATCATACACAATTTTTACATCTCTTATACAGTGAATTTCACATGTACGTGTTTCATTTTTCTTTAAATTGATTAGCTGTGACTCATGCAAAAATAATAAAAAGAAAATAAAGCATAAAGTTAAAATTTTTCCTTAAGATCGGTATTACTACACGCAGATAAGGTTCCATTTTAACAAAATAAAAAGATAAAAATAAGTTGAAGTTGTACAGTCCTTAACCCCCAGTTCGATACATGACTTTCACACATTTGTACTTATAGTATACGCGGAAGAGATCCAAGGCTTGTACGAAACATCAAGAAAAATAAAGCAGAATATTCAAATATTAACCCTCAGGTCGGATAATCTTATCGTGCAGGAGAGGATCCAATATTTGAACAAAAATAAAGAAAAAATTAAGTTGAATTTCTTTGCAAAATTAAAGATAAAACAAAGCAGAATTTTGTTTAAAAATGAACATATGCACACACAGCAATCTTTAACACCACTAGATTTGGCAAGCATTTAGGTTTATATCTTTTCAGCACTTATACGATCTGTTAAGCCTATCATACACATCATGCAATTGATCTTACGGCACTTTTTAGTCTAGTTTATTCATGTGTTAGGCGCGCTAAGTCAATGTACTATCATTTCCCATATATGTCAGATCACATTTCTCAAATTTTATATTTTTCAAAATTCACAACATATTTTTGTATTTTTATATTTTTCAGACAGAAAACACACTATTTTTGGATTTTTATAATTTCCCCCCCCTAAAAATATAAACAATAACAAAAAATTTGTAGAAAATAACGAAAAATGAAAAGTGATCTTCCAACATTGACAAATCTTTTGAAGATCTTGTTCACCAAAAAGAAATTTTGCATTTTAAATAGTGTGAATGGTGAACAAGTTTGCCGATTGAAAATTTTATGAATTTTAAATCTTTGCAATCAAATCAAACTAAACAAAACCAATATGCTGAGATAATCCACTATCAACAAATTTGATTTAGCAACAATCCATGTGACGTTGATAGATCTTCTTGGATATCCCTGCACAAAAACTAGATAATTTAATGAGAAACTGGAACCCAGACCATAGTCTTAGGACGGCCAGTATCCTCAACCTTGTCAGCAACGGCTGATGGAATCTTCGGTTTCCAAGCTGGTAACGGTTTATCAGCTTGTTGTCTCAGAAATTTTACATTATCAGAACTGTGAGACGTCTCAGGAGATTTTAACAATGAATTAAAATAAACTCTTTGTTGTTTAGCTTTTCGTTCAAGTGTCTTAAATTGCCCAAAAGTTAATGAAACCTTATTAACAGCATCTGGCAATTTGAGTTTTCTTCTGTAAGGACAATCAACAATCAAATGTCCTTTGATATTGCAATAAAAACATTTTCTCATTTCAACCCACGTCGAAGATGATTCTATTACAAGCTTAGACGCGGAGGGTTGAATTTTCTCACTTTTCTTCTTTTGGAAAAATTCATGATTTGAACACTGTGCAAAATTTTCCAATACATCAGAACCAGTAGATTTGACAAATTTGTTTTGTTGAAACAACACTGGTTTGGGTTCCTTTTGGGGTTTTGATTTTCTCTTTTTCATTTTCCGAATAGGCATCACCGATGCATCACGATTAAGAGAAACCAAATGATCACAATCATAAACATATTCAACACTCTCAGGTTTAACAAGAGCTATTGGAAAGAGCTCATCAGCAAACATCTTGTCAACACCTTTTAACTTGTAAACTTTCCAGCTTTTACCATTAACACTCGGTTTTGAAAATGATTTTGATAACTTTTTAGAAACAACTTTCTTTTCACATGTCTTTGGTGTACCAACCAATTTTGGTTTACCAGTTTTTGATTTCTCAGAAGTTTGTGGATCACAAAGAATATGATTTTCAACAGGTATATTTTCATTTTTGTGAATCACCACTGGTTCAATCACATCTTCAACAAGAATATCATCATTAGTCTGACAGAAAACAAGATTACTTTGAATATGAGATTTTGGAGTTAAACACGTTGTTTCTTTCTTAACAGCCGTTTTTGGATCATCTGGTTTAACTTTCTCCTCATTGATTATATTAACCTTACTAACAGTCATAGGAGGATCTGCTGTCAGTGGATAGTCAATGTCCACTTCTTTCAGATCTACCGTGTCTGGTCGCATGGTGTAATCATTTCGAAAAGGAATAGGAATTTCAACAAACCCTAAACCAGCTTTACCACCCTTTTGGTGATTGCTGTTAACTTCAATGATTTCATTGAGTAGAAAAGATGAATTTCTAAATTTATCCAGTTTATTCTTTAACTCCATCACCTCATTTTCAAGCTCAGTTATTTTGGTTCTCAATTCCAAAATCTTTTGAAACTGCATTTCGATGATTTTTAATTTACATCCAACCTCTGCTGTCAAGTCATGATTACTAATCAACAAGGCATCAATCTTATCTTTAGATTTTTTATTAATTTCAGCCACTTGTCGATAGTTATCACGAATACATGTTAAATCAAAAACTAGTTGCTCATTGTGGTGACAAATTGATTCAAGTTTAGACTTGTATTCACCACATTGAGAACAATCAATTTTTTGAGGTTCATCAACAATAGATGAATTTACATTATTAGCACAAGTTTCACAAACGAACGAATCAGATGGTTTAGAAGATACCTCAGGTGACGTTGGCACGGAATCATAAGATTCATAAAGATTATCAGGAAGATTCACCTGGGTAGGCATGATAATTTCCATCGTATTTAGATCTTTATCAACATTCATTGATGAAGTGGTCTTGGATATCTCATCTGCAAGCATAGACCAACCATCATCAACATGAGCTTTCTTCAAATCCATTAACCACCCTTCATCCACTTCAAATTCAAAATATTCCACTAATGAAAATTCATCAGATAATGAAGGCTCTTGATTAGCTTTAAATGAGCTTTGATATTCTAGTTCACGCTTCCTCAATTTTTCAACAAAATCTATACATTTGAGATTTGACGTTTTGAAATACCCATTATCTGTGAGACCCATCAAGTAAGTCGAGTAGAAAGGAGGTAATGCATTTTTTAATCTGTCAATTTGATCACATTCACTCGGCTCCATTTTCACATTGGACATTTCGGCAATCAATTGACAGAACCGATTCAGCATTTCTTCCACAGTCTCATTTTTCTGGAGTGTAAAGTTTCGGAATCGAAACTTCAACATTGTTTTCTTGCTTTCAAGTGTGTTTCCCAAACTTGCTGCCTTTAGTTGAGCAAACAGAGTAGCACAGTTTTTGATACGGTTAAACTGATGAAAGATGTTTTCAGATAATGCCATAGTAAGAGTGGAGTATGCCTTCGTCTCATTTTCAAGATTCTTCTTCTCATCAATATCATAAAACTTGATCTCCTTTTCAGTAATTCCTGTAGTATCACTGCCAACAGTTGGATCTATATAAACATACTTCAAATTGCGAACACACTCTGGATGAAGAGAACCCAAGTGAGCTTTAAATCTCGGTTCCCATTTGGAAAAATCATCCAGTTTAAAAAGCTTCGGGCACTTAGTATAATCTCATAATAATTTGTCATCTTAGAGTTTAACAAATAACGAACTAAACACCGAAACGAGAATCGAAAACCGAAATTTTTTCTTGATCTGAACTCCAAAAATAACACGTTAACAGCAAACCGCAGCTCATTAACAGTAGTTCAGCAAATTTCAGCACTAAAAACGGCACGTTTCAGCACGTTTTCAGTAAGTTCAGCACGTTAAAGAGCAACTTCAGTGCGTTTTCAGCACGTTTTAACAGCAAATCAGCAAATATCAGCTCGTTTTGACAGCAAATCAGCAACTTTCAGCAAGTTAACGGTGCGTTTCAGCACGTTACAGCAACAAAACAGTGTATTTCAGCTTGTTTAAAACACGTTTCAGCACTTAAAATTTGCTCGTTTCAGCACGAATCTGCACGTTTTCAGCAACAAATCAGCCAAATTCAGCACGTAAACAGTGAGTTTTGGACCATTTGAGCAATTAAAACAGTTCGTTTATCAGCGGACAGCAAATATTTTGGACGAAAATGCCCTCACAAATATACTTTTCCAAATCTGCCCCTGATTTAAAAACAACTTTTGTCCGTGTTTTGTATGCAGCGAATTATCACACAATTCAATGCATGATCTGAAATAAACGTGCGAATGCGGAATCAAACTCAAATCTGAACCATAAACAACATCGAATACCAAACGCGAACTCAAATTACACGAATAGAATGCAAATAACACCAAAATAAACACCGAAACACGAATTGGAACAGCACGAAAGCTAATAGGAACTAAATTCTGAACATAATGAGCTAAACACAACACTGAAACATAAATTGTGATCTCAATAACTTGAATATCGATGACGAAATGCGGATAGGAATAGCATGGAATCAAAACGGTTCGTAATCGGAATTCACGGAACGACTGAATCAATAACAAATGAACTTGAATTACGAATTGAAACACATCGTGGAATCAGCAACAATAATGACCAAAACTGATCTGAAAAGCTAGTTCTTGCTGGCCGGAAAATTTAGAGAAACGGAACACAACGGCTACGACTCTGAGTGAATAACCTGAACTCGTGAACAAATTAATCAAAATTGATTAACAGTGAACAAGTGAACATATGATACACGATACACGTACGCTGGAAAAATCTGTTACAGGAGACCGGAGAAACGGTTTCTGCCGGAAAAAGTGGTTAGGCCACCGGAAAAACGGTTTCTAGGCCGGAAGTTCACCGGAATTTTCAAAACCTTCACCAAACCTCAAATTGATCATCAATTCAGCGATGAAATCGATCGTGTGTGAATCCTAAGCAATTAAATACGTAAAATATCAACCGATTTTGATTTGATTCAACCAAAAATTAATTCGAAGAACACGAATACACGGAATCAAAATCGAACACGTTAAAAGCAACGGCTTAACACGAGATTCAGCGATTAGATGTAGAATCGAGCACCGAAAGCTCTGATACCACTTGTTTTTCCCGATGAGGATCGATGAACTCGATATTGATCTACGAAACCGAAAATGCACGGTGAATGTTTTGGTGCATTTCGGTACTAATCGATGAATGAAAACGACCGAGCACGTACACAAGATGTAAATATTAACTCATTGAAGCTCGTATATAAATTTCGGCAGAGTTTCGGTTACAAACGGCGTCTCGTAAGCAACTGTTGTGAATTGTGTAACTGCCTAACTTTCTAACAAACTGACATTATATACTATGCATACATTTGTTATCATTTAACATGCACACTCGTTATCCCTTTGGATCCTCATTCGTTAACTTGATCAGACATATTCATTCACCACATTTGACTTCCAATCAACCTTCATTCGTTAGATCATCATGCATGCACATTCGTTAACAATGCATGCATGCTTATTCGTTAATCTTTCTTTTGTTCTTTCTCTTTTGCATCAAATACGAAGCGATACGTTGGTTCAACTGCCAGCACTTGTCACATTTAATGTACTAACACAATCAGTCCGGTTTTCAGTAGCGTCTGAGTCTATTCCAGGATGCGGGTGAAGGAGCGAGAAGTGGGGAGAAGAAGCCCACTTTAGAGGAGATGATGGCGCAGCAAATGCAGATGTTGTCATAGCTTATGACACGAGAGGATTCCTGACATAAGGAGATCCAGGAGAAATTTCGGGAGCACGAGCAGTTTATGAGGAATCAGGGAGCGTCGATTCAGAGTCTCAAGCGGAAGATGGGAGAGATAGCTAGTCGGTTGAACGAGAGGTCGCAGGGTACGCTACCGAGTAATACCGAGCAGAACCCAAAGAGATTCGTGAAAGCTGTGACGACGAGGAGCGGTGCAGGAGCACGAGATGAGCCCATGATTCAGCAGAGGTCTAGAGGAGGAGATGTCGAGCCTGCAGTAGTTGTAGAGGAGCTGGCGGATGAGGAGATTCAGATGGAGTCTCCGCCGGCCCAGGTGCATCAGAGGAGCAGCCCAGGGAGTTCAGCACAGGCCGAGAGACAACAGTTACCGAGCGAGCCACCGAGAGTCTACAAACCTAGAGTGCATATCCCGGGAGACTCCGCAGAGATAGAGATGAGGAGCAGAACTCCAAATTCCTTGATCTTTTGAAGCAGCTTCACCTTAATATTCCATTCCTTGTGTCACTGACTCAGATGCCGAAACATGCAAAGTTCCTTAAGGATATTCTCTCGAATAAGGAGAAGTTAGCTGAGGTCGCTTCCATCCCTTTGAGTGCTAGTTGTTCTGCTGTCTTATAGAGGAAGTTACCTGAGAAGATGTCTGATCCAGGGAATTTCACGATTCCCTGCATCTTGAGTGATGACACGGTTAGTCATGCGCTGGCTGATCTTGGTGCCAGCATTAATCTTATGTCGTATTTCGTGTTCAACAAGTTGGGTTTAGGCGAACCGAGGGCTACCAGGATGAGTATCCAGCTTGCTGATCGTTCTGTGAAATACCCTCGAGGGGTGGTCGAGAACATGCTTGTTCGTGTCGACAAGTTCATCTTCCCGGTGGACTTTGTCATTCTGGA
This sequence comes from Bidens hawaiensis, assembly GCF_021521415.1. NCBI lineage: Eukaryota > Viridiplantae > Streptophyta > Magnoliopsida > Asterales > Asteraceae > Bidens > Bidens hawaiensis. Next base: position 110,095 of record NW_027492953.1, read on the forward strand.
CATGAACGATGATGATAGTGTACCGCTGATCTTAGGCCGACCATTCCTTGCCACTGCACAGGCGTTCATCGACGTCTGCGAGGGTAAGTTGATCTTGAGAGTTGGGGATGAGAACGTCACCTTTGACGTTTGACAGTCACTTAAACACCCCAAGTGTGCTGATGACTCCTTGTACTTTATCGATACCATCATGGAGCATGTTGGGGAGTTTTTCAGTGAGATCTGTGGAGGATCTGCCTCCGTGATGTGGTTTAAATTATATATATTATTATATAAATATTCCCTCTTTTTAAGTGCTTTTGAACCAAGTTTTTATTAAATATTATTAATATTTGGTTCATACGTGTGTTTAATGGTTTCGAAATATAATGAGTTAAAATAAAGCACTTTTACTAAATTTAAAACCGAAGAATGAAGGGTCAAGCATACTTTATAGATTAGTAATTATTATTACTACTATTATTATATTGTTATAATATTAGCTCTAATTATAACAAGATTATTGAAGTAATAATTGAACTTTAGTAACAAAGAAACAATAAAGCAAATGAAATGTGAGAATTGCAATTTTACTGGATGCCTATCTTCTTTACAAACACATGGTATTTATAATACCAAATAACTATTCAAAAACACTATGTAGGAGACAAACATCTATAATTGGTTTGAAAATTTCATCCACCACTTGCAAGTGTCTTACCGACACTCTTATAACACTCTCCCTTGGATGACACATTTTCAAACTTCAGGGTCTTGAAGTACTGCCTCATTAAAAACCTTACTAAAGAAAAATCCAATGGGAAAAAACTTTAGCTAAGGGAAAAAGAGTGCAGTATATAACTCCCCCTCAAATTGCAGGTCGTTACATTGTTCGTACATGGCGCATGCCAATATCATGAACATGTTTCCTGAATGTTGCTGTGGGAAGTGCTTTTGTGAAAAGATCAGCCGAGTTGTTGCTGGACTGGACATATCTCATTTCAACCTGATTGTCTTTAATAAGGTCTCGAGTATACTCAAAGTATCTTGGTGGTATATGCTTTGTTCTGTCACTTTTGATATATCCTTCCTTCATTTGCGAGACACAAGCTGCATTATCTTCATAGATAGGAGTTGGAATTCGATCTTTCTCTAGTCCACAAGAAATCAATATGTGTCGTGACATAGATCTTAACCATACAAATTCTCTTGAAGCTTCATGCAATGCAATGACTTCAGCATGATTTGAAGATGTTGCAATGAGTGTTTGTTTCTGAGAACGCCATGAAATCGCAGTTCCTCCATTCTTAAATACATATCCAGTTTGAGATTTTGCTTTATGGGGATCAGATAAATAACCTGCATCTGCATAACCAACTAACCCTTCTTTTGAATCGTTAGGATAAAATAAACCTAAATCAACAGTTCCTTTTAAATACCGAAAAATATGTTTAATGTCATTCCAATGTCTTTTAGTAGGGGATGAACTGAATCTTGCCAATAAATTAACTGCAAAAGAAATGTCAGGTCTTGTACAGTTAGTAAGATACATAAGTGCTCCAATTGCACTGAGGTATAGTACTTCGGGACCAAGAATCTCTTCATTATCTTCGCAAGGACGAAATGGATCATTGTCAACATTGAGTAATCTAACAACCATCGGTGTGCTTAAAGGATTTGCTTTGTCCATATTGAAACGTTTTAAGAGTTTCTCAGTATAAGTTGACTGATGCACAAGTATCCCATTATGCATATGCTCAATTTGTAAACCAAGACAATATTTGGTTTTTCCAAGATCTTTCATTTCGAATTCTTTCTTTAAAAGAGCAATTGCTTCATTAATTTCTTTTTGTGTCCCAATTAAATTTAGATCGTCAACATACACAGCTATGATCACATATCCTGATGTTGTCTTCTTGATGAAGACACATGGACAAATAAGATTATTTGTGTATCCTTTGCTTATCAAATAATCACTCAAACGATTGTACCACATCCTTCCAGATTGTTTCAGTCCATACAAGGATCTTTGTAATTTGATGGAATACATTTCCTTAGGCTTTGAGCTATTGCATCGGGGAGTTTAAATCCTTCGGGAATTTTCATATAGATGTCACTATCTAGTGATCCATACAAGTAAGCTGTGACAACATCCATAAGGCGCATCTCTAAATTTTTAGAGACTGCTAAGCTGATTAAATATCTAAACGTAATAGCATCCATGACAGGAGAATACGTTTCTTCATAGTCAATTCCTGGCCTCTGAGAAAAACCTTGAGCTACAAGTCTTGCTTTATATCTTGTAACTTCATTTTTCTCATTTCGTTTTCTCACAAAAACCCATTTATATCCTACAGGTTTCATTGACTTTGGTGTAATGACAATAGGTCCAAAAACCTTTTGATTGTTTAGTGAGTTTAATTTAGCTTGCATAGCATCTTTCCATTTGATCCAATCTTGTCGATTTTTACAATCATCTACAGATTTTGGTTCAGGGTCATCATTTTCTTCCATGATATCGCTTGCCACAGAATAAGAAAATATATCATCAATATTTTCCATTTCATCTCGATCCCACATTATATGTGATTTACCATAGTTTATTGACAATTCTTTATTGGAATCATTTATTTCTTCCTGAGGAAATGTTATATCATTTATTCTTTCCTGAGGGAAGGTTTTGTCAATCATTCCTTCCTTAGGGTCAGTATCCTTCTCAGAACCCTTTCTTTTTCGAGGATTTTTATCCTTTGAACCGATTGGCCTTCCACGTTTTAAACGTTTTTGAGATTCATGAGGTGCATTATTATGGTTTTGCTTGCTTGGAATCTCAACTCGAGCTGGAGCATTAGCAGCTGGTATATGAGATTTAGTGACCCTGTTTATATCAGTATATGCATGAGGTAACTGATTTGCAATTTCTTGTAGATGTATTATTTTTTGAACCTCTGTCTCACTTTGTTTTGATCTTGGGTCTAGGTGTAACAATGATGGCACACACCATGATATATCTCTTTCTTGCTTTTTCATTTCTCCCCCTAATGTCGGGAACATTGTCTCGTTAAAATGACAATCAGCAAAACGTGCTGTAAATACATCACCTGTTAAAGGTTCAAGATATCTTATGATGGAAGATGTTTCATATCCAACATATATTCCCAACCTTCTTTGGGGACCCATTTTTGTGCGTTGTGGTGGTGCAATAGGAACATACACAGCACAACCAAAAATTCTAAGATGAGAGATATTTGGCTCATTTCCAGAAACAAGTTGTGTGGGAGAGTATTTATGATTTGCACTTGGTCTCACGCGGATTAATGATCCAGCATGCATAATTGCATGACCCCAAATAGAAACAGGGAGTTTTGTCCTCATTATTAATGGTCTAGCTATTAGCTGTAGGCGTTTGATCAATGACTCGGCTAAGCCATTTTGTGTGTGTACATGAGCAACAGGGTGTTCTATAACAATCCCCACAGACATGCAATAATCATCAAAAGCATGTGATGTAAATTCTCCCGCATTATCAAGCCTTACTCTTTTAATGGTATAATCCGGAAAATGTGCACGTAATTTGATAATTTGAGCAAGAAATTTTGCAAAAGCAACATTACGAGTCGATAATAAAGAGATATTAGACCATCTGCTGGATGCGTCTATTAAGACCATGAAGTATCTAAATGGTCCACATGGTGGATGAATTGGTCCACATATGTCACCTTGAATTCTTTCAAGAAACATTGGTGTTTCTTTATCGACTTTTAATGGCGAAGGCCTTGTAATTAATTTTCCAAGAGAACAAGATGTACATTGAGGCATTTTATCTATTTTATGGATCTTTTGACCTTTCAGTGGATGCCCATGTGTATTTTCAATGATCCTTTTCATCATTGTGGATCCTGGATGGCCTAATCTGTCATGCCATAAGTTTATGATACAAGACTCGCAACAATTTTCTTTGACTGCCATATGTGCTTGAGGCACATTTATATATGTATAATGCAAACCAGAATGGAGCATTGGCAATTTTTCCAATATTTGATCTTTGCTTATGATATGCAAATATTTTTCATTACTAACAGTCCTTGACTGAGTATCATATCCATTATGATATATGTTTCTGAAACTCAACAAATTTCTTGTTGATTTTGGGGAAAATAAAGCATTTTCTATTTTGAGCTTTGTACCATTTGGTAATTCTAAATTAGCTTTTCCCACTCCTTCTATCAAGTTTGTAGGACCTGATATTGTATTGATGATCTCTTTTGTTGGTTTCAGTTTATAAAAATATTTTTTAGATCTAAGTATAGTATGCGTGGCTCCACTATCCGCTATACATATATCTTCTTCATTTGTTTGATCTTGTGCTCCGGTGATTTTCATTTTAAATCTTGAAAAATATTAAGAAAAAAAAAATAAGTGTATAACGAAGACATATGATATTTTAATAAGAACTTTATTTAATTGAAACACAAGTAGTACATGAAAGAGGAACTACATAATTAAAGATAATGAGAACACACTTAATAACTACATCTAATTATAGTGGTCAAGCAACTTTGTTTCAAAGTTCTACCCCAAAGTCTTCAACGCTCAGCTCAGCATTGATATTATTAAAGTTATCAACATGGTTCACTTCTTTCTCTTTTCCTTTTAGAGAGGCTTGGTACAGTTCACACAGATGTGGAGCTGTGCGACAAGCCTTTGCCCAGTGGTTTGTACTTCCACATCTAACATGAAGTGCCATTGTTTTCGGACCTACCAGCTTCATTCCATTTATTTTGGTGGTTGGAATTGGTATTGTGTGGGACATGATAATTATTGGCTCTCTGGTTACGACCATGACCACGGCCACGACCACGACCGTAAGAGTTATTGTTCCATTTGAATGGATGCTAACGATCATTAAAATGCCTTTTGTCAAAATTACCACGTCCACGTCCACGGCCTCGTCCTCGACTTTGTTCCCATTTATGATCAGAATTTTTATGAGAAATTTTGTGAGCAACATGTGCTTCTGGTATTGCTAATGAACCCGTGGGACGAGATTGATGATTTTTCATCAATAATTCATTATTTTTCTCTGCTACAAGGAGTAATGCATTTAGATCAGAGTATCTCTTAAAATTATGCAAACGATAATGTGTTTGCAAGTTTATATTTGATGCATGAAACGTGGAGAAAGTTTTCTCTAACTTTTCTTCCTCTGTTACGGGATACCCACAAAATTCTAGCTTTGAACAAATTCGGTATAAAGCAGAGGTGTAATCATTTACCCTCTTAAAATCTTGGAACCTAAGACTGTTCCATTCATCTCTAGAAGTAGGAAGTAAAACTTCCTTTAGATGACCGAATCTGCTTTTCAAATCTTCCCATATCATATATGGGTTATCATAATTAAAATACTCATGCTGTAGTAATTCATCATTATGTTTATGGATGAAAACATCAGCTCTTGCTTTATCCTGGTCAGAGCAATCATTGTATTCTTGGATTGCGTCTAACACATCCATAGATTTTAAATGTCTTTTGACATTTGCTGTCCAAGACATATAATTTTCTCCAGAAATGTTGAGTGTAGGGAATTCGAGTTTTGCTATATTTGACATTTTGTTGCTAAACATAATAGAGCAAATAATAAGATAAATATTAGAATCCATATATATCAATCAACAATGAGATACAATACATTGGTAGAGCTATAAACATATAAAAGAAAAAGAAAATGCCGAAATCTTCAGATAGGAGATTAAAAATTAGAATGAGAAGTAGTATAAGCATTATAGTGACTAACATCAAAACCAGGTGAATCATTTTGAGAATTTTATCTTGGATAAATTTAATAAGAAGAATGTTTGTTGTAAATGAAATGGGGTTAATGATTGGTTATTTATAGTGAAAATTTATAACCCTTTTATAACGGTTATATTACCGTTTATAACAGTAACATTACCATTTGTGTGTGTGTATATATATAATATATAATATTAATTATTTTAAAGTAAGATAATAAATAAGATATTAAATACAGTTTATTTTATAAAATATATATAATTAGTATGCACAATAATAAGAATAGAATTGTTAGTGTAAATAAATTTAACTTCTAAATAAGATATTAGTGTGCATATATAAATAAAAGTTAGAATAGTTATCAAATTTTAATAACAATGTTTATACACATTATTGCTATTACTCAGTATATTATTTAGTATATGTATATGCATAGATATATATCTAATGAACATAATTAAAGAAGTGTTTATGATGCTTATGTAGATACCTTTGTGTCTATTACTTTTCTTGGTTAGGATATAAGCGGCTCGTGCTGATAACGTGTTATAATATTAGCTCTAATTATAACAAGATTATTAAAGTAATAATTGAACTTTAGTAACAAAGAAACAATAAAGCAAATGAAATGTGAGAATTGCAATTTTACTGGATGCCTCTCTTCTTTACAAACACATGGTATTTATAATACCAAATAACTATTCAAAAACACTATGTAAGAGACAAACATCTATAATTGGTTTGAAAATTTCATCCACCACTTGCAAGTGTCTTACCGACACTCTTATAACATATATATATATATTTTGCAACTTAGTTATCATACACATATTCACTGTTTCTTAACTTTTGTGCTTGCATTGTTGTAACTTATGTAGTAATGGTTGTGACTTTTCTTATCATCTCAGCCTACTACACGTGTTTGTGTTTCGCTACTTTACACGTGCTTCTTCTTGGGTTCTTATTCTCTCTCTCATACCAATACCACCACTTTCACCCACCAGAGTCTCTCTATATTGTTTAGAGATCATCGACCACCGATTTTGAGTGTTTCGGATCCGAATCGTATGTTGCCAGGTTCCATATTGGAAACCCTAGGCGACAGCGATGCCGCGACTGTTGCCGGGTTCCATTTTGGAACCCTAGACGGCGGCGGTGACGGAGATCGGTGCCTGTCGACCACTAACCGTTTCCATGGAGGCAGCAGACCAATTGAGTTTGTTCTGCATTCTTTTGAGGTAATATAATCCCCAACACAAATTCATGTCTCTGTGATTCTATCTTGATCTTTAACTTTATTAACATTAATTTTGACTTTTGGGAGATTTTCTGCAATTGACGAGCCTCCGGAAAGAACTTTGAAGGTCTGCACACTTTTTGTCTTTAAACTCTTTTAAATCTTTGATTCTGTTATTGAATTTTACAAGGAAATCAGTAGATGTGCAAATGTTGGTTGTTAACGAAAGTGTTTTAAAGTCAATATAAGTGGACCTGACCCATTGAATTATGACCATATCCGCTATTCTGATATTCAAATTCAATAGAGATGAAATTGGAACAAGTTGACCCCCCTTTTTTCTTTTCATTTCTTTGGACTCCGCAAGAATTTGTCGATATTTCCAATTCAATCGTCTTGTTATATACGAATAAATTGTCATTTCGTTCCTTCACAGAGAACCATTTCTTCTAAGTCACAAGATAAGAAAAATTTTCACTATCTTTCTTTGATTACAGGATAATATCTTTAATCTTGAAATAATTCGGATACCCAATTGGAAGCTTGGAATTATTTGTAACATATAAATCATTTATTATTCCTGTGAGTGCATTGGTTTTATATTCTTTTTGTTTTTAATTTCAATTTACTTACTTTTCACAAAGCTATGTATGGGAGTTTGATATTTACATGTTCTTGAAAATTGTTAAAACGGTTCGAAGTGCGCTGAGTACAGGTCTTGGGTCAAACTAACGATTTTATACAGAAGGGATTTTGCTTTGGCTCATATTTGGGTAGCATGTTATTGATTAACTAATATGCAAATTACAAGTAAAGGGTAGTGTTGGTATATTTTCAATTGCAGATTCTTCATACTGCAAGTGATTATAGAAAAGCAAAAAAAGAAAACAACAAAACAATTCATGTCAGCAACCAATGTGTGGCATGTATGTTGCACCAATTATAATTTAATAAGATGTTGGTGTCATGTGTCCATATCACACATGCTATTATAAGTTGAATTGCATATATTATTAATGTGATCCTCAAGCTTTCAAAGGCATAGAGGATTGAAGGCAATGGGAAGCACATATTACCTATGGAAAGGATGAACTGGAATGATAGAATTGAAGATCTAAATAATGGGAATGAGGGCACACGTGGGAAGGGGAGGAAGGTCTTATACCTTTTGGTCAACAAGTTGTACTTCATAGTGTTGTTGATGATGTTGTGGATGCGTTAGCTAAGGTATGATTTAAATTATAAATACTTGAAGTCATTTATACTTGATTACATAAAATTAAATAAGGCATTCCGGTTTGAAAACAGGAAACCAGAGCACGAGCATGGGTTGTTTCATATTATTGTGTGTTTTGATTTAAGGGATGCACTCAACAAAATCTTTACCTTTGTTTGGTGCAACAATTCATTTGGTACGCCACCACCACGACATGCGGTGAGGTTCTTTTGTGCGTGGTTCTACTTATATGAGAAGATACATAAATACGTGAAAACCTTTTCTTTTTATAATACTCGATTGTATTATGATTGGATGATGCGATAGTGTGAATATTTTGAATTTAGTACTTCATTCTTTGGTACAACTGTTCTTTGTCTGTTCATGTTTTCTTTTAAAGATACTAGGGAATACTTTTTAGGTTCTGTTTAGGTGGTTGTAACAAGTTTTGGTATCGTAACAAATTGAAATGCCATATATCTAAACGATTTAACGCTCATGCCGTGATGGGCTGGGTCCAAATTTGTAGACCCAAACGGCCATATATCTAAATGATTTTACGCTCCCGCTGTGACGAGCAGGTCCAAATTTGTAGACCCAAACCTGCCGCAACGCGCGGGTCTAGATATTAGTTATAATTAACTTATATTATATAGTATCTAAAAAAAGAAAGAAAATAAATTAAAGGTCACGTATAATAATAATAATAATAATAATAATAATAATAATAATAATAATAATAATAATAATAATAATAATGTTTTTTTACATCATATTAATTACATGCTTTCAATGCAGGACAAATTAAAGTCTATAAAATATTGATGGGCCTATCTGAAGTTGTAAAAAACCCTCGAGGGTTTTATTTCTTTTGTCATACAAATATAAAAAGAAGATTATGAGAGGAGGTGGACATCAATTTTTCCGAATTATTTTTCTGTGGGCCTTGGAAACCTAAAAGTCAACATAAGTAGCCGTGAGTAGGGAGAGCCGAACAGGAGGAAACAGCATCCATAAGAAGGTTAATTCATTATTCGAGTTGAGGCATTTGGGTTCACACGTATTCATTCAAACATCATAATCTTTGGTTTGAATTTATTATCTTTATTATGAACTCAATGTGAACTTTTATATTTTATGTTCTTGAGCATGGTTATTGGATAAAACCTTTTTAGTTGCTTAGATTTTGAATGAATATTTGTTGACTTTTGGTGTCGGTATTGGTTATTAGTGTTGGACTAATATTATTGTAACAAACTTATTGGTATTTGAAGAGATGAATATGCATGCTTCTTTTTAATTTACTTTTATTCAATTGTTCCATATGTGTCTTTGTGAAAGTCTTTCATGTGTAGACGCATATTAGGTTGCCTACTGTGTGTTCGTAACTAGTTTATGGTTTATAGTCGACATAATCCATAGGAACTACTGTTTGAGGGTTTAGAGATTTTAAGTGTTCTACCTATCTTGAGATTTTAGTCATTAGGTGGTTTGGGTATAGATTACACGAGAGTGAATTTTTCCCTTATTGTCTTTTGGTTTTTGCTATCCTAAGTCTTTTTGAGCATCTTTAGGTTACTCCTTACGTCCCTTACACTCCCGGATGTATTGTGATTAGTGAGACTGAGAGGTGATCTAGTCATTAGAGTACTTTAATATTGTTAGAGAGACTGAGAGGTAATCCAACCAACCGGTTTGCGTCATACGTCCCTTAGGTAATCCTTTTAGGTGACACCCAAAGAATGATCAGGGATCCTCTAGGATGTCTAGGGCATCGTATCTTTAGATCCCGGTTCCATCACAGTTTTCATAGCCGATAAGCATCCAAGATTCACAAATAAGATTTCAAGCCTGGGTAACGTCTTCCTCAGTATTGCTTTCGTCTAAGTCTTAGAGTTTTTAAGTTTAATTTAGTTTAATTAATTATTAGTTTTCAAATAAAATAAATAAAAACCCAAAAATAATTTAGTATCGGTGTCAATTTTAGTTTAAGTATTCTTTAGTTCATAACAAAAAAAACACAAAAAAATCAATTAAATCTATTTATTTAAGTTATTAGTCAGTCTAGTTTAGGTGTCTCTAGTGTCCTTTGGGTTCGATATCCGGAATTCATTAGGCTTTACTATAGTCGATAGGTACACTTGCCTGTCTAGTGGTCTAGCATTAGGATAGTCTAGATTTATAAATTTAAAACTAGAGTGTCTAGGTTAGGTTAAGTTTTTATAGACTGCTTTCAGCACATCAAGTTTTTGGCGCCATTGCCGGGGACACCTAGGCGATAGCGTAACTAGCTTTGATTGAACTTAATTGATTAATTGGTCTTATTTGTATTTGTGTGTCTTAGTTTGTTTTAAGTCAGTCCGTGTTATAGATTTAACGTGTCTAGTCGTCTTTAGGATAATTTTGTTTCTATTTTATTTAATCGAGTCTAGTTAATATGTTTAATAGATCGAGTCAGTTTAGGAGTATTTTATATAGAAGATGTTGGAAAGAGATGATGTTGGAAAGAGCTGAAGAAGAGGAACGTGAAATAGTTCAGAAACTAGAGGCATTGGAAGCTAGGCTTGATAAGTTAATCGAAATATATAGGTTCCATAAATTAGAAGAACTAGAAGCTAGGTTAGAGGAGTTAAGTGCTAGATATTAAATTGAGAGTCTTTCTTTCAGAGAACAGCAAGCCGTTTATGAAGATGATTAGGTTGTGTGTGAGGATATCACTTTTGAACCAAAGACAATAATAGACGAGCCAGTCCCACCTCCGGTTCAGCAAGAAGTTACATCTATCGATCAGTATCCCATGTTTTGTAGCTATGAAGCAGAACCAGCAGATGATGACTTCTGGAGTGATGATGATGAGGGCGTGATAGAGGAGATGGAGTTGAAACCGGTGGATTACACGGATCTAAGTGAAGATTCTGTTGAGGAGCCGCTTAACCAGATGGAAGATGACGAAGATGAGGAACATGCACCATCTTGGGAGGATGAGTTTGGTGATGAATTGGTGGGTTTACCAGTTTATGAAGAAGATGGAGAATTTGACCCTGTTGGCGATCTTATCTACTTAGAAACACTAATCATGGGGAAGCCAGCAATGGAGATCAAGCATGCACCAAACGGACAAGAAGTGGAAGTGGCAAATGAAGAGGATTCAGAATACGATGGTAGTTGAGTCGCCACATCATATGAAGTTTAGCAAGTCTGTGAAGGAACTAGACAATGGATCGCCACCGAAGTTGAAAAAACCGAAGAAGAGGGCGCAAAAATGCTTGGATCAACATGTTTTGAGGGTTTAAAGATGGTACATTAAGAGTTATAGGGCAAAACTTAAATGCAAGAGAGACCATTTTCCTCATTATATGCCACGTATTAGGTTTGGTCCGAGTAAGTTTAAGTATTTGTGGTCCGACCCATTTGATGGTTTTAAAATGCTTTTTATTTCCACTATGTGTTATTTGATTAAATATATTGGACGGGTGGAACTAAACGGGTTAGACCGGGGTTGGATAAAAAGAAAAGCCTTTTGATTGAGATTTCAGGAGCGAGTCCGGCTGAAGACTCTTCTGTAAACTTAGCGTTTCCTGGGAGGCAACCCAGTGGAATGTTTATCTTTTTGTTTTTGTTTTTATTTTTATTTTGTGGTTTCTTGCTTTCGTGTGCTGCTTGTTTCTTGGTTTGCTTTCAGGTTGCTGTTCCAGGGATGCTATTGACTGATTGATGACACATGGTTTGATTCAAGTGTGGGGATGTCTTTCCCGCTAGCTTATGGATTGCCGCATTCGTTCTTGAGAGACGATACTATTGACATTTGCTTTTGTTCACGTTCGAAGTGGAGTGCACAGGACACGACTTGTAAGGCAATATTGTCATATTTACCAGGGTCTGTTCCATTTTTTTTATTTTGTTTTATTTCTGCTTAATTTTTGTCTTTTTCTTGTCTCACATTGAGGACAATGTGAAATTTAAGTGTGAGGATGGGAAACTGACGTTTTTAGGGAAAAAAAATTAATTAAAAAAAAGTATATACTTATATAAAATAAAAAAAATAATAATAAAATAATAAAATAAAAATATAAAAAAAAATGGAAAAAAAGACCCTTGAATTAATATTGTGCAATAAAATGGAAAATGATAGAAAAATTGGGATTGGTTTTTAAAACTACTAATATATATGAGATAAATAAAATAGAAAGCGCACTTAATTTGGGATGTGTCGGTAGGCCCAACTAGCCTTGAAGGTTTCCCCGGATTATTTTTAATATACCTAATAATCATAAACTTTGTGGGTTCTCATCTTGAGGGGGATAATGAAGCTGAAAATTTGATAAGGTATAGCGAGTATTACCGTAATCTTTATACCTTGAGGTTGTGAGAATTACATGCACTTAAAATTAGCACGCCACTTTGTTTTATGAAAGTAAATAATGAGTGGTGGCGCCCGCCATGTCCATCATTTATACGAGCTTAGAAAATAGTTATATATTTAGGTAAAAGATGCCTAAGAGCACAAAATTTTGTTGCACGAATGTCAAATATGTGCAAATATTTTGAAAGTCAAAGTGAATCAGAAAGTTATGCAAATGCCAAAGAAGCATTCACAAAAAAAAAAACAAAAATAGAAAAAGAGGCTAAAAGGCACATACTAGACGGGGCCAAGAGCTTACGTGTTACCAAGGGATGGTGTGTAACATCCCAAATTTCATGAGGTATTTAAAAGAATCGAGTTTAAATGAATTATGGAAGATAAATGAAATTATCTAATGTACAAGGGGTTTAGTATCATTAGATGAAAAGATAAACATGAAACCCTACCCCTTCCTATATATATAGCCAACATCCCATCTTATAACAATCTTCACCCTAGCCTCCCTCTTTACCAATTCTCGTTTTTGAGAGAGCAACCCTCAAAGATCCGCGATTCCCGGAGATCTAGCCGTCGGATCGTTCTCAAATTTTAACTGAGTGTGCATAAGATATAAACAAAGATTTCCATCGGACGGATCTTTGATCAGAGGTAGGGTAGCACGGTTTTTATCTGTAAACCCGTAACAGTGGGTAATGAAGTTTTCCGGAAACTGTTTGGGTTTTCCGGCGATGGTGACGGCGGATTCCGGCGGCGGCAGCAGACGGCGCTGAAAGAGCTCGACGACCCGGTCACGTGGCCAATTGAATCACTCAATTCCGAGTTCGTTTGATATGGTTTTGGTCTATTCGAGTGATTTCGAACATAAACCTTAAAGGTGCGTTTTTATTAAAAATGTTTACTGTTCGTGAACGGATTTGCATGAAACTTGGTAGGATGATGGATTGGGCCACGATAAGAGATAAAGTAATGAACTTTTAGTAAATGGGTTAGTTGGTTCGGTTCGGGTATACGAAGTTGGTACAACCCGAGACCTATAAAAAGGGCCAATACGGGTTCTAAGGAAGAGTCTCAGGATAAGATGGCTCTAAAACGACGACAATAAGGTAATCGGGTCTTAATTGCATGGAAAAGGGCTTCGCATCGCGTGCCACGCGAAATCCAAGAATTTCGCATCGCACGGCCATGCGAAGCGAAAATGCAGGCGAAGCGAAATACTTCCATGCGAAATGAAATTCCCATGCAAAGCGAAATACTTCTATGCGAAGCGAAATTCTCATGCTAAGCGAAAATTACATGCGAAGCGAAATTCTACCATGTGAAATTAATCATGCGAAATTTTGATGTGATAAGTAGGATTTCTAGATAATTGATACTCGCGCGTAATGTATTGTACAGTTAGCCATGCACAGCTAAGAAAGGGCATTACCATTAACGGTGAGAGAAATCGTCTCCAGGTGAGTTCTAGCCCCATTTCTCTTCGAGATGGTTTCGGGGCTGTGTGCATACTTGTAAGAATAGTAACATATATACTTATATGCTTAACGTGAATGATTAATGCAAGAATGAAAGAAAAATATATATTTATGTGATTAATGCAAATGTTAATGTAAGAATGGAAGAAAGAGGTTAGAACTTGTATATGTTAGTTGTTTAACTTAACATGATTGTAAGAATCTAGAAGGAATGTGAAGTAAGAGTCAGGGTGGCAGACCCTTCTAATACCTGGGCAAGAATAGTAAGAGTCAGGGTGGCAGACCCTTCTAATACCTGGGCAAGAATAGAGTGGCCGACTCTATGATATCGGTGCTAGAAGTCGGGTGACAGACCCTTATAATATCTGTGCAAGAAGTCGGGTGGCAGACCCTTACAATATCTGTGCAAGAATGTATGTATAATTGTGTGTTTGTAAGAATAATGTAAGGGTAGTACAAATAATATTTGTATGTAAACGATAGAATGTGTAAGAATAATCCTGTAAACTGTTAAACTAGAACTCACTCAGCGTAGCTGACTTTTAGTATGCACGCAGGTAAATAGGTTAAAGGAGCTGGCTTGAGGATGACACATGGTAGGGACCGGAAGACTGGCATCTCGGGGAAGAAATGTTATGAAATATGATGTTATGTTAAGACAAGATTTTGTTGTTTTGTAATATGATGGTTGAAGTTTTAGTTATTCTGCGAAAGTTTTTATTAACTCTGATTTTAGAACTGTGTTTATGAGTAAATCCAACACCAAAGTAGGGTTACCGGAAACGGGGCCTTACAAGTTGGTATCAGAGCATAAGTTCGAGAGAAATAAGCATCCTACATGCTTAGACTCGAACAGAGAATGGGACTTAAGGAAGAAAAGAAGGAAGATGCCAGTCCGAGAATGCCATGTGTCGCTCAAGCAAGCTCGAGAATGGTAAAGTACATGATTAAGTTGATGTGAAGATTTGAGAATGTATGTATATGCATATTAAATGAAAGTATAAGAACGTATAAATGCTAGCTTAAATTGCTAAAGAAGAATGTGTGTATGTTAGCTTACTTGCTAAAGAAGAAGGTGTGTATGCTAGCTTAAATGCTAGGGATAAGAATGTAGGTTATTTGTATGTTTTTATGATTGAGTAGTAGAAACTAGCACAAGGGAAATCATAAAAGAAAGTATGTAGGACCTGAGGAGTAATGTAATGAGTTAATTACACTTGGCCACTGTCATTAACTACTTACCTTACAAATCATGTGCTAACTAATTCCTGGAGTGATAATGTTTGTGTTTCCTTAGAGAAAAGATAGGATGAATGTTGCAAAGAGACGAGCAAGAGGACGTCGTACTGGATGCTGTGGTAGGACACGTGCCAACCTGACGCCTTTTGAAGAAGTGTGTGACAACGTGATATACGAAAGAAGTAGAATTCTAACCGAAGGAAGTAATGAAGAAGGATCACACTTGGAGCTTGTAGCAAAAAAAAAAAAACATTAAGGGAGTGGCTCAATTGTTTCGCATTTCAATGCCAACAACGCTCGCTGAAGCATTTAACGTCATTTTGATGATAAAAGCCGAAGGTTTGATAAGGCGAGGGTGCTGTGCCTACCTGGCGTATGTTGTCAATGCTACGACCAAGATAAAAGGATTGAAAGATGTTCCTATAGTTCATGACTATCCAGAAGTGTTCCCAGATTACCTTCCAGGGTTGCCACCAGAATGAGAGGTAGAATTTCAGATTGAGCTAATACCAGGAGCACATCCCATCGCAAAAGCGCCTTAACGTCTGGCGCCATCCGAGATGAAAGAGTTAATGTCCCAACTTCAAAAACTCCTCGATAAAGTTTTATAAGATCGAGTGTTTTCCTTACGGGGTGCACCGATGATATACGTGAAGAAGAAAGACGGAAGTATGAGAATGTGTATAGATAACCGCGAGTGGATAAGCTTACGGTGAAGAATAGATATCTGTTTCCATAGATTGACGATCTGTTTGAATTGTTACAAGATGCTAGTTGGTTCTCCCGAATAGATCTCAAGATTTGGTGATCATCAGTTTAAGGAGAAAGAGGCAGACATCCCTAAGACAGCATTTCGAACACGATATCGACATACAAGTTTTTCATGATTTCATTTAGATTGACGAATGCTCTAGCAGCATTTATGGTTATAATGGATAGAGTACATCATCCGATGTTGGACAAATCTGTCGTTGCCCTCATTGACGATAATTTGATTTATTCAACGAATAAGTTCGACCATGCTGGTCACTTGAGAAAAGTGTGAGACATGAAGAAAGGGAAACTGTATGTTAAGTTTCCAAAGTGTACCAACTATGCTGATCACAAGAGTTTGAAGTGCTTCTTTAAGCAGTAAGAACTGAATCGGAGGCAAAGAAGATGGTTAGGGTTGACAAAGGACTTGGATTGTAAAATCAAGTTTATCCTAGTTAGGCCAATGTGGTCGCTGACACAATAACCCATAAGGGTTAAGAAGTTATCGCGACAGTTAAGTCGTATAATTTAGTTCGCACTTCAGATTTCATGAGTGAGATTTGCGAGGTGCAGTAAAAGTTATAAAGGATGAGAGCAAGATGAAAAAAAAAGGGAATGAATATTCGGGTTACACCAAGATGTGTAGAAGGACTACCGGTGGCCAGGTATGAAGGAAAAAGTGATAGGGTATGTTAGTAAGTGTCAACTTGCTAGCAAGTCAAGGAAGAGCGAAGCCATATGGAAAGATACAACCATTAGAAACACCAGAATGGAGATGAAGACACATTACCATGGATGTCATAACTAAGCTACCGCGTACAGCTAGAAACCATGATACCATATGCGTGATTGTGGACTGTTTGAAGGAAGGTGCTCACTGTATACCAATACGAGAAGCTATCTCGTTGAAAATGTTAGTTAGAGTATACGTCAGCAAGGTGGCGTAAGCCATAGAGTGTCGTTATCAATTGCGTCGGACGAAGATGCTCGGTTTACATTGAAGTTGTGAAAGGAAAGATGTTGGTTACACTAAAGGCAAAACCTCTAAGTAGAAGTCGATTAAAGATGAGTTCATGGTATGTGACACTATGGGAGGACAAGATACCTGGCCTACACAGATAAGAACAACCGCAAGTGTTATGAAGGTGGAACCAGCAGAAACACATCAAGAAGATGCAATAAAACTAAGGACGAAAGATGTAAAGACATGTAAGGAAGGTGCTCACTGTATACCAATACGAGAAGCTATCTTGTCGAAAATGTTAGTTAGAGTATATGTCAGCAAGGTGGAGGTGAGCCATAGAGTGTCGTTAGACGAAGATGCTCGGTTTACATTGAGGTTGTGAAAGGAAAGATGTTGGTTACACTAAAGGCAGATACTGAAGGTAAAACCTCTAAGTAGAAGTCGATTAAAGATGAGTTCATGGTATGTGACACTATGGGAGGACAAGATACCTGGCCTACACAGATAAGAACAACCGCAAGTGTTATGAAGGTGGAACCAGCAGAAACACATCAAGAAGGTGCAATAAAATCTAAGGACGGAAGATGTAAACACATGTAAGGAAGGCGTAGGGATGGTTTAGAATTATGTTTATTTATGGGATTATGTCATACCTGATACACATGCAACTCATGGAGAAGGCGGACATCCATTGGTTTAGGCTTATGAATTAAGTCTTAAAACGAATGAATAGTTTTGTGACTGATAATCATGTGATCATGAGTGAGAAGTCATCTAGAATGGTAACGATAGAATAGTATTATAAAGGTCCATATAAATGTCAAGGTATGCCTAGAAAGGAAGTTGGTTAAGGAAAATAGTTATGATATATCAGGCAAACCTGATATGCAGTAGGCAACAATTGGTTCATAGGACAACACGATACTTGATTAGTCAATAAATGGAAGATGCATCAACATGGACTTCATGATCAAGCTACCTTGGAAAGCTATAGCTCATGAACCCATGACATAGTAATGAGCTACAAATGGAAGGAGAATTAAATGATGATTTAAGAAGTTCTCCGTCAAATTATGTCACGATTGTGCTCAAGGATTGTATGAGGTGTTCTAACTTAAGGAATAGACAAAGGGATTTTCGGGAGAAATTCTTAAGGAGAAACTGAAAAGGGTTTCGTTTTATGGAATTAATATGCTTTGAGCGTATTGCGAATCAGTATATTTGCTAAAGGATGTGACTGGACAGAAGGGTCATTTAGTGCGGAGTGTTATGATAGTAGGTGAAGTGTTTCTATATGAGGGGAAAGCAAGAAAAGCATGCTTAAGGAAATGATGCAGACTTGATAAGTCTAGATAAGGAAGTATACCATCGAGGACTTCATGGACAAGCTACCAAAGACAGCTAAAACTCGTGAGCATCACTCGATGATTGTATGACAACGGATAAACTGATAAAGAAGGAAACTAAGATGGCTCAGAAAAGTATATGAATACAGGAAGTATTCCTTTTATAAGGACTAAGCAGGTTTCGAGGACGAAACCTTTTATAAGGTGGGTAGACTTGTAAAATCCCAAATTTCATGAGGTATTTAAAAGAATCGAGTTTAAATGAATTATGGAAGATAAATGAAATTATCTAAAGTACAAAGGGTGTGTGTCATTAGATGAAAAGATAAACATGAAACCCTACCCCTTCCTATATATATAGCCAACATCCCATCTTAAAACAATCTTCACCCTAGCCTCTCTCTTTACCAATTCCCGTTTTTGAGAGAGCAACCTTCAAAGATCCGGCGATTCCCGGAGATCTAGCCGTCGGATCGTTCTCAAATTTTAACTGAGTGTGCATAAGATATAAACAAAGATTTCAACCGGACGGATCTTCGATCGGATGTAGGGAAGCACGGTTTTTATCTGTAAACCCGTAACAGTGGGTAATGAAGTTTTCCGGCAAATGTTTAGGTTTTCTGGCGACGGTGATGGCGGATTCCGGCGGCGGCGGCAAACGGTGCTGAAAGAGCTCGGCGACTCGGTCACGTGGCCGCTTGAATCACTCAATTCCGAGTTTGTTTGATATGGTTTTGGTATATTCAAGTGATTTCGAACATAAACCTCAAAGGTGCGTTTTTATTAAAAATGTTTACTTTTCGTGAATGGATTTGCATGAAACTTGGTAGGATGATGGATTGGGCCACGATAAGAGATAAAGTAATGAAATTTTAGTAAATGGGTTAGTTGGTTCGGTTTGGGTATACGAAGTTGGTACAACCCGAGACCCATAAAAAGGGCCTATACGGGTTCTAAGGAAGAGTCTCGGGATAAGATGGCTCTAAAACGACAAAATAAGGTAATCGGGTCTTAATTGCATGGAAAAGGGCTTCGCATCGCGTGCCATGCGAAATCCAAGAATTTCGCATCACACGGCCATGCGAAGCGAAAAAGCATGTAAAGCGAAAAACTTTCATGCGAAGCGAAATTCCCATGCGAAGCGAAATTCCCGAGTGAATCAAAAATTACATGCGAAGCGAAATTATACCATGCGAAATTAATCATGCGAAATTTAGATGTGAGAAGTAGGATATCTAGATAATTGATACTCACGCGTAATGTATTGTATAGTTAGCCGTGCATAGCTAAGGAAGGGCATTACCATTAACGGTGAGAGAAATCGTCTCCAGGTGAGTTCTAGCCTCATTTCTCTTTGAGATGGTTTTGGGGCTGTGTGCATACTTGTAAGAATAGTAACATATATACTTATGTGCTTAACGTGAATGATTAATGCAAGAATGAAAGAAAGATATATATTTATGTGATTAATGCAAATGATTAATGTAAGAATGGAAGAAAGAGGTTAGCCCTTGTATATGTTAGTTGTTTAACTTAACATGATTGTAAGAATCTAGAAGGAATGTGAAGTAAGAGTCAGGGTGGCAGGCTCTTCTAATGCCCTTCTAATACCTGGGCAAGAATAGTAAGAGTCAGGGTGGCAGGCCCTTCTAATACCTGGGCAAGAATAGAGTGGCAGACTCTACGATATCGATGCAAGAAGTCGGGTGACAGTCCCTTATAATATATGTGCAAAAAGTCGGGTGGCAGACCCTTACAATATCTGTGCAAGAATGTATGTATAATTGTGTGTTTGTAAGAATGTGTAAGAATAATGTAAGAGTAGTATAAATAATATTTTTATATAAACGAAAGAATGTGTAAGAATAATCCTGTAAACTGTTAAACCCTAGAATTCATTCAACATAGATGACTTTTAGTATGTACGCAGGTAAATAGGTTAAAGGAGCTGGCTTGAGGATGGCACATGTTAGGGACCGGAAGACTGGCATCTCGGGGAAGAAATGTTATGAAATATGATGTTATGTTAAGACAAGATTTTGTTGTTTTGTAATATGAAGTTTTAGTCATTCCGCGAAAGTTTTTATTAACTTTGATTTTAGAACTGTGTTTATGAGTAAATCCAACACCAAAGTAGGGTTACCGGGAACAGGGCCTTACATGGTGACTCTGAGAATACACTATTGGGGCTCGAGGTTTTTAGTCAATAAATATTTTTAGGAAATACTAAGGGTGGAGGCCTAGGACCGTCATATATTAGGTTGCAGCTCGGGTGAAACAATGCTGGGCCGAAACGCTAATATAGTTTTAGGTTTAGGTATGGCTCGTACGACCTCACTTGACCTTTCATTCATCTAAATTTCACCTAAGTGAATTTTCTTCTTACCATTAAAGGGTTTTTAGCTTACGGTGATAGGTTGAACCAGTCTGTTTCTACCCGGTTTATATTGTCTTGATTATGCCTGAGATGGGGGTAAGTAGATCTGTAACTCTTTAGGTTTGAGACCCATAGGTTTATTGATATCACTTGAACTTAATCGTTAAATATGATGGGGGCTTGATAGATTGGTGGCTGGGTTTAAGTGGATAACAATATCGGCAATCGCGATTTTTTCGTTTATCTATTATTAATTAAAGTAACCTAAATATTTTGAAAATCAGTTTTCCGATTATGATTCCATTGCAAACTGCTTTTTCAGGGACGAAAAAGATTTAAGTGTGGGGATATTTGATGTGGTTTAAATTATATATATTATTATATAAATATTCCCTACTTTTAAGTGCTTTTGAGCCAAGTTTTTGTTAAATATTATTAATATTTGGTTCATATATTTGTTTAATGGTTTCGAGAGATAATGAGCTAAAATAAAACACTTTTACTAAACTTGAGACTGAAGAATAAAGGGTTGAGCATACTGTATATATTACTAATTATTATTACTACTATTATAATTAACTTATATTATATAGTATCTAAAAGAAAGAAAGAAAATAAATTAAAGGTTACGTATTATATAGTAAATAATAATAAAAAAAAAAAATAATAATAATAATAATAATAATAATGTTTTTTTACATCATATTAATTACATGCTTTCAATGTAGGACAGATTAAAGTCCATAAAATATTGATGGGCCTATCTGAAGTTGTAAAAAACCCTTGAGGGTTTTATTTCTTTCGCCATACAAATATAAAAAGAAGATTATTAGAGGAGGCGGACATCTATTTTTCCGAATTATTTTTTTGTGGGCCTTGGAAACCTAAAAGTCAACATAAGCAGCCGTGAGTAGGGAGAGCCGAACAAGAGGAAGCAGCAAGCAGCAACCGTAAGAAGGTTAATTCATTATTCGAGTTGAGGCATTTGGGTTCACACGTATTCATCCAACATCATAATCTTTGGTTTGAATTTATTATCTTTATTATGAACTCAATGTTTGAACTTATATATTTTATATTCTTGAGCATGGTTGTTGGATAAAACCTTTTTAGTTGCCTAGGTTTTGAATGAATATTTGTTGACTTTTGGTTTACCTGTCGGTATTGGTTATTAGTGTTGGACTAATATTATTGTAACAAACTTATTGGTATTTGAAGAGATGAATATGCATGCTTATTTTTAATTTACTTTTATTCAATTGTTCCATATGTGTCTTTTTGAAAGTCTTTCATGTGTAGACGCATATTAGGTTGCCTACTGTGTGTTCGTAACTAGTTTATGGTTTATAGTCGACATAATCCATAGGAACTACTGTTTGAGGGTTTAGAGCTTAAGGATTTGCCCGCCCGTTTGGAGTATGCGTTTTGGGACGAGGAGAGGAAGCTGCCGGTTATTATTGCATCTTCTTTGACGGAGGTCGAGAGAGAGAGATTGTTGAGGTGCTTTGAGAGCACAAAGAGGCCATTGCATGGAAGATTATCGACATTAAGGGTATCAACCCTTCGTTCTGCACTCATAAAATCCTCATGGAGGATAATTTCAGATCTGTCGTTCAGCCGCAGCGGCGGCTTAATCCCAAGATACATGAGGTCGTGAAGAAGGAGATTATCAAACTCCTTGATGCGGGGATCATCTTCCCCATTTCTAATAGTTTGTGGGTTAGTCCAGTCCAAGTGGTTCCTGAAAAGGGTGGCATGACTGTCGTCACCAATGAGAGGAACAAGCTCATTTCCACCAGGACTGTGACCGGTTGGAGAGTCTGCATCGATTACCGCAGACTGAATGATACCATGAGGAAAGACCACTTTCCTTTACCTTTCATTGATCAGATGCTGGAGCGTTTGGCAGGTCAGTAGTATTACTGCTTCTTGGATGGTTTCTCCGGGTACTTTCAGATTCTGATTGCTCCCGATGACCAGGAGAAAACCACGTTTACCTGCCTATACGGAACGTTTGCATATAGATGTATGTCGTTCGGATTGTGTAACGCTACAGCCACATTTCAGAGGTGCATGGTGGCTATATTTCATGACATGATCGAGGACTCCATGGAGGTGTTCATGGACGATTTTCTGTGTTTGGGAGTTCTTTTGATCAGTGTCTTTCCAACCTTGAGAGGATGTTGGCCTGATGCGTTGACACCAACCTAGTCCTTAACTGGGAGAAGTGTCATTTCATGGTACGCGAGGGCATCGTTTTGGGGCATCGTATTTCGAGTGCGGGGATAGAGGTCGACCGAGCGAAGGTCGAGACCATTTCTAATCTTCCCCACCCACTTCTGTGAGATCCATCCGGAGTTTCTTAGGTCACACTGGGTTCTACCGTCAGTTCATTAAAGATTTTTCTAAGATCGCGAGACCCATGACCAAACTTCTTGAGAAGGATGCCCCATTTTTGTTTTCTGAGTAGTATATCGAGGCGTTTGATCTTTTAAAAGACAAACTTGATAACGCCCCGATCATGATTGCTCCCAACTGGTCGCTTCCTTTTGAGTTGATGTGTGATGCGAGCAACTTCGCAGTCGGAGCGGTTCTTGGACAGCGGAAGGATAAGCACTTCCATCCGATTTACTATGCTAGTCGGACCTTGAATGGTGCACAGGAGAGTTACACCACCACCGAGAATGAGCTTTTAGCTGTGGTGTTTGCATTCGATAAATTCAGGTCCTATCTAGTTCTGTCCATGACGATTGTGTACATGGATCATTCTGCCATTCGTTATCTCTTTATCGAACAGGATGCTAAGCTGCGTCTTATCCGATGGATCCTGTTGCTTCAAGAGTTTGATATTGAAATCCGTGATAAAAAGGGGGCCGAGAATGTGGCGGCCGATCATCTTTCGCGTCTTGAGGAAACTGAGTTAGGAGAGCCAGGGGTCAGGATTAATGACCATTTTCCGATAAAGAGTCTTATGTTTGTTTCAGCTCAGGATGAGGGTTTTCCATGGTTCGCCGACTTCGCGAACTATCTTGCGGACGAGTACTACCCGAAGATGTCTTACCAGCAAAAGAAGAAATTCTTGCTGATGTTAAGTTTTACATTTGGGACGACCCGTATCTTTTTCGTATAGGTCCTGACCAGTTGATCGGGAGGTGCGTAGACGTTAAGCAGGGATGGCAGATTCTGAGCCATTGCCATGTTAGACCGACAGGAGGTCACCACGGTGCGAGTTTGACAGCGAATAAGGTCTTTGATTGTGGTTTTTATTGGCCTTCGATTTTTAAGGATGCGCACGCGTTTGTTAGGAGTTGTGATCGTTGCCAGCGTGTCGGCAACATTTCGTCGCGAAATGAAATGCCTCAAAATGCTATTCAGGTTTGTGAGGTTTTCGATGTGTGGGGCATTGATTTCATGGGACCATTTCCATCTTCGCGTGGGAACAAGTACATACTCATGGCGTTAGATTATGTTTCGATGTGGGTTGAGGCCAAGGCCTTACCCACGAATGATGCCCAAGTTGTACTCTGTTTTATCAAGAGCCTTTTTGCTCGTTTTGTTGTCCCGAAGGCGTTGATCAGTGATAGAGGTACTCACTTCTGCAATGTGCAGATGGAGAAGGTGTTGCGATGCTATGGGGTCACCCATCGGCTTGCGACCGCCTACCACCCACAGACTAGTGGGCAGGTGGAAGTGAGTAATCGGGGGATCAAACGTATTCTTGAGAAAACGGTTGGTTCGAATCGTCGGGATTGGTCCGACAAGTTGGATGATGCGTTGTGGGCCTTCCGTACAGCCTACAAAACTCTGACCGGTTCCACACCATTTCGGATGATCTATGGGAAGGCCTGTCACCTGCCTGTTGAGTTGGAGCACCGTGCTTCATGGGCCCTACAGAGGGTTAATCTTGATATGTCCGCCACGGAAAGCACTCGTTTTCGCCCGTTGAACGAGTTAGAGGAGCTGAGGGATCACGCCTATGCACAGTCGTTTAGGTATAAGGAGCGGACGAAGGAACTACACGATAGGAGATTGAAAGGGAACAAGCAGTTCAAGTGTGGGGATTTGGTCTTATTGTATAATTCCCGGTTGAGGTTATTCCTGGGAAAGTTGAAATCCCGATGGTCGCCGTTCACGGTCACTGAGGTCTTTCCATATGGTACTATTGAGATAGAAGATAAAAGCGGGAAGTTTAAGGTGAACGGTCATAGACTGAAGCACTACATTGCCGAGCCGATGGCTGATCAGATGATTGAAGTATTCTTCCTTTACTCGCTCTCCGAGACGTAGATGTGCTGGATGCATCACTTGGGAGACTGCCCGAGTTGTAGAGTTTGTATCTCTGTTATTTGTTTTTGCTATCTGATTTATATGTTTTTATCTGTTTCAGGATGTCCCAAAATGAAACCGCTCGTACTCAATCTCCATTCGAGTCGGTCGATTTGTGGGGTGTTCTATTATTCTATTGTTAACATGAATATATATATATATATAAATCATAAAAACAAAAACACAAAAATACGTTTATTTCTTTATGTTTTTCTGTTTTCTAGTTTTGTACGCCGCTACATGCGAGCAATTTTAAGTTTTGTATTATGCGCATGGTAGCTACGATTGCGTTTTGGAACAGGTTCTCCCAAGGTTGCAGCCGCGGATGGAATGCTATACGGTCGCTTGGTTACTAATCAGCTGTTGAAGATTCTGCACACAAACTAGGGGAGTAACCCGTTCTTTGTTTTATTCTTGTATATTATATTTTTATTTTTGTTTTATTTTATTTCTTTTCCTTGTTCTCATCGAGGACGATTTCGTTCTAAGAGTGGGGATGGGGTTTATTTTACTTAGTTGTAGAAAAAATTTTGAAAAAAAAAATTGAAAAAAAATTTTTTTGAGAAAAAAAAATAATAGTCCCTTGAAATTTGTTTTCTTTAAGTTAAACAGGAAATGATATTATTACCGAGTAGTGGTTATTTTGTAACTTCTTGGTGTTTTCCAAAATATATATATAATAAATAAGAACAATGCCCATTAGAACCGCATGTAATGTATGGCAACCGAACGGTTTAGACTCAGTAATCGATGTGCTGGTAGGCTTAGCCTCCAAGAATGAAAGGGCGGTTTGGTTGTTGACCTAATTGAACCTTTTAAATGGCCTGACTTTAGTGGGAAACATCTTAGAGTTTTGTTTGTTTAACTAAGCCCGTAACAGGACTGAAATGAAAAGCCGGGTTATACTCAAGCCTCGAGTCATATGATCACCTTTATATAAAAACCTAATTTTTGTATACGTACTTATATGTATAATCTTATGTATACGTATCTATTCCTGCAAATAGCAGAAGACAATTTTGCTCGGCCCTTTGTTGCGCGGTGGCGCAGACCTGAGCCTTGATGCAGTCTGTAATATCGTCTAACATGGTGAATTTTTTCAAAAAAAAAATGCAAAAAGCCAAAAGGCAATGCAAAAAGCCAAAAGGCAGGAAAAAAAAGAAAAAAAATTTCAAATCAAAACCACCATGAAGGAAACTACTGTCGGTTGATCAAGGACCAAGCTAGAGTTTATAGGTTGTATATGAGTCGAAAATGTTTTGATCATGTGGCAACAGGTTTAAGTCAAATTGGGGTGATTCGGCTCGGTAAAACCATAATGGAATGTGGTGAAGTGGCGGCAAGGCTTTTAAGTGTGGGTCCCGCTTAGTCATACAAACTAATAAAATTGTCACGCCTTATTTGCCTCGGTAAGTATTAGGGGCATGGGTTTAAGTATATAGCAATACCGGCAATCGACCTGAACTAGCTTATCAGGTGAAAGTTGGAAGAAATATTTCGGTAACAGGTCACTTGTTCTAATACTTTAAAAAGAAAAAATATATATAATAATAATAATAATAAATAAATAAAACCAAGAGTGGTCGGTTGAACTCGATTATGATCTTAAGTGTGGGGATGTTTGATGTGTTGTAAAACACACTTGTTTTCCGCACCTTTTATCTACGTTATTATATTAAATTTTATGTATTTTAGCTTGTTTTATATAGGTTTGACATAGTTTTAATTATCTTGTAGGCAAAGGGTGAAAGAATGAAGAAACCGGACTTTACGAGGAGCTTACGGGTCTTTTACGCATACGATTTCAAGACAAAGCTCAAAGCCCGGCCCGTTTACATCATGGAAAGCCCAAGCCTACTATTATATCATAATATGAAAAAAAGAAAAGAAAACTCTATGCAGCCCCCATTAGGTCGATCGGGAATTCAGCAAGGGAGAGAGGAGAGAAAAATCTTTTGTGAGCTAGGGTTTGAAGGTGGTGACGGCTAAAGAAGAAGAAGGTTAGAAGCAAGTGTCGGCCACGTTTTTCATCATTCATTACAGCCAAGAGCAGCCCATATTCATCACATATCCTTTCGTTTATTCCATTGTTCAACAACTTTATTTTTCTTGTTCAATTGATTATTAATTTTGCAATTACTTTGAAGATTGAATTGTTTATGATTAGAATCGATTGTTGAATGATTATTATGATGATTGGTATGAGTTATTTGGTGATTTTATTGATTAATTGCTGCTGTCGAAATATGATTAGAGGCTAAACTTGTCGGTTCTACCTCGGATTGATGTTAATTGCTAGTGTTTGATGTGTTTTATGGATTGTTTGATTAATAGAATTTAATTGTTATTGTAAAGTTTGATTTAGACATGAAATAGGTTGTGTTTAAGGGGTGGAAATTTTGGTAGTTCATTGCTTAAACCTCTTGCGTTGGTTGATTAGTTGTGTATTGATTGATTGGTGCTTGTTTGATTCTAGACTTTATGTTTAGGGTTTGTTTGCGGTAGGTACAACCGTAGAGTTTTTTTGTGTGAATTTATGGTTAAAGTACAGCGGTTAGACGCCTTCTTAGAGACCGAGAGGTGATAAAAAGTTAGGGTTGTCTCATTACCTTTGTATGCTAGAATAAGAATTGCGCGAGAGTGAGTTCGTTTCTTGTCAGGTTTAGGTGTTTTGAGCAACTAGTTGATCTATTTTGGTTTAAGTTGAATTGTTCCTCTATCCTTGGTTGTGTAGTATTCATTGCCATTAGGGTTGAGTGTTGGTGAGACCGAGAGGTGAGTCAACATTAGAACACGTTAACAATTGTTTCCCGGTTTAGTCGTTTTAGCCGATTAAGAGTAGTTAAGGTTTATTGAGTGAGACCAAGAGGTGATCCAGTGAGCCTGAGCGATCTTTAGTCGTGTCATCTTTAGGGACCGGTGTCTTGATGTCATCCAATCCATTTGCTTGTTAGGCCTATAGTTTGATTCAGACCTAGGTAGACGTTTTTCTCCATCCAAAGTTAATACAGTTATTTTGTCGTTAAGTTTTCTATTCGTGGTAACTTTTGTCAGTCAGTCTAGTTAGTTCAGTTAAGTTATTAAAAATTAAAAATCAATTAAATATTATTCTTAGGTAGGTCTTGTCTAGGGTTAGTGATCATTAGCATTCTTACGTGTCCTCGTGTTCGATACTCGGACTTCCAAGGTCTATACTACTTGCGATCGGTACACTTGCCGGTTGTGTGTGCTTTTAGGATTTTCGTTTTAAATTTAAATCTTAGTTGTGAGGGTCATTCTTTTAGACATATCCGACGCATATCACCCTGATCAATGATAGAGGTACCCATTTTTGCAATGCCCAAATGTATCTAGAACGATATGGAGTTCACCACCATTTGGCAATGCCATATCACCCGCAAACGAGTGGGCAGATAGAAGTCACAAACAAAGGAATAAAGAGGATTCTCGAAAGAACTATCAGAATGAATCGTAAAAATTGGGCAGAAAAGCTAGATGATGGCTTCATGGGCTTTTCGCATAAGACCCCCATTGGAACAAAACCATTCGAACTTATCTATGGGAAAGCATATCATCTACAGGTTGAGTTAAAACACAAAGCCTATTAGGCTCTCCAGGCAGTAAATTTTGATTCAATTTCCGCTAGCAAAAAAACAGCTCGATCAAATTAATGAACTAGAGGAACTAAGAGTGTTGGCTTACGAGAACTCCTGGTCTTACAAAGAAAAGACTAAACGTCTACATGATGCCCATTTAAAAGGAAAGAAACAGTTCCGAATAGATGATCGTGCACTATTATATAACACACGTTTACGCCTTTTCCCAGGAAAGTTAAAGTCTCGTTGGATAGGTCCATACATGGTTGAAAAGATTTTTGACTATGGGACAGTTGAAATTTCAAGCTCTAGTGGACACAAGTTCAAATAAATGGGCATCGAATAAACCGTACATCGATGGACCATATGAGGCCGTCTTAGAGGTAACCATCCTCCACTAGAAATAGGGTCTAGCCAATACCCTCCTTAAACTAGGCATTCTATATATTAGGACATCTAATCTAAAAAAAAGAATAAGAAAATTAGGCCTAAAGAGACGCAGGGTTGTGCCTTAGTTAGCATGGGGTCGTGGCCTTAAATAGCAGGCCTGAATCTTTGCTGCAAAAATTTTAGTTCAGTCTGACGCATATCAGAAATTTCAGAAAGGCACGGGGTCGTGCTTCAGGAAGCACGGGGGCATGCCCGGCTATTGATGTAACACAAAGTGTACATCTTATTACACCAAATTTTCCTCATATTTTACCCGAACTCCATGCAAATTCATTGTTTTTGATACTTATTTGAGTTATTTGTGAATTTGCAGGTCCGGACGCCCGCCCGACAAAGAAAACAAGAAAAAGAGGGCGTTTCGCGGACAAAATCAGCAATCTGCTGACCCCGCACGACCGTGCAAGACCTTGCACGACCGTGCTTCCCGGAGATGCAAGCCAGTGCCGCATGTAGGTTCCCTGGACGGATCACACGAGATATCCCGATATACACAGGTGCGGAATCCCTGTGTAGATCGTTACGGACGTAGAACACAAGCTCATGAACACACGAACACGATACGAACAATCACACGTTATATTAATAACTCGAACCGTGATACTTACAGACTCTCGACCTCACGTCACTTGACTCACTGAATTACACGTAAAATAACTACTCGATCAACTCTTAAACGGTTAAACCGTAACCTATATAAATACACGACAACTTCGCCTCAGGCGAAGTTGTCCTTAACTTCGCTTGTTCAACAAGTTCGCCTAGGCGAACTTGTCAACAACTTCGCTTGGTTAACAAGTTCGCCTAAGCGAACTTGTCAACAACTTCGCTATAACAAACACATACACAAACAATATTACAGACTCGATTACAGACATTAGACATATGAACTACTGACATATATGCACCAACAGACTCCCCCTTGGCAGTAGCTTCATATCTTGATCTTTCAGCTCTTGTCTCGTAATCCTGTATCTTCACGCGTGCACTCCTTCTCTAACACACACCGTGACTACTCGCTGATATTTCCTTGCTTCATCCTTCCAAGCAGGAATATAGAATATCTTCTTTTCATTCAACACTTGCAGATCAGCTTTCGATAAGTTAACAAGATGCATCGGATCACACACCCTCAGCACTTCTTGTTCATCTTCGTCTTCCATCACGGCTTCAGCAGTCTGGCAATCAATGTACCACCATTTTAGATTCTTCAACACATCTTGAGGCATAGTCTTCATTGGAACCTCCTTGATGCATCGGATCGGTTTGTACTTCATCACCATCCATGGCTTGCCATCTGCTCTCAATCCCCTTTCTGTATCCTCCACGAGCTTTCCCTTCTGTGGCTTTAATAATTCAAACTTCTTCTCTTTTACGCTTTCTTTCCACACGATCTTCCCAATCACTCTTGCCATGTTGTCATCACTTCTATTTATCAGGCCCAACCTGGCCAAATCCTTCACCTCACATTCCGGCAACGTATTGAGAGATCTCAACATTCTTTTGAAGTATTGAATACCATCATAACGCTTCACCACAAACAACTTTATCTGTTCATCATATATCCAACAGATAATTCCCTTCTTCGACTCAGCATAGCCTTTGTGTTATAACTCTTCTTGAACATGGATGG
This sequence comes from Bidens hawaiensis, assembly GCF_021521415.1. Lineage (NCBI taxonomy): Eukaryota > Viridiplantae > Streptophyta > Magnoliopsida > Asterales > Asteraceae > Bidens > Bidens hawaiensis. The sequence continues at coordinate 140,836 of NW_027492953.1, forward strand.
AACAGCAGGCTTCTTGGTCTTAATAAACCAATGAGCACAGCCTTCCTTCCACCTAGGCTGCTCCTCCCACTCAGTCTCATCCATCTCAGTACCCATGTCGGCTTTCTCAACATCAGGGATCTCGTGTTCAACGTCTTCTTCTACTATCTCTCCCTCTTCTATCCCATCTTCAATCACAATCTGCTCACCGATCTTCTCAATCACATCACTCGGCAGCACATCTTCATCAAACAACACATCATCGCTGAACATATCATCGTCCAGTTCCTTCAACGCATCAATCACATCATCCTCCACCAACACCACATCATCACCACCAGCCGCGTCGGCAGGCTCCCCCTCAGCTGTGGAAGTACCAAGAGCTTGAGAAGTTCTTGGCAGCTCACCACCTACATCTTTCGATGCATTGGGATCGTCGTCTCGGTCATTTCTTCTTTTAGTCCTGAGCTCGTCGCCCTTACAGCTCATCTCCCCCTGAGATGCCAAGAACTCCTTCAAGGCATCTATAACTTTCCCATGCTCAACCAGGAGGGATTCCTGTAGTTGATTTGCTTCCACTAGGCTTTGAATAGTCTTAGATTGCTCTGCCACGATCCGCTCTAGTGAAGCTATTCTCTCTGAGTCTGAAGTAGGCGTAGGCGAGACACCAGAAGCAGGCGTAACCGCAGGTGGTACCATACCTGATAACCCTGCAGCAGTGACGACCGTTGACTCCACAAATCGTGCAGCTACCACCGACTGAGTAAGCGTTGGAGGCGGTAGAGACACGATCTCCGGAGTTGACGTCTGGATAGCAATGATGGATGGAGTGCCAGCAGCTGATGTAGCCACCACGGGAACATCCGCAACGCTTGTACTTGTAACCTGTACAGAAGAAGGAACGATAGACATACCAGACAGTGCGGCCGGAGCGAAGCGTACCGTCCTTGAAGTCTCTCCAGCTCCCATGCCAGCACCTGTCCTTTCCCGTCTTGATCTTCTTATCAGCTTATGTATGTCATCTTCCTCTTCTGACTCTTCATCATCCTCCGTTCTCTTTCTCTTCCCAAACGTTCTCTCTCGAGACACCATCATCCGTCTCCCCTCATCCATGATCTCATCCAAATCTGAGTCAGCCATCGATGTAGCTGCTCTAGTAGCACTCACACCCGAACCTTGTGCAGCCGAGACCTGCACCTCTTCAACCTGATCCATATCAAAATAACCTTGACCTCCAAAAACAGCGTCAAGATCTATATCCTCTGCAGCCGACACAACAGGCACAGCAGGAGCAGGAACAGCTTGAGTTGCTCTTGCCTGTCGCGGTTGAGGATCTCTGAACTCGTCCCCATCAGCAGGAACATACTCTGGGTTAATTAAAAACCCAAACAGTGGAGTATGCCTGGGACGACGTTCAGGGTTACTCCTCGCACTTGAAGTGCGGCATTGAGCAAAGATACGTTTGCTCACAGATTCTACGTATCTGATCGGGCGCCTCTGAGGTAGATTCGGAGCCACATGGTTCAATATCATCTGGATAAAACGTGGATACATAATGAACCGCTCCCGAGACATCGCCCTTCTTTGCCTGTCAATCTCGTAAAAGACCATCTGACTGAAACTGAAGCGTTTATTGTAAGTCAGTGCAGTCATTGCAGACTGCATGGTCGCACCCATACCGTCCGTGCCCGCCTTCCTCCCAGACATGCAAACTATCATAACGTGCATGAGGAAGCGCCACTGATCTAGAAGGAAACCCTTCCTCCTCTGGGTATCACCTAATGGACCAGAGTAGCCCATTCGGAGAAACGCTCCATCACGGAACGGGGCTACGAACTCAGTTGGGTCGTCCCTCGTCTCTTCTCCAAATCGTAATGCCACCCGGATCTGTTCAGAATTGAACTGAACTTGTTGATTGTTCACAGTCGCTCGCATGACCGGGGGCTCAACACGACAGTCGTATTCGACCGTCTGCCAGAAGTCTTCGATATTTGGTAGAGATATCGGCAGAGTGTTTGTGATCGCATGAAAAATCCTCGAGCGCAGGAGGAAAGTTATGATCTCGTGGTAATCGTCCACACCGCTCGCCTCCGGGTCAAGGGTGATGTACATATTGTGACCCGGGAAAAATTGACGTTGGTTATCACCATCGTCTCCTCCTGCACCTCCAGCACCAGCTACCGCAGCCATATCTGCAACAAACGAACCAAGTTAGTCAAACATTAAGATTTAGCACAAGTTCGCTTAGTTACCATGAGCGAAGTTGTGATAAACTCTGTATAGGCGAAGTTAAAGTTGAGGCGAAGTTGGGAACAACTTCGCTTCAGCTTTAAGTTCGTCTAATTAATATTAAGTAAAAATGATCTTAGGCGAAGTTAATGTTAACTTCGCCTCATCACAACATCGCTTCAGGCGAATTTAAGTTTCAGGCGAAGTTACGGATAACTTCGCCTCAGGCGAACTTAAGCTTCCAGGCGAACTTAAGTTTCAGGCGAAGTTGCTGATAACTTCGCCTAAACCCTAACTTCGCCTGAATCTGAATCGGCGACAGTGAGGATTATGGAACAACGTGCAGTCGATGTTTTCGTGATTAAGGAATCCGAAAAACATGAATGAACATGAAATATATGATAATTCGACATCTCGAACCTTGAACTTAATGAAATCTGGGAAAAAAATAACACGTAATCGGTTTAAATAACAAGTTCGCCGGAGAATAGATAAGTTCGCCGGATAAGTTCGCTGGATATTTGAAAAGTGATGAACAGTTTACCTGTTGAACATCCTTATATAGGGTCTGGGTTATACAGGCGAAGTTACGGATAACTTCGCCTAGGCGAAGTTATTCACAACTTCGCCTATTTAACAACATCGCCTATATTTACAAAATCAAACCTTATAATTTGAACATTTTTCAATTAACCCTTTAAAACTTCCCTTGAAGAAATAAATGACATGATCAATTCTAAGTAACCAGTTAAAAAATCATAAAACTATCTAAGTACAAAAACTCAAAAAATTTAAAGTATAAGGGATCAAATTTCAGTCTCGATAGGGACTGCTACGTTTTAGAAAATATCCGAACAGGAATCATACTAAGTATGTGACTGTCACATAGATCCGTGTTTAGCTGTATTATGACATAAAGAGACAGGTTGTAAGCAGGTATAACTTAAAGTGGTTTTCATCGTTTCTGTGATACGAGTTAGGTTCGATTAAGTCTCAAAATTTAAGTGGGCAACAACTCAGAAATATTGATGCCTCCTATCTATCCTCAAAGCGTATTTGACTTTCCCCAAGTCACCCCGAATTGACTTCGACCCATAGTGTCTGATTAAGTTGTAAGTAGTTCTTCTCTCTTACTCAATGATTGTGAAGTCTTGATTTTGTCATCTCTAATATGCTTCAATAACTCCAAATATATATATATATTTTTTTTTTCTTTTAACAAACATAGACTTCAAAGTAGAAATTAACTGCAAGTCCCGAATCTGGATCACTGCAGTATCTTGAAACGCTATCTTCACGGGAATCAGAACACACATGGGCTCGTGTATGACTGGGTAATCGCTTTTCTGCCTATCATTCGGAAAGATATATATGAAGACACGCAAAACTCTTAAGGAGTTTCCACGTAAAATCAAGTAAATTTAGTTTGTATCACATCTACTTTTACGCACCATAAAAAGTTACCATGACATACAATGGCTGTCCTAAAGCCTTTTAAGCCTAATAACTTCACTAGTTAAGCACACAGAATTAGTATATCTATCATTTTCCAAGGTTGGATCAATTTCCTGTTAAACATAGCTAACGAACTTCTTACGAAGTAACAGACTTGAAAAATAATTTCATTTCCCTTTTTCTTTCAAAATTTTAACATTAATCGCCCCGACCAAAACAAAGTTTTCAGGTAAACGGCTATCCCGAAGATCCAATGGATCAGCTGGACCGACCACATACTAGTATGTGTCCTTCTAACTAAGTATGATCGACTAATTTTAAGCGAAAGAATGAAAAACTCATCATAAACCGCCCCGGTCACTATCAGTAATCTGGTTAATGGCTATCCTCAAAATCTACAAGTATAAAATGAGGACCAAAACATATCCGAAGACAAGTCCTTCAAACTGATGTAACCGACATAATTTTAAGCGATTAGTGACGTTTTTTTTTTTTTTTTTTTTTTTTTTTTAAATAACACAAGAAAAGCATGGTTACTCGGGATTGATCATCCCATTCAGTTCAATAAGGTTTTGAAATCTGGACTTGTCAAACGCTTTAGTATATAAATCAGCGAAATTATCAAGCGTATCCACCTTTTCAAGAATTATCAGTTTCTTCTCAGCACAATCCCGTATGAAATGATGACGTATGTCAATGTGTTTAGTTTTACTATGTTTCACGGGATTGTTAGTTACTGAGATAGCAGCTGTGTTATCAATGCAAATAGGAGTAAGTAAGAAATTCAGACCATAGTCGCGCAACTGTTGTTGAATCTAAAGAACCTGAGAGCAGCAGTTGGATGCTGCCATGTATTCTGCCTCACAGGTTGAAATTGCGACTGAAGTCTGATTCTTGCATTGCCACGACACCAATCTGCCACCAAGAAACTGACATCCTCCAGTTGTTGACTTCCGACTCTGATTGCACCCTCCATAATCAGAATCTGTGTAAGCAACCAGCTCCAAGTCTCCTCCTCTTGGGTACCACAACCCCAGCTTCGGCTTGCCCTTGAGATACCGCAATATCCTCTTTGCACCTTTCAAATGAGATTCTTTTGGATTTGCCTGAAAACGTGCACAAAGACAAACAGCAAACATTATATCAGGCCTAGATGCAGTTAAGTACATTAAAGAACCTATTATTGCCCGATATTGAGTTGGGTCCACATCTGCATCACCGTCTACTTCAGCACCCAATTTGTGATTGACGCAGATTGGAGTATCATATGGAGAACTGTCCTCCATCTTGAAGCGCTTGAGCACATCATGAACATACTTCGTCTGATGAATGAACATCCCGTCCTTCTTCTGATCAACATGCAATCCTAGAAAGAAAGTTAGTTCACCCATAGCACTCATTTCAAACCTTTTCTTCATGACGGCTTCAAACTCCTGACACATGGAGACTTTTGATGCAGCAAAGATAATGTCATCCACGTAGACTTGTACCAGCAGGAAGTCGCTTCCATCTCTTTTGAAGAACAACGTGCTATCAATTTTCCCTCTTTCAAAACCATTCTCGAGTAAGTAATCCGATAAAGTTGAATACCAGGCACGAGGTGCCTGATGTAATCCATACAACGCCTTGCTCAACCTGTACACGTGATCTGGAAAGTCTAGGTCAGGAAAACCCGGAGGTTGCTCAACATACACAACCTCATCAACTTTCCCATTCAAAAACGCACTCTTCACATCTAGCTGAAACACCTTCATCTTTTCATAAGCAGCAAACGCCAAAAACAATCTTATGGCTTCCAACCTAGCGACAGGAGCGAACACTTCGTTATAATCAATCCCCTCTTGTTGATTAAAACCTTTCACGACTAGCCTCGCCTTGTTTCTGATAATAATCCCCTTATCATCTCTCTTGCACTTAAACACCCATTTTGTGCCTATCGCATGCACATTCTTTGGTTTTTCAACCAAAGTCCAAACTTCCATCTTCTCGAATTGAGCCAACTCTTCTTGCATGGCTTCGACCCACGAGCTGTCCTTTAAAGCCATTTGATAATTCTTCGGTTCAATCTGGCTTATGAAGCAGGTATACAGGCATTCATTGATTATTCCTGTCTCCTTAATGCTTGTATAAACACAGGTGTGTTCATTCAAGCTACTTCTCGTTTGTACACCTGAGAACACATCACCAATCACATTATCCAAAGGGTGATCTTTATGAATTCTCGTGGTCGGAACAGAACCGACATGCAAATTATCTTCCAAATTAGAAGAGATCTCGTCAATGGTTGTTTCATGCTGAGAGTGAAAAGGATTGATAAATTCTTCTTCAGTTGAGGCAGCAGGGGGTACCGATAGTGTTTGATGAGGAAGGTTGACATTTATCAATCAGCTGTCTTTGCAATAGATTTTCTTCCTCATCGAGTATCATCTTCGTCACAGCTCTTTCTTCTTCTTCAGAAATTTCCAAATCCGGTATGTTAAACGACTTAAAAAGCTTAACATAGTCGAAAAGCTCAGCAGGTCCATTGCTAGGTTATGGCGGTTGGTAACTTGTGATGTCGGTGTTACACACCACCTCCACCTTGCAGGTCGTAGTATTGAAGACACGTCTGTTGGGAGTACCAACAACATAACCGACTAATATTCCTTCATCGGCTACTTCTCCAAATTTAGAATTTGTCTTCAAGATCGAACAAGGGGACCCGAATGGTTCAAGACCACTCAAGTTGGGCTTCCTTCCATGCATAAGCTCGTAACATGTTTTACCAAGTCTCTTAACGGTTAACACTCTATTCAGAACATAGCAGGCTGTAGCAACTGCTTCAGCCCAGAACATCACAGGAAGCTTCGAATCTGCCAGCATAGTTCTGGCTCCTTCAATTAAAGTTCGGTTCTTCCTTTCAGCCACTCCATTCTGTTGCGGAGTATACGGAGCGCTGTATTGGTGTTCAATTCCTTTCTGAAGACAGAAGATCTCCATTTCAAAATTTTTGAACTCCGTTCCATTGTCACTTCTGATGAACTTAACTGTTTTACTCATGACGTTCTCAACTTTGGTAATCAAGTTCTTCACCATTTGAGCCGTCTCATCTTTAAATTTCAGAAAATATACCCACGAATATCGCGAGTAGTCATCAGTGATCACCAAGCAGTAAGAAGTACCTCCTAGACTTTTTACATTCACAGGACCGAAGAGATCCATGTGAAGCAGTTCTAGAGTACTGGCAATTGAGTTGACCTTCTTGGTGAGATGGGATTTCTTGTGTTGCTTTCCCTTCTTGCATGCAATACATTTGTCTTCAAAGTTAAAACTTTTCAAGGGAACGCCCATCACAAGTCCATTCCTGACAATGTGGTTCATCTTCCGAAGATGAATGTGCCCCATCCTCCTGTGCCATAGTTCGGATTCCGATTCGCTTGCTTTCGTCATTAAACATGATTCTCCCGTGGCCATTTCAGTAGACCTCATATCCATCACATAAGTATTTGTATCACGTGGAGCTTTCATCACTATCCACTCGTCTGGTATCTGAAAACCAGGCTTCAACACGATCGCCTCATTCTTCGTGAAATGAACAGTGTACTCCTTATCACAAATCTGCGACACACTCAGCAGATTGTGCTTCAACTCTTCTACAAAGTTCACATTTTCAAGAGTTATTTTCCCATTGGACACCGTTCCTTTTCCAGTAATTCTTCCCCCACTTTCACCAGCAAAGCTAACTCTCGCTCCTTGAACAGGTTTTAAGTCGTGCAACAAGTATTTGTTACCCGTCATGTGCCGGGAACAGCCGCTATCTACAATCCAAAGACTGTGGGCAGCCCTGTTCAACTGTTCCTGCACAATAAAGCAAAGGATTAGAATCTAGTGACCCAAGACCAATTGGTCTTGGATCTATACATCTCGTACTTCTGCTTTCCAAAGTTAGCATCTGGATAGTTCCTGTCAGTCCTATTAGGAAATCTCCTTGGAAATTGAGTGTGAGGCCTTCCAAACCTATGTATATTGAAAGTATTATATCTAGCGGTTTGGTTATTAGCATTGTTAAACTGAGGTCTGTTTCTGTGAAAACCTGAATTAGTTACATTTCGGAACTTTGAAGGGTTTTCATTTTTAGCAGTATTAAAATTACCGTTAGGCTTATGCTCAGTTTTAATAGGCCTCACTCCTCTGAATTTCGGCGTCAGAGGGCAATCTGCAACAAGATGTCCTAACTTATTACACCTAAAACAACACCTATGCTCCATTTTCTTTTCAAAGGTTGTTTTGGATGTAGAGGCTGTGTTACCGGCCGTTCGTCTCACATAAGGTGGGACGTACGGGTTGAGTGGAGTATTCTTTTTAGAAGTTTTATCTTTTTCTCCACCAGTGGGTAACACTACCTTCTCTTTTGTCTTACCTGATTCGACAACTTATCCGAATCCGATGAGACTGGACTCGTAACAGAAATTTTCACACTTGAAACAGGCGAACTCGTTTCGCCACTACTAACACTTGGTTCTGAACTCGTAACCTTGATTGGAACTGTCTGAGGAACTTCAAAATCAACAAATTTCTGAACACTAGGGTTAAAAGTGTAATTGTGGTTATAAGGTGATGGAACCTCGTGATAACCAATTCCTCCCCTCTTTGTAGAGGTACCTTGATCACTAACAAGGTGATCAAGAATAGTTGAGGAATTTCTGAACTGTTCAAGTTTTCGGTTCAGTTCCACCACTTTCACATGGTGGTCAGCAATCTGCTTTTCTCGTTCAGCAATCAGTTTAGTCTTTTCTTCTAAAACCTCATAACTTAGATCAATTACTTCAATTTTTTCAGCAAGTTTTGTTTTTAAGCTTTTAACATCTTTTTCACATGCTTTTATTTTAACTTTGTAACTGTTTTCTCTTGCTTTCATAAAGTGATGATCTTCTTTAAGAGTTTTAAATTCAGCATCTAAACGAACATACTGATCAGTTATGGTAGCAAGTTGCTCAGACAAATTCTCACATTTAGTACAAAAAGATTTAGAACTTACCTCGGAGATTTGATCATTGTTATCTGCCATGAAAGCTTTTTCCTTACCAGTAGCTTTCTCTTCTCCGTTAATCTTCTCACATTCTTCATTCTCAACCTTAGCCATATTTGCATGTTCACTAGTTTCATTCAAATGCAGGTTCCAGTTGTATTCACCTGCTTCTCTGGACATCATGGCATTGACTTCTTTACTACTCCCAGTGTGCTGTGCAGACCGGCCCTGACCACGTTCAACTCGCTCGTTTCTGCACTCTTTGGCAAAGTGCCCATTTTGTTGACAGTTATAGCACCTCACCTTAGACTTGTCGAACCCTGGCCTGCCACCAACAAACTTTCTCCCCATCTTTCTCATAAACTTCTTCACTCTCCTCACTATCATGGCCATCTGCCATTGTAAATCCATTTCTTCCAGATCATCAGCATCGATCTGGTCATAGTCTTCATCTAGCATTGCTGGATCAACCACCTTTCCTTGGATATAGTTTTCATATGAAGCAATAAATGAAGCATAGAGGCCAAACTGCTCTTCAGCAGATTTGACGCTCATTGGCATCTTAGAGTAATTATTGCTTGAGGAACTTGAAGATCCACTACTCTTGCTTGCTGTCTGTTGAGTACCACTTGATCCACCCGCAACAAAGCAAACATCCCCATTTGAGTTTACTGACACATGCCCCTCCTGTGAAGAATTGGCACCCGACTCACCTTTCGAGTAGTAGGCGGCAGAATCAGTCTTTGAACTTGTATTGGAGTTTACTTTAGCACCGTACATGCCTGGATCTTGAACCTGATCCATAGATGTTTCTTTTCTTACCATATTAAGCTCAAAAGTTCTGAGCTTGTTGACAGCGGTTTCAAGATCATAAGTAGGGAAGTCCTTGTCTTCCCTCATTAGTACAGTATACATCTCCCATTTTGGTGGGAGAGCATCGAGAAGTTTTTCCACAATCTCTTCTTCTCGGTATGAAATGGAGTAGTTACTCAATTCAGTCATTAGATGATAATATCGAGTGATAATGTCATCCAGAGATTCGTTCTTTAAGTACTTAAAGACTGAAAATTGAGTCTTGAGCAACTTTATCTTTGAAGCCCGAATACCTACATTTCCTTCAAATCTGCTCTCAAGAGCTTCCCAAAGCTCTCTAGCTGATGTATACTTTCTGAATGTATGGAGGATCTCCTGTGGAAGAGCCATTGTGATTGCAGCATGAGCCTTGCTCTCGGCTTCATACATCTTTTTCTCCTCCTCTTCCATTTTACTGTATTTCTTGATTTGGTCTCGACCCTCATACTCCATGATTGGTGGAATATATCCATCTTGGATGCATACCCACATCTTCGCATCCTGGTACTTAATGTATTGTATGAACCGATCCTTCCACGCGACAAAATCGGTTCCCTTCAGCAACCTTGGGGCCTTTGTAGCTGACCCTGCTTCAACTTCCATCTTTACAAGCTCCGAAATGTTGATCGACGACATTCTTCTTGAAGACTAAGAAACCCGAAAAATTCTGAGTATGCGAAGTTATAAAATTTCCTCTGAACAGTACTGTAGGCGAAGTTAAGGATAACTTCGCTTAAGTAATAACTTCGCTGGATCCTTCTTAAATTCGCGTGACTAGGCGAAGTTGAGAATAACTTCGCTTAGGGTAAGCTAACTTAGAAATTAGGCGAACTTGAAGAAAACTTCGCTGAGCTAGGCGAACTTGATGAGAACTTCGCTGAGTTAGGCGAAGTTGAGGAGGTAGGCGAAGTTGTGGATAACTTCGCTTCTCCTTATATCTTCGCTGAAACCCTACGTATCCTGACGGCAACTTCGCCTGATGAACAGCAACTTCGCCTGACGAACTTAAACTTTCTACAGATCTGAAAAATGGATTTTAACGATGATTTTGACAGTTTAAAAGCTTGAACACACTGGTAGGAGGCTAGAATGAGCAAAAACACCAAAAACTCGTCCCGTGAATACCCGAAATGAGACGAATTCTACACCCGCGTGAATATCCCGAACCACACAATCGAGCAAAAGCTCTGATACCAATTGTAGGTTCCCTGGACGGATCACACGAGATATCCCGATATACACAGGTGCGGAATCCCTGTGTAGATCGTTACGGACGTAGAACACAAGCTCACGAACACACGAACACGATACGAACAAACACACGTTATATTAATAACTCGAACCGTGATACTTACAGACTCTCGACCTCACGTCACTTGACTCACTGAATTACACGTAAAATAACTACTCGATCAACTCTTAAACGGTTAAACCGTAACCTATATAAATACACGACAACTTCGCCTCAGGCGAAGTTGTCCTTAACTTCGCTTGTTCAACAAGTTCGCCTAGGCGAACTTGTCAACAACTTCGCTATAACAAACACATACACAAACAATATTACAGACTCGATTACAGACATTAGACATATGAACTACTGACATATATGCACCAACACCGCAAGAATTCAAAAGTGCACGACCGTGCATGGTCGTGCGGATGCCCGTGCAGGACCTGCACGGCCGTGCGAGCCCGTGCCGATGACCGTGCCAGAACAGAGAAGTCTGCCCTTTTGTTCAGACTAAAGCAGGGTGTTGACTTTCCACTTATATGCACGACCGTGCTTGCCCGTGCATGGGCTCGTGCCAGACATCCAGAAAGCTTAAATACACCTCCACTTACCCCCATTTCAAGGGTGGAGCCTTAGGGGAATTCTCTAATTGCTGAAAAATTATTGTGTGTTTATTAGAGAGAATTCAAGGTTTCCATCTTGTATGATCATCCTTGCAAGTGGCATTCATCATTCATCTTAGTTTGCAATTTCTTGTTCCTAACAATGCTTTGTAAGATTATTTTGATTTTGGTTGTTGCATTAAGCCTTATGGGCTAAATACTCTTGTTACTTAGATTATGTTGAAACTTCTACTTATGTGATATTTATCTATGCATGATTTTGGTAAATTGGTGTTCTTCAAGTTTGTGACATGTTCTTGAATAGAGTTTAATGGTTGAATGCTTGTTTTAATTCCTAGTCTTGTTAGTTTGATAGATGCTTAGCCATAATATGTTGGAAAATTATGTGTTGAGTATTTGTTTATGAACTTAGTTTGTGTATGCATACTTTGTTTATATCACTAAGTTAGGAATGACTAGTGGAAATTAAATTGGTTATGAGTTTTAACAAGCATGAAACCTATCACTTGATATTGGAAAATTGTATGGTGATAATATGATTCTTTGAGTTGGTTAATGTTTGCTAGAGATTAAGGCCATAATCCTTAGTTTATATTTTGCTAATTTGAAAGACTCGTGTGTTTAACTAGTGTTCTTGAACTTGTCTATTTTACATGATTCTAGGTGGTGTGTTTGTTGTTTTCATGCTAGCTTTCCTTTAATTGTGAGATTAGGTAGTTTTGACAAACTTACTAATCTATGGTTATTAACTTGTTGAATACCCATCATGATGTTTTGTTGTTAGTATTAGGTTGCCTTGATTTGATATTGATGCTTAATACATGATGTTTGCCATTATCATTGTCATTTTGTCACTAAGTTTAAGTGGATGCATAGTCTAAGTAGCTTTGTTTGGATTGATTGTTAGTTGTATTTTATTTGCTTGGTATTGTTGTATGCTAGTTTAGTTACTTGAAAAATTATTTGGATTGTCTGTTTGGTTAAATTAATTACCAAGATTTAGTATCAAAAGTTAGCCGTGTCCATGGATTGACACTCGGTTCTTACCGATACTTTGCTACAAAGGATAGGTACACTTGCCTTTCGTGTGTGGTTTGGTTGTTGGTGAAAACCATTTTTAAAACCCTATTTGTGTGGTTTGGTACGACACCGTTTAAATTGGTGTACGGGAAAGCGTGTCATCTCCCTGTTGAACTCGAGCATAAGGCATATTGGGCATTGAAGAGTGCGAATCTTGATCTTGCATGTGCGGGTAAAAACAGAATGGGTCAGGTGCATGAGCTTGAGGAGTTGAGAGGCCAAGCTTATGAGAATTCACGGATTTACAAGGAGAGGATCAAAAAGCTTCATGACGACCGGTTGAAGGACCAAAAACAATTCCAAGTGGGCGATCGTGTTTTGCTTTACAATTCTCGCCTTCGTTTATTCCCCGGGAAGTTGAAATCTCGATGGTCCGGCCCCTTTAGTGTGAGACAGGTGTTTGACTACGGTACCGTTGAGATTGGCCATGAGGATGGACGCATCTTCAAGGTGAACGGTCACCGTTTGAAACACTATTTGGGTGAGCTGGTCGAGGCAGTTTTGGAGGTTGTCGACCTCCACCCCATGATCTAGTGTGGGGAGTGTGAGTCTAGCTATCGACTCCGTAAAAATTTAGCATGTTTAGGAACTTTGTAGTTTTTGTGTGTTTGTTTTGTTCATGGTTGCTTTCGAAGAATTAAGCTATCTTTGTTTCTTTCCGGTTTCGTTCTTTGAGCGAGAGATTATGGGTTAGGGCTCATAATGGTCAAAATCGGGAACCATTTTGGTTTGGAATTGAGTGGAATACTGCCAAATTGGTAGAATGAGAATTGGTAGGCCAAAACGACTATGCACGGGCTCGTGCACGGCCGTGCAGTTTTGTCTCGGGAACCGTGCAGACGGTTTTTATCAGGTTTCATCCCCTACTTACCCCATTTTCATCAATTCCACTCTCCCCACAGCCGATTTTGACCCCCTAACCCCCGAATCTCTTGTTCTTCACCGGATTTTCACAACAAAGGTATGTTTTTTCTTCCATTCCATCTTCCTTTTTCTTGTTATGTAGAAATTAGGGTTTGTTCGTGAGGAATTTGGGGTTTTTTCAATCCTATCACTTTTAGGTTGGATTTGCCCTAATTCCTTGTTGTTTTGGATAGTTTTAGGGTTGTATTTGGCTATTTTGGGCTTAATTGCGTTGGATTTGGTCGATTGGCTTGTTTTCCAGTAGCGGACCGCCGTTTGCACTGTTTCTGTAGACCACGCACGGTCGCTGGCATGGCCGTGCATGGTGGTTTTCTCTCCGGAAGTCTGCTGGCCTGATCTGGACAGTTTGCCGAGTTGCACGGTCGCCGGCACGACCCCGCATGGCCGTGCAATGTCATTTTTCTGGCCTGAATTCCCCAGTTGACAAGTCTATTTTCTTAAGCCCCTATGCATGGTCTTGTCAGTTCGCACTGCCTTGCACTGCTTTTGGCATGACCATGCCAAAGAGTCAGTCAACCCGTTTGTCATTTTCTATTGTCTATTTATGCTAATTCATCTCTTGTTTGACAGATGACGGGTCGCAGGCACCCGTTCTGCCGGTTTACTGGGAATGATACCAGGAGAAGCGACGTTCGTGATCGCTTCGCTGAACTATGGCCGAGGAGGAGTAAATTCGTAATGGGACGTGTCCCGTGCTACGAGACGCTTGAACGCATAAACCAACGCGAGCGTTTTGATGCACTGCTAATAGAACCGTGGAAGCGCCTTCTCTTTATTCATCGGCCCGTCCTTCTCGAGCTTACCTTGGAGTTTTTATCTTCTTTTTTTATGGACTCCCTGATTTTGGATCCTCATGACAGCAATAATAGGGTCCGGTTTCGGTTGGGGGGAAGTGGTATACATGGTCGCTCACCACCTTGGCTAGCACCATGGGTCTATATACCGATGAGGAGATTGAGACTGAGCTGTTTGACGGGTTGAGAGATTTCCCGAGTTCGGAGGAGAGGCACGCTTTTTGGATGCGGGTTACCGGAGAACCGCATGACGGCCGTTTGTCAAAGGCCACACTACTTTTAGACCCCTTACACCGCCTACTGCATCATTGTGATCTTTATTGCATTGGGGCCCGCGGTGATAGTGTGGGCAATGTCGTGACCCGGGATCTTTTTCACTTGTACTGCATTATTGACGGGCATGATTGTAATCTTGGGTTTAGTGTGGCCGAATGTTTCAGTCGAGCGAGTGGGTCCATTTCTGGTAGTTCCATTTGTGCTGGGATGCTCATCACCGAGCTCGCCTACCGACTTGGAGTTATGGACTTACCGGCTGCTCGGAATTTGACAAGGATGGGCGAGGGGATTCTCATGGACATAACTCGACTCCGGGCAATGAGGATTGTGAGGGTGGAAGGGAACCGGACCAGATTGGTTGAAGGCGGGGTCGCATTTGGGACCCGCTACCCCCTGCTGAAGATGATATGCAGGGTCAGGAGGAGCCACAGCCAGATCCAATACCGCTGGACTACGAGCATCTATGGCAGAGGTTTGACCAGTTCAGCCTCAACCAGGAGCAGTTCCAGTTCACCCAGCATCAGTTTCGGGCGGAGCAGATCGATCAGCGGGGTCTGCTTGACTACATGGCTGATTACACCCGTCGTGGATTTGAGTGGATGTTCGCCTATAGACAGGCCCACGCGAGCCACAGTGGCTTCACGGTCCCGGCTGCGCCATCTTGGTCTTACGACGCTTCTTCGTCGAGTCACCCCGCAGGCATGCAGCCTCCGCCTTTTGACGCACAGTCTTCGCAGCCCGGCCCAACGTCCACCCCTTATGCTGACCCTTTCCAGAGCCCTGTTGAGCGGCCTGGCCAGTTCACCATGCTCTCCGATCCGTATGGTGCTTCCCTGTTCATGAACCGAGACCCGGAGTCTACTGGCTCAGTTTTCGATGACATGGCTAATGATTAGCAGTTTCTTTTTATTTGTGTTTTCTAGACTTTGGTAGTTCTCATTGTATTTTGTAGACTCTTTCTCTTTTGGGTTTATGATGAATGCTTTCTTTGGATGTGTTTTGGATTGTATTTTGCATTCTGTTGTCTTGCGGTGGTTGTGGTCTTGCTTTGTCATTGCAGGTGGTCCTAGTGCACAATTGGCGTTGCCGGATTTTCACTTGGATCTGACCGGGTCTATAGTCTGGCAGTTTTGCATTTTTCAGGGGAGGTTTCTGTTATCTATTTTGCACTTACTTTATAGTTTTTTGTTGTACAACGAGGGCGTTGCACAATTTAAGTGTGGTGAGGGAATTTTACGAATTTTGTTTGTCCAAACTTAAATTTTTTGCAAAACTCCTAAGAATTTTTGTAGCAAATAATAACCACTAAGCAATTTTAATTCAACTTTAATTATTTTGTCAAAGCACAAATCTTTAAGACATTCAAGCCAAAAATCTTTAAAAGACATACCTTTAAGCATGACAAACAAATTCACATTCTTACCTTGCAAAAGTTACCCATTCCGCCCGTTTCCGTGAGTTGACCTCATCAGATTTTTTTTCTCATGTTTTTGCGGGCAATTGAGTGAGTCGGGTGATTATTGTAAGGTAGAACTTGTTTTTGGGATTGCATTTTAAAACCATATATATATACATGGCATAAACCATTGAGGAATTTAGGATAAACCCTTTGTCTAGCCATTTTTCCACTTATATTTTCCTTACACACATTATCCGCTTAGTAGCCCATGTTTGGCCTTTTCCCGAGTTTTTATTATTTCGCCCTATTTTTATCGCCACTTAGCCATATTGCGTTTTATATTTTCACCCATTTTTGGTTAGAAATCTGGTTCGGCTAAGTTAGTTATTTTTTTGTATTTCATTTTTGTTGTATTTTTATTCACTTGGGAACTTTAGAAGCCCAATGCTTTCTCCCAAAGTGAAAAGTTTGTATGTAAATATTTATTACTTATATGGCAAAAAAAAAAAAACTTCGGAAGAAAAGAAGAGAGTTATGAAGATAGTTCATTATATATTAGGTGAAACTTGATTTCAAAGAGCAATTTTTGGTTCGTTAGCTCTCGGCCCGTTTAAACCATTTGGTTTAGTTAGTTAGATTTCGTTTTGTAGCTAACTTAGTTCCGGATTTTCTAGCCGTTTAGCCACTTTTCCCAAAAATTCCTCACCCTAACCCTAAGCCAAGTTACAACCCTCGAGTACTTGTGTTTTATGCCATGTATGTGTCGGTTTGATTTGACCCTTAAACAAGCCTATGCCTTGCTTAGTCATCGTCTTGGCATCGAGTGTTCTCAACATGCACTATTACACGCATGATCACTAAATATAGCCGAGTGTATGAGTGAACATTATGAGGTTTGCAAGGTGGGAATGTGATGACAAATTGTAAAGTTCTCTAGATTATGTCTTAATTCTTGTTAGGCTTGTTTGGACATATATACAATGCCTGCTTGATCCATTAAAGAATCGAATGATTATTACTTGCGGGTTATTATTGCTATTGTAGAGTTTGTTTTATTTGCTTGAGGACAAGCAAAGTTCAAGTGTGGGGATGTTTGATGTAACACAAAGTGTACATCTTATTACACCAAATTTTCCTCATATTTTAGCCGAATTCCATGCAAATTCATTGTTTTTGATACTTATTTGAGTTATTTGTGAATTTGCAGGTCCGGGCGCCCGCCTGACAAAGAAAACAAGAAAAGGGGTGTTTCGCGGACAAAATCAGCAATCTGCTGACCCCGCACGACCGTGCAAGACCTTGCACGACCGTGCTTCCCGGAGATGCAAGCCAGGGCCACAAGAATTCAAAAGTGCACGACCGTGCATGGTCGTGCGGATGCCCGTGCAGGACCTGCAAGGCCGTGCGAGCCCGTGCCGATGACCGTGCCAGAACAGAGAAGTCTGCCCTTTTGTTCAGACTAAAGAGGGTGTTGACTTTCCACTTATATGCACGACTGTGCTTTCCCGTGCATGGGCCCGTGCCAGACGTCCAGAAAGCTTAAATACACCTCCACTACCCCCATTTCAAGGGTGGAGCCTTAGGGGAATTCTCTAATTGCTGAAAAATTATTGGGTGTTTGCTAGAGAGAATTCAAGGTTTCCATCTTGTATGATCATCCTTGCAAGTGGCATTCATCACTCATCTTAGTTTGCAATTTCTTGTTCCTAACAATGCTTTGTAAGACTATTTTGATTTTGGTTGTTGCATTAAGCCTTATGGGCTAAATACTCTTGTTACTTAGATTATGTTGAAACTTCTACTTATGTGATATTTATCTATGCATGATTTTGGTAAATTGGTGTTCTTCAAATTCGTGAACTCCCAACCATTTATGAGTTGGAGAGACCGTTTCTTATTTTGTGCCGAAGCTATTTATAAATCACAAGCTGAAACAGGTGAAATCAAAGGGCATTACTTGAATGCTACTGCGGGTACATGCGAAGACATGATGAAAAGGGCTATATTTGCCAGAGAATTGGGAGTTCCTATCGTAATGCATGACTACCTAACAGGGGGATTCACTGCAAATACTAGCTTGGCTCATTATTGCCGAGATAATGGCCTACTTCTTCACATCCACCGTGCAATGCATGCAGTTATTGATAGACAGAAGAATCATGGTATGCACTTCCGTGTACTAGCTAAAGCGTTACGTATGTCTGGTGGAGATCACATTCATTCCGGTACCGTAGTAGGTAAACTTGAAGGGGAAAGAGACATCACTTTGGGGTTTGTTGATTTACTACGTGATGATTTTATTGAAAAAGATAGAAGTCGCGGTATTTTTTTCACCCAAGATTGGGTCTCTCTACCAGGTGTTCTGCCTGTAGCTTCAGGAGGTATTCACGTTTGGCATATGCCTTATGACATGTTCTTGAATAGAGTTTAATGGTTGAATGCTTGTTTTAATTCCTATTCTTGTTAGTTTGATAGATTCTTAGCCATAATATGTTGGAAAACTATGTGTTGAGTATTTGTTTATGAACTTAGTTTGTGTATGTATACTTTGTTTATATCACTAAGTTAGGAATGACTAGTGGAAATTAACTTGGTTATGAATTTTAACAAGCATGAAACCTATCACTTGATATTGGAAAATTGTATGGTGATAATATGATTCTTTGAGTTGGTTAATGTTTGCTAGAGATTAAGGCCATAATCCTTAGTTTATATTTTGCTAATTTGAAAGACTCGTGTGTTTAACTAGTGTTCTTGAACTTGTCTATTTTACATGATTCTAGGTGGTGTGTTTGTTGTTTTCATGCTAGATTTCCTTTAATTGTGAGATTAGGTAGTTTTGACAAACTTACTAATCTATGGTTATTAACTTGTTGAATACCCATCATGATGTTTTGTTGTTAGTATTAGGTTGCCTTGATTTGATATTGATGCTTAATACATGATGTTTGCCATTATCATTGTCATTTTGTCACTAAGTTTAAGTGGATGCATAGTCTAAGTAGCTTTGTTTGAATTGATTGTTAGTTGTATTTTATTTGCTTTGTTATTGTTGTATGCTAGTTTAGTTACTTGAAAAATTATTTGGATTGTTTGTTTAGTTAAATTAATTACAAAGATTTAGTATCAAAAGTTAGCCGTGTCCATGGATTGACACTCGGTTCTTACCGATACTTTGCTACAAACGATAGGTACACTTGCCTTTCGTGTGTGGTTTGGTTGTTGGTGAAAACCATTTTTAAAACCCGATTTGTGTGAAACTTTTATTCAAATTTTATATATATATTCACACACGTCAGCTATCTTTTTGGCTATAAAATGCACCCTTGGAAGTGCATTCCTTACACCAAACCAAAGCCAATTTTAGCCTCAATCGGCTTAAAATGCCCTCTGAAACAGCCACGAAATTCCTGCCCTCGAATCGAAACTAGACACCAAACCAAAACCGAGTTACTACTCAAAGTCCAAGAAATTATCCGCGAACTCATGGAGATGAACCTTCTTGCGGTACACCGAATCAATGGAAAACGTCAAGATGGAGATAAAGAAAATCAATAAACAAATACGATACCAAGTTCTTCGTTGGACTTACTTCCCTCCACCTGGTCCATTTGATGAGGGAGATACGTTCGGCTGTTTTTAAGAGTAGTTTGGAGTCATGAATATTGTTCTTGTAACAATGTAATCAAGTGCATTAGGCACAAGTCTGAGCATACAATTCAAACTCTAGAAGATATGCTTCGCTCGTGTGTCCTCGATTTTGGGGCAACTGGGATACTCATTTACCGCTCATCGAGTTTTCGTATAACACCGTTGGAATGGCACCGTTCCAAGCCCTTTATGGTCGCAAGTGTCGTTCTCCGGTTTGTTGGAATGAAGTCGGGGAATCTCAAATTACTGGTCCTGAATTAGTGCAAGAAACGACCAATCGTATTGCTCAAATCTGTCAGAATCTACTCGCCGCTCGTAGTCGTCTAAAGAGTTATGCGGATAAATGAGGGAAACCTCTAAAATTCAATGTTGGTGATCATGTTCTTATTAAGGTATCTCCGTGGAAAGGAGTGGTTAGATTTGGAAAGAAAGGAAGGTTATCTCCTCATTTCGTTGGTTCTTTTGAAATTTTCGATAGAATTGGTCCTGCTGCCTATAAGCTCAAACTTCCTATTGAACTCTCAAACGTTCACCGGTGTTTCACGTATCGAATTTGAAGAAGTGTCTTGCCGAGGGTAATTTTCAAATACCTCTCGATGAAGTTCGTATTGATGAGACCATCCATTTTGTTGAAATGCTCATTGAGATTATGGACCACAAGGATAAAGTCACTAAACGAAGTCGTATACCGTTGGTTAAAGTTCTTTGGGAATCGAAACATGGCACAGAGTTTACTTGGGAGCGTAAAGATCAAATGAAGGTCAAATATCCTCATCTGTTTGCTACAGTTAATTTTCTAATTTCGGGACGAAATTCCTAAAAGTAGGGGATATTGTAACATTTCGGTTTTTCCATATTCGTATTCGTATTTGTTTACCCGATTCGGGAATATATTCGGATCATTCTTACCAATAAAATTATGCAATTATTAGTAAATTAATTGTGTTATAACTTAGTTTATAATTACTCAACTTCAATTGTGCCAAATAGAACTTAGAAACTCTCAAAATCGCTTAAAATGGCTTAAAAAGCATTTTTGGAACTTCAGGGACCAAAAATGCCAAAAATCAAAATCTGGTAGACGCCCCTCCTTCGCGCGACGCGGAGGAGGAAGGGCTAATCCTTCGGCGGCGCGAAGAATGCCCAGACCAGCCAAATTTGCGTTCGATTCTCGTTTAATGCTAAATATTTCCCAAAACGACCCTAAATCACCAAATTTGAGCGACAAGTTATTTAATCTGCTAGGGAATAATGTCTAGGTTCATTCTCTGTATTTTGATCGATATATCAAAGACTACAAGACCCGATTTCGTTATCAATATGTTATTCGTTTACCAAATCAAGTCGGTTTCTTGTTCTCCAAGTTGACATACTAACTATATAAACAAACCATCATTCTAAACCCTAGAATGTTACTGAATATTGAATTCCCAAACGTCACCTCCATTAACCCGACGTTTGCGCTATCGTTTTTGATTTATTACTCGAAGTTTACAAGCTGTAGTTTGACTTTGACGTTTATCTGACCTTAGACTTCGATTTCCCATCAACTCAAACATTATCCGGGTAAGTTGTTAACAGATGAATTTTTCACTAGTACTTACTTGTCAATAACCCTCAATCAAGTTATGAGATTGAGGGGTATTGACGGGTCAATTTATTTCAAACCCGTTTAAGGGTATATTGGTCAATAACTTTGACTAATCAATTTTCTCATACTTCTGGTCTTCTGAGCTTGATTCTCATATATAGCGTTGGATTAATTCCAAGTGATGAATATCACAAGAATGAAACAATTGGTCGTCTATCATCTATATGGGCCTAGACCAATAATCAATATTCAAAACCAAGGTATAAACGACCATGGTGTTGTAGAGGCTGAGGTATGATCATATACCAACTAAAAGGTGGATTATGGTTGGAAGAATAAGAGTTTCTTCTTGAAGCTAATATATTACATTAATGACATAAATACCCTAATGAGCTAAATAATTCAGGTTAGAAACCGGGATTATAAACAGATATAAAAAATGAACTTGTAGTTTTAGTGTTGTATTTTAATTAAAATATGTTAATAATGGGGTTCGCAGAAGGTTTGAGGCCTTAATATTGAGAAATGACATTTTGGAGTTAAGTCATGAAGCTGCAAAAAAAATATAAATAAAAAAAAAAACTTTCGG
Organism: Bidens hawaiensis; assembly: GCF_021521415.1. Taxonomy (NCBI): domain Eukaryota; kingdom Viridiplantae; phylum Streptophyta; class Magnoliopsida; order Asterales; family Asteraceae; genus Bidens; species Bidens hawaiensis. The sequence continues at coordinate 162,517 of NW_027492953.1, forward strand.
AGAAAAAGAGGTCTTCACACTATGCGACACTAGTAGGCTGTTTCCCTCGCACTACGCAACAGAGACGGTCAACTGACCCTAGTTAACTCATCATCCGTCGCACTACGCGACGGCTTGGTTCAAAATCCATCACGCGCGGCGGGTGAATGTTATAATTTTATCATTTTTATATTTCAGTTTCAATGGTTCGTTTATATAATAAGTTACTAAACCTTTTTATGGTGCTATCAATTAGGTAGCTAAAATCTTATGACAATCCGAAAGAAAATCAAGTTCTGAAGCGAACCGAACACAAGACTCGTCTCTGTTGCTTCCACATTTTGTTAAGCTTAATACTATGTTTATGGATATTATACCTTGTTAACTCGCTATCACTTCTATTGGTAATGCTTAATAAAAAAATTAGATACATTTCCGTCTATTTAAGGGTATTGCATATAATTTCGTATATTTAAAGGTATTATCATGGGTATTACAAGTTGGTATAAGAGCTGCAGGTTTGAGACGTATGTGTTTGGCTAAAGACTTGATATCAAATTCCGGTAATAAACAATTATAAAATAAGTTCCCATGATGTAAAAAGTAAGTGGATTATTATTGCAACGGGAAGGGGTGTGATTACACTAGAACCCGGAAAGGCAATAAATATGAATGGTTAAGGCAAGTTATAGAATTGGCCAAACCAAATAAAAAGGAAAACATCGTATGTTTTGATAAACAAGTGAGTAAATTCCATATAACGACATGGAACATATAAATGAAATGTTGATTAAATGTTGGTAAAAAAAATTTCAGGGAAAAAGATGTCGGTCAGAACTGGTGACGACACGGTATCCCTCATGACCGAGGAGATACGCGAGAAAACTTCTGAAGAAGTCGAAAAGGCCATAGAAGCTAGTCTACCCTAATTGGATAAGCTACAAACCACTATGTTGTTGGTGATAGAAGAAAAGATGAGGAACTAACGGGAAGCATTGTCCGAATGAGAAACCGTGATTTTCTCAACAGGATCCAATTGCGATTGCTTGATACAATCAATAGATCAAAGAGAAGATAATTAGAATGATTCAAGCCAAATGATTACGTGCAAATTGATAATCGAATTATTACAATCACATACATGCATACATACATACATACAATTGAAGCTCGGTCCGCCTAGATATGCATCTCAAGGCGGCCTATCATTCTAGAGAGAATCCGGAAGCATAACGTTACTCATTGAAGGAAATATGCCAGTAATTCTAGTCTCATTTACTTGAAACATGCCTTATATAGGGAACCTGCATACGCTAAACCCATTCAGGCGTATGGGGATGTCTCGTAAGCAAATGGCTTCCCATACGCCACATGCTACACATATGGGGTTACATCTAGGCGCAAGGGTGTTAATCTAAATGAATGGATTCATACGCTTAACATACTAAACGTATGAACCATGTTACGTACATGTATGCAATCTCTAAACAACCCCTAGCCTATTCGATCAGCTACGGACAACAAATATTGTACTAACAAACTCCCTCTTTTCCGTAGCTGTCGAATGCTTCAACTACAAATCATCAACCATAATAAATGTACTAACAAATTCCATCTTAACTGATGATTCTCGGGCTTGTGTAGACAGACAAATATTTAATTCTAGTAAGCAAACCAATAAATCGTAGCATTTCGTATTAGATCTCCCCCTCAAGATAAGCATCTCCATGTGATCATTCTGATCTTCCAACTGACATATGACCAATCTTTCGACAATCAGCAGCAAGTCATTAGCTGTCTATCCAAACTGGTAAAGCCAAAATATCTTTACATTTGACTTTATCACACATCATCATGAATATGTCGATCATTCAAAATCTTTCACTTCGGTTTTCCCTCTCATGATAACGTTTATCCCAAAATATTACTCATTGCAGCTCTTCTACATTGCATTCATTTGGATGCACGAATGTTTTAGGCATATGACACAGAGTTCCGACCTCTATTAATCAATCCTGAACGATCATATTCTTCATTCCAATGACAAGACTCATTTGAATTCTTCAATAAGATCAATACGTTCATGAATTGTCCCTTTCAAAAAAAGCAATTTGCCGAATACTCGGAGCTAACATTGTCAGGAATTAAATCATTCAGAAAGTAATAAATGGACAGACACTCATAGGCAACATAGTCAGGTTTCAATTTTGAACACATCAATCAGCAATCGAAGAAATTTTGCACTTCTTTAGTCTTGAACTCAGTCAAACATAACTTTGTCAAAATGTACTACCACCCGAATTGAATAATTTATCAAGAAACTCTTGCAACTATAGGAAGATCCCAATCAAGATAAACTCATTGAAATTTTATACCTCCCCCTTTTCTTGATAAATTTAGTAAGGTCTTGAAAAAATCTTCCAAAAACTTATAATCTCCTCTTTTAAGCAGTCGTGCTTTCCCCATCTGCCAATAAATACAGGTGAAAAATTGGTCAGAAAATATTGCCACCCAATTTATTAGGGGTATCCCAAAAAATTACGTTTAAGAATTTTTTTCTAAAATACTTTTTTTTTTGTCATAGGCACCCGCTTTCCATGTGATAGATGGATAAAGACCTCATTCGACTACTATGTCCTCATACGCTTACGAAGTTGACATGGTCTCATTCGCTTGATTATTGACAAATGAGTATCCATACGCTAAGAAGCGGGCATATAAGACAACAGTTTAAGCAAATGAGTAGTGTTCTTCAGGCGAATGAAGCTTTAACAAGTTCTGTCCACTGCGGATACAATCAAATTCCATTCCAATCATCAAATTAATCCACCAAATACATAAATGAAGCTTTGGATTTACTAATCATCATTCAGTTTCATCTAAATCTCGTTGAATCTCGTCAAATCTGACCAAACAGTGAATGAACTCGAAGAACACGAACATGAACATCTCAAATCAATTTTGTCAGCTAAATTGGTATGTATCAAGAGTAATTCCCGCTCTAATAGCAATTGAGAAACCGTTGATTTTCACAGCAGGATCCAATTGCAATTGCATGATACGACCAATAGACCAAAGAGATGATAATTAGAATAGTTCGAGCCAAATGATTACATGTATACGGATAACCGAATGACTACAATCATACATGCATACATACATACATATAACTGAAGCTCGATCCGCCTGGATGCGCACCTCTAGGCGGCCTATCATTCTAAAGAGAATCCAACAGCATAACGTTACTCGTTAAAGGAAATGTTCCAAGAGTTCTAGTCGCATTCACTGGAAACATGCCTTATAAAGGCAACCCCCATACGCTTAACACATTTAGGCGTATGGGGATATCTCATAAGAGAATGGCTTACCATACGCCACATCCTAGGTTATGGTTACATATACGCGTAAGGGTGTTAATCTAAGAGAATAGAAACATACGCTTAACATACTAAGCGTATGAACCATGCTACATACACATATGCAATCCCTTACGATTAGTGAAGGCTTTTGGGCTTTTGGTTTGGGTCGACAAGATGGAGCATTGGGCTAGATTTAATTATTTTATTAAAGGCATGCGTATTGTTTCTTGTTGACTATTTTATTAACCCTAGTCCATCTCTATTTATATCCCTGCCATGTAATTGTAATTTTTGCACATCAATAATCTAACAACCTAGTTGCAGCTTGTGGATGTAGGTCCCCGCTGGGACCAAACCACATAAAATTCTTGTGACGTTTATCATCTATTTTCTGTTTACTGCGTGTATAATCATGTGTGCTCACTTGTATGTTGTTCTGCTACGTCTCTTTGTTCATAACAAGTGGTTTCAAAGCTTAGGCTCGTTGAACACACGGTTCTTGCACCAAGACGATTCACAGAGGTGTGACCTTTAGGGTTCAACTTGTTTGGGTTGATTCTTTTATTATAATCTGTTAAAACGAGGGTTCTCTAGTTCGTCACCGATGGATTTATGCAATGTTCGAAAGTTGTCAAGGTCTCCAAAAGAATCGTCGGATCTGAGTTCTAAGCCACTGGTATTCCAAGCTAGCAATCGCAATTAGAATTAATCGCTCTTGAGTTGTGGGGTGAATGGGTTATTGTTGTTTTCGTCGGAAAGCTTGGCGATGGGTTTTCTGATGGTTTGAAACGAGACTAACGCCAAAAGTAGCTGTAGAAATTTTGTGTTTACCGGGAAAAGTGTTATGGGTTTTCTGATGGTTTGAAACGAGACTAACGCCAAAAGTAGCTGTAGAATTTTTGTGTTTACCGGGAAAAGTGTTAACGGAAAGATGAGAAAGATGGCAAACAAATTTTCTTCTTTATTATCTTATTCACGTGAAGGAGACGATTCTCCTTGGGAGTTGTGGGACATTCTTTAGAGTCTGTGTCAATAGATGGTGAATTCTGCTTCTGAGTATGTGTCGGTGGTGATGTATTGGGGCTCAATGGAAGGCATTGAAGACTCTTATGTTCGAGATTCTGTTTTGTTTTGTTTTGTTTTCTTGTTACCTACTTCAACAAAGCATTGGTGAATCTGTTATTGAAGACTTTTATGGAGTTGTAAAAGTCTTAGCTCGCTGAATATGGTAGAGCTAAGTGGGTTCGTATTGTAATCATGAATCCGGGAGCCACAAGGATGTCAGCTTGAGCGTATCCGGAGGTTTAAAACTCGACGAGGATTTGGTAACAGTGGGAGCATGGGGGTGTTCCAGCACAGTTAAATAGTGATATTGGGTTTTGAGACCAGAATTCCGAATGTAAATTCTCTACTAGGTGCTTGCTGTATCAGGAGAGTGTTCTTTCTTTTAGAAGTCTCTGAAGCCGGTTATGTGAGTAAGTAGGTTCCAGTTAAGATTGAAGATGTGTCATTGGCGGGTTTTGCCATGAATGGGTCTGTGATGACCGTATTGGAGTTAGGGTGCTAATGGGCCTTTCAGAAATTGATGCAAAGGTCGGCCGCTACAACTAGGTGTACTGTATTGTTGAAATATTAGCTTGTTCATGGGGAACTAAGGCATAGGGAACTTTCGTAGTTGAAGGTTTAACTTGTTTTTGGAACTGGAGACTTGGTAGATTTTTATTAATAAAGATTACCGGAGTTATTGGGTACATGGTTTGCTTGGATGGCTGTTGCGATTCGTGTAAAGCCTTCAAGTGGGAGATTGTTAGGATTAGTGAAGGCTTTTGGGCTTTCGGTTTGTGTCGACAAGATAGAGCATCGGGCCAGGTTTAATTATTTTATTAAAGGCACATTTATTGTTTATTGTTGACTAAGTTATTAACCCTAGTCCATCTCTATTTATATCTCTGTCATGTAATTGTAATCTTTACACCTCAATAATGAAATAACCTAGTTTCAGCCCGTGGATGTAGGTGCTCCGGTGGGACCGAAACACGAAAAATTCTTGTGCCGTTTATCACCTATTTTTTGTTTACTGCGTATATAATCGTGTGTGCTCATTTGTGTGTTGTTCCGCTACACCGCTTTATTCATAACATAATCCATAATCAACCCCTTGCCTAATTGATCAGCTACGGATAACAAAAACTATACTAACAAATTCCCCATTTTCCGTAGCCGCCGAATGCTTCAACTGCAAATCATCAATCACAATAAATGTACTAACAAACTCCCCATTAACTGTTGATTCGGGTCACACTCCTAGGCCCTAAATTGGGGTGTGACAGGGTTATCGACTTATCTCTAGCATATCATATTTATCATTCTGGGAACCATGAACCAATGAATTGCAACCACGTAACTCCAACAACACTTGCGATATTTTTTTAAGATCAATAGCTTTACAAGACAACCATACCAAATTAGCCAACAATCACCTCCTTTGGAAGACCAGACATATAGTATGGACTGGTGGCAAAACTTTTGGACCTACAAGTCAATAAACGAAATCGAGACTACTTTTTCTTTTTCTTTTTCTTTTTTCTCTTTGTCTTTTTTGTTTTATTTTTTAGTCTAAGCTTCTAGTTTCCTTTCACTCCGACTACGGGGGAGTATTGGAATATGAGCCCATGAGCCAGTTTAGGTTTTCTAGGGTTGCTTATAATCTCTGTATATTGTAATGTATTATTAAGTAACAATCAAGGAGTTTTACCATCTTACAGTTACATGTGTCTCTTTACATGTGTTAAACCAAACCACATAATACTTGACAAATGAGTCATTTTCGCGTTCAAAAGGGGTTAAGGATAAATGAATGAGAAGAATAGATGAGTCAAAGTCTTGATGGTATAAGTCAATATGAAAGAGAAAAAATACCAAGGTGATGGAACTTGTATTGTTGTCCCCTCTCTTAGGCCAACCTTTCAAAAGACTTCCTATAAGAGCATTTTCATCTCTCTCACCATTTCTATCTCTATAGTTACATTAAAAATATCATATTTTCTCTTTCTTGCTTAATTAAATAATATTTTTTTATATCTTTATCATTATAATTTTCTCTTTTTCACTCACATCAACTTTCAAAGAATATTAAAAAAATTATAGGGTGTTACAGAAACTTTTTAACTATACAGAAAAATCACTACAATTTTTTTCCCCTTTACTCACAACACCCTAAACTACATCTTAAATTATAAAAACTCCACTCATATTTAGTGGATAGAATGTGAATTGTGTAAGTATTATTAAACATAGTAAGCTTGAAAAAGCCATCACTAGCTCTCTTTTAGGCATTTCATTGAACAACTTATATGCATCCAAAATCAATTGATAAATTATATACTATATATATACTAAAATCGAAGAAAGAATACATATCTTTGACTTAAGATCGCTTTAGATTGCCAATTATAATTAGAACAACCAATGAACAACGCGCTCTTCCCCCCAATCCTCTATTGCAATCGAGAATCAAAATCACATGTAAGTAGTCAAACACGATTGAGGTGTAATAGAAATGAAAATGGAGCCAAAAGTATACGTAAATGTCGAAAACATTATACTCACAAAAAACATGAGTTTGAATTTTGACACCAACTCTCATCTCATCGAAGACTGAACAAGAACTTAAATTATCACTTACCGACCAACAACAGAAAAAATAATTATAATCTAGAGGCAAACTAAAATAAACAAAAAATTAATTGAAATATTGAATTATTATTGTACATGATGAAAATATAATTTAGCTTTTAATATAAATGGTAGGCGTTACGTGAGTTATTGACTTTTCTCGATTCGAACTTAAATAAAAAAAATATATTGAATCTACTATATTTAATTCTTTTTTATATAATTCGAAAATCAGAAAAATCTTGTGTTTTCACCTTACATCAGTTTCCACATCTGTATATTTCTTATCTCCATTTTATGAGAAGAAATAGTAAAACTTCATATATGAGGTTCCACGAATCCCTCACTTGGATTTTTTTATTGGAGACTCAAGTTCGATTTTACTTATGTCACTTTAGGTAGATATTGGCAATGAAGGATTTGAACTAGCCCTTGTGCAAAGTAGCAAAGGTTGTCAGTTTAAACCCTGAGCCCACCTGGGTTTTCGTCCCACCATGTGTTACGTCAGAGAATTCTGCTCTTGTGGTGGCACAACGACTGTCAAGTGGTAGCCGGAGGTATGGTTTCTTAGAGGAACGTCCAAGCCAAGCTCTAAAACCCAGTATAGTCTGGTTAAGACAACATAGTTTGGCCAGAGTGGACAACAAACTCTCCAAATTTGAAGAATACGGTAGCTTAAATACAAGAAAGTCGTCATTATAGAAAAAGAATACGAGGTTCCACTATTCACCTCCTATAATTATTAATTATATTTTTTTATGAAAATGTTAACATTCGGAGTACATATACTTAACTTGATTAAACCGGCCTGGACCTTGCAAAAACGAACCAAATGTATCGAAAAATCACAATCTGTGATTGAAGTTTAACTGAAAGCATGCTTGTCTCACCATCTTGGCATTGGGTCAACATTAGTATATGACCATCTTTATATGTTTTTATAATACAAAAGGAGTTTGTATTTCAGTGTGTATGGCTAATTGCTTGGAAGATCACAAGGAAGAAGGTGATAAAATAAGCCTACATCAACGACCTTTTCTTTCCATCTTTCTTTTCCCTCATTAATATGTTCGAGGAATGGACCCTATGATGCTCTAAATCAATGTTGTCGTTTTTCTATACGACATTGATTCCTAAATACGTATTTCTTTTATTAAGTAAGGAAGACAGACTAGTCTTGGAAACTTAAATTTGGCAGTGCCCGAATTATCTTATTTTGATAAAGGAGGAGATATTAAGAGAAAGGATAGCCGCTCAAGTATAAATTAGGATTTAGGAATCAAAACATTTCATTTTTCAAAACATGAAAAAGCAAATAATGCCTTATTCAAACTAATTAAACTTATCTCTAGCTCTACTAATTATTTCACTTTTAATTTCAAAGTTTGCTTCTGCATCTTCGGAAGAAGCCAATGCTCTTCTTGAATGGAAAGATAGTCTGCAAATTCCAAACAACTCCCCGTTGTCATCTTGGAACACCCCCTCTAAGAATTCTACTGATTCGCCCTGGTCCGGTGTAGTTTTAAATGATGATGGAACCATTCAGAAGTTGTACCTACCATATTTTGGAATAAACGGTACACTTAACCAAATTCCTTTCTCTTTTCTACACAACCTCTCTCGTTTTGAGCTTAGCGTAAACCACCTTTTCGGTCCAATCCCCGCACAAATCCGATGTTGGACAATCAGATTGTATATATGAAATTGAGAGATCTGCTGCAAGTATGTGCAGCAAATAAACAACCAAATATGTGTGAACATAATTATTTATTGATAGAACACAATAAATGTTTACAAGAGAATAACCCTATTTATAGATATAACATCGCTTCTAATCAACGCTAATACTAAACGGTTATATACAGCAACCGTTATAAACCCTAAAACTGTTAACGGGCCTAAATCTTATATTTACAGTTCTGGCCCTTCTATTAATATACAATAATAAATATATTACGTAACATAAATAACCTGTTTTATGATTAAATTCTAATATCCGACTCCTGTCCAAACTTGTTAATCTTGATCTTTCTGGGAATAAGTTTTCTGGGGTAATCCCACCGCAAATAGGAATGTTGGCCAATCTCGAAACCCTCCACCTTTTCGAAAATCAGTTAAATGGGTCAATACCACAAGAGATTGGTCAACTAACCACTCTCTCCAATCTTGTTTTGTATGATAATTCTCTTGAAGGAGAACTACCTCCAACTTTGGGCATCTTAAGAAATTTGACTTCCTTAATTCTCGATGATAACATGCTTTTTGGTCAAATTCCACATGAGTTTGGACATCTTGTCAATCTTGTGGAATTGTATGTCAGTAACAATTCTCTGAGTGGTCCAATCCCACCTATCATTGGGAATTTGAAGCGGCTTAACGTCTTGTACCTTTTCCAGAACAATTTGACCCGTTCGATCCCACAAGAACTTGGGAGCCTGGTCTCACTTCAGAGCCTTAGCCTCTTTGTAAACAACCTATCCGGCCCAATTCCTTCATCATTGGGTAATTTGCTGTCTTTAGATATCCTACATCTGTACCAAAATCAACTCTCTGGACCCATTCCTGCTGAACTAGGGAACTTACAGGCTCTCACACAGCTGGCGCCGAGCGAAAATCAACTCAATGATTCTATTCCTCCATCACTAAAAAACTTGACAAACTTAAAATATTTGTCTCTTAGTGCAAACAAATTCTCTGGTCATATACCACAAGGACTGGCAGGTCCAGTCATGCTTGAGCTAGAAATTGACAATAACGAATTGTTTGGACATTTGCCAAAAGATATGTGCCATGGAGGAATGCTTCAAAATTTATCACTAAGTTATAATCGACTCACAGGTCCTATACCAAAAGCATAAGAGATTGCTCCAGCTTATATAGAGGTAACTTTGATTTTAATCAATTTACTGGAGATATATAGAATAGCTTTGGGGTATATCCAAGTTTAAATTACCTTGATGTCAGTAATAACAATTTTCATGGGAATCTGTCTCAAAACTGGAGTAAATGCAAGAACTTGACAGCCTTAGGTATCGGATATAAGAACATCAGTGGTTACATACCACCTGAGCTTGGAAGCTTAACTCAACTTCAAAGGCTTGATCTTTCTTCAAATCATTTGGTTGGTGAGATTCCAAAGGAATTTGGAATGATGAAAGGTATGTCGTACTTGTCCTTGAAAGATAACCAACTTTCAGGCACTATTCCTCAAGAGCTTGGGTCACTTCATAATCTCCTTACTTTTGATATGTCCGCAAACAAATTGAGCGGGCCAATATCAAAATCCATTGATAAGTGGGAACAAATCTATTACTTGAATCTTAGTAATAACAAGCTTAGTGGGAAAATCCCATCTGAGATTGGTAAATTGAGTGACCTTACCACACTAGATTTCTCTTGGAATTCACTCACGGAAGAGATACCATCTGAAATTCAACTATTAAAGAGTTTGCAAATTTTGAACCTTTCACACAACAGATTATCTGGTTCAATTCCTGATGCCTTTGGAAATGGAGGTATCGATGTCAATCTGTCTTATAATGAGCTGGTAGGTCCAGTTTCTACCTCATTTGCAATCTTCAAGAATTCGTCCCTACAGGTATTCCAAGGCAATCCTGATTTATGTGGTAATGTTATGGGATTGAAACTTTGTGAAAGTCAAATTCCCGTGAAGAAAAATAATGATAGCTTTCATTATAAGCTCATCCTGGTATTCATGCTCCCTGTTTTCGGGGCAATTTTGCTCGGATTAATACGGAAGCTTAGGTGGAGTAAAAAGGCAAAGTACAATGTCAGTGCCGAATTTTTTTTAAAGAATAATGAATTTTTGGCTCTAAAAAGGTACTCTTATCTACAAATCCAGAAGATCACAAGCTCCTTTGAAGTCAAGCTAGGCCAAGGTGGCTTTGGATCTGTATATAAAGGATCATTAGGCAATGGAAATTGGTGGCAGTGAAGGTTCTAAGTGAATCAAACGATAATGGTGAAGATTTTATAAATGAAGTAGCCAGTGTGAGCAGGACTTCACATGTTAATATCGTCAATCTAGTGGGATTTTGTTTAGAGGGGCGTCGAAGAGCTTTAATTTATGAATTTATGCCCAATGGATCCCTTGAAAGGTTTATTTATGGTCGGGGCTCTTCAAGTATTAATCAACTTGGGTGGGAAAAGTTGCACCAGATTGCTATCGAGATTGCTAGAGGTTTAGAATACTTGCATAGGGGATGTAGCACTCGGATCTTACATTTCGACATAAAGCCCCATAAAATTATTCTTTTGGATCAAGAGTTTTGTCCTAAGATATCAGACTTTGGACTTGCTAAGCTATTCCCTGAAAAGAGAAGCATGATATCCATGTCCCATATGAGAGGAACACCAGGGTATATAGCTCCTGAAATATATTCTAGGAACTTTGGTCCAGTCTCCCACAAATCAGATGTTTATAGTTATGGAATGATGATCCTAGATATGATCGGAGGGAGGAGAAATGTTGAGGTTGAAGTTGATCATACAAGTGAAATATACTTTCCTCACTGGATATAGGATATATAAGAAAGTTGAATCAAAAGAAGGACAACTTGGACTACATGAGATTGTGAGCAATGAAGATAACGAATTAGCAATGAAGATGATTCTTGTGGGTTTGTGGTGCAGACAAACCAATCCCTTGAACCGTCCAGCAATCACCAAGGTGTTGGAAATGTTAGAAGGCAGCTTAGAGTTATTGGAAATCCCTCCAAAACCTTACATGTTTTCACCACAAAGATCAGGTGATATCTCAGCTACGGATTAGTTGCATTCTTATGGTTATACTTTCACTTTGTATTGGTTAAATCATTTATCTATGGGTATGTTATTTAATATCTAATAACTGTTGTACAGAATGTGTGCATATACAAGCTAATACTACAAGTCTACAATTCTGCCAAATATAACAAACCACGGTTAGTTTCGTAGACATAAATATTTTTCACAAATGGATCTAATATTCTAATGGACTATTGGATTTTAATAGTCCCAATTTGACCTCTTGAGCAGTGCTAAGCCCAGCTTAAGAAATATTTTTAGAGAGTCCCAACTTGCAGCCTATTTTCCTATAGCAATCTTATATGTACTTTCTATGTCGTCAAAAAACTAACGGGGTTACTTTTCAGTTAGTATAAAAAGGAAAAAGAACGCTAGTATAAAATAGACATGCAAATTATAGGCGAGTTTATACATATTAATTAATATACACATTATTTATATCATATAACTATTAAACAATAATATTCAAATAATATTCATTAGTTGAATATTGGTTTTCCGGTGGAGACCCAAGTTCGATTCTCACTTGTCTAACTTTGGGTGGATATTGGTGATGAAGGATTTGAGTTAGGTCTTGTACAAAAGTTGTTAGTTCGAACCCCGAGCCCACCTATGTTTTCGTCCCATCGTGTGTTACGCAAGAGAGTTATGCTCTTAGGTGGCACAACGTCTGTCAAGTGGCAGTCGGTGGTATTGTTTCTCGGGAAGCCAAAATCTGTAAGCAGCCTGAGCCCGGTTAAGATAACATTGTCTGAACAAAGTGGGGCAACGGGACTCTACAAATTTGGAGAGTTGAATACTTAGTCAATGAGCATAAAGAGATCTGAATATTTGATCGCTATGACACAAATATGATTCGAAGTCACTCATAACTTGTATCTAAAACTTTTGGGTATTAAAAATGTCGTTTAAAGTCTTCTTGAAACTCCCTTCGGCTCACAAAAATTTGCAAAGTTTACTTTACATTTGGTTTAGTAACGTCGATCGACTGTTACTTGCATCATACTACATAAAATAGCAAGTTGGTAATGTTAAATACTTAAATGTTAATAATGGACAAACAGATTGCGGCCAAATTATTTTCAGGTTTGATTTGTTACTCATGACCAGCTGTACCACTAGCTGTCTTCAAGGCATTCATCGAGCATGTAATATGCATGCATGTAAAGCAACATGCCTGTTAAAATAGTTTCGAGATTGCCAATGATGATAGGGAATTCGATCACGACCAGTGAGCAATGTTCTACTGCATCGAGAATCCACGAGCACAATTTAATTGCAACCGAAATGAACATGAGCCACACACTACTAGAAAAAAGGGCAATTGCGACCAAAATTTGCGATCGGAAAAGAACGGTAGCAGATTTAGCGACCGAATTCCCAAGCGGCCAGAGTTTTTGCTACTGTTTATTTCCGGTCTCAAACTTTACGACCGAAAGAAAATGGTAGCAGATTTAGCGACCAAATTCTCAGCGGTCGGAGTTTTATACCATCTTAGCCGTCACAACTCCACATATTAGGGTTAGGATCTAATTTCTTCCCCAAAATTAACAGAAGGCATCTGCTAAATTGCTCCCGTTCTTGTTCCCCCTAAATCACCTCCATTCCTGCACGCCTCTCTTCTCATCCCGTCGATGATATCGCCGCCGTTCCAAAGATGTCCGTTAAACTTCTTACTAATCGTTGTTTACTCCAAGCATTCTCCTATTTCAGCTAGAGGCCTCGCCGATCTGGTAAATCGACTGATCTGAATTTTTACTCATACATCTTGTAACTGCTTATTTCATGAAATTAGGTCTAGTTTGTTTCAATTTCATGAAATTTGATCCTGTGTAGCTTATATTTGTTACAGTTTCATGTAATTAGGTCTGGTTTTGCTTAATTTTGTTTCAGTTTCATGAAATCAAGCCTGGTTTTTCTTAATTTTGTTTCAATTTCGTGAAATTAGGTCTAGTTTTGCTTACTTTTGTTTTAATTTCATGAAATAAGGCCTTGCATTGCATAAATTTGTTTCAATTTCATGAAATTAGGTGCATCAGATGTCCTTTCCTACTGTGGATTCCTTTTTTATTATCTATTGGAAATCGGTATGTAATTCCTTTCTTATTATCCATCTGTTTTGATCTAGTAGTGATTATAAGTTCCTGCTCTAGTTTATTATAATTAATGCATCCCTCTGATTCTAATTTTTTTGCATTTATAGATTGCTCTCTTTCATAGCATTTCATTTTTATAGAATTTAGTGGTTTCTTTTGATCCTTTATTTATTTGTATTCTTTTCTATCTGCTCTCTATTTCTAATAAAAAAAATGTTCATTTGTTTTTTTAAACTGTTTCAACGGTGTTTTGAACATTACTGGTACGGAGTAATATCGGTCTGTGGGTTCTTTGTTTGCAGGCATTCATCAGTCTGTGGATTCTTTGTTTGCAGGCCTTCAACTTAGGTTATCTAATGGCTACAGCGTCTGCTGATATATTATCAGTTTATCATATGGATAGACCATGCATTTTTAATCAAATCAAAATTTGGAAGCTTTAAACTGCACCATGAGGTACGGTTTATTTTTGTTATTCTTAAAGAAGATTGTAATTAGACATTCATTTATCATTAGTTATTTAATTATGTGTAAGGCCCTGTTCCTAGTAACCCTACTTTGTTGTTGGATTTACTCATAAATACAATTCTAAAATCAGAGTTAACTAAAACTTTCGCGCAATAACTTAAAACTTCAAACATCACATTACAAAACATTCATTTTTGTCTTAACATACAAATTGTCTTTCCATAAACATTAATTAAAACAGTCTTCTTCGTAGATGCCAGTCTCTTCTGTTCATGCCATGTGTCCCCCTCCTCAAGCCAGCTGCCTCAACCTATTTGCCTGCATGCATACTAAAAGTCAGCTATGCTGAGTGAGTTCTAGTTAATCAATTAACGTACATTACATTCATATCCTCATTCATACGTGTCCGAAGATACGTATTCATACCTTACCAGTTATTTCTTCTTTCATACATACTTTACATACATGCATGCATTCTTACATACTTTCTTTCATATAACCCAATGGTATATCATAAGCTATTATATCTTAAACATCACAGATATTATAAGGGTCTGGTCCCTAACATCACAGATATTATAAGGGTCTGGTCCCTAACATAACAGATATTATAAGGGTCTGGTCCCTAACACCACAGATATTATGAGGGTCTGGTCCCTATCATCACAGATATTATAAGGGTCTGGTCCCTTCTGTCTCGAATAACCTTACCTTTATCATATGTGCATATTTTACATATCTTCTAGTTATAAATATATATACATAATCGTTCATACAATCATTATGTAACGATACATTCAATACACAATCATACACGTATCATACACTCACCAATCAAGTAAGCGTATTATCTACCACATAGGAATATGCACACAGCCCCGAAAACATAACAGATAAGGGGCTAGAACTCACCTGGAGTCGGTTTCTCTCCCGTAATGCCCTTCCTTAGCTGTGCACGGCTAACTATACACTATATAACACGTGTCAATTATCTGTTACTAGTATCTCTTATATCTATGCTAATGAAACCCTCAACTAACGGGGTCATGGAATTTCGCATGGAAGAATTTCTCTTCTCATGGGATTTCTCTTCTCACGGAATTTCTCTTCTCATGGGATTTCTCTTCTCACGGAAATTCTCTTCTCTGGGATTTCTCTTCTCATGCGAAAAAACCCATTTTTTACATATTTTTTTTTGCCATTTTAAAGCTATTTTACTCCGTGACTCTTTCTTAGGACCCGATTTTACCATTTTTATGGGTTTTGGGTTGTACAAACTTTGTATACACGTGTTTTATGAGGTCCGAACATCACCTTTTTGTCCTATAACATACCTGTGAGGTTATAACTCACCAAGTTTATGTTTTTCTTACATTTCACAACTCGATCTATCATCCTATCGGTTTGCATGTCGAAACCGACTAAAAACTTAACCATTTAAACTGAAACCTACCTTTTTCTTCGGGTTCGGTTCGGACCCGAGACGACTCGAGGATCTAGACGTGATTCTTGTTATTTGAAGACACTTTGAGCACCAAGATCTTCCTTACTTTAACCCGGATTCGGATTCGGGTCTTGAGAGAGTATGTGTGTTCTATGGTGTGTGTGAAAGTGTGTGGAGAGAAAGAAAATGGTGAAAGGGTAGAGGGGTTGGGTTTATATAGGGGATATGGGCCCCACAACCCACTCACACTTCCAAGTCCAAATATTATCCAAACACTAAACACACGACTAACTTAACGACACACACGCAACAACAAATTCTCTTTTATTGTAATCTTGTAATACGGATGTTACAAGTCTACCCTCCTTAAAGAGGTTTCGTCCCCGAAACCTGCTTAGTCCTTATAAAAGGAATACTTCCTGTATTCATATACTTTTCTGAGCCATCTTAGTTTCCTTCTTTATCGGTTTATCCGTTGTCATACGATCATCGAGTGATGCTCACGAGTTTTAGCTGTCTTTGGTAGCTTGTCAATGAAGTCCTTGATGGTATACTTCCTTCTCTAGACTTATCAATTCCGCATCATTTCCTTAAGCATGCTTTTCTTGCTTTCCCCTCATATAGAAACACTTCACTTACTATCATAACACTCCGCACTAAATGACCCTTCTGCCCAGTCACATCCTTTAGCAATTATACTGATTTGCAATACGCTCAAAGCATATTAATTCCATAAAACGAAACCCTTTTCAGTTCTCCTTAAGGATTTCTCCCTGAAATCCCTTAGTCTATTCCTTAAGTTAGAATACCTCATACAATCCTTGAGCACAATCGTGACATAATTTGACGGAGAACTTCTTAAATCACCATTTAATTCTCCTTCCATTTGTAGCTCATTACTAAGACATGGCTTCATGAGCTATAGCTCTCCAAGGTAGCTTGATCATGATGTCCATGTTGATGCATCTTCCATTTTTTGGCTAATCAAGTATCGTGTTGTCCTATGAACCAATTGTTGCCTACTGCATATCAGGTTTGCCTGATATATAATAACTATTTTCCTTAACCAACTTCCCTTCTTGGCATGCCTTGACATTTATATGGACCTTTATAATACTATTCTATCGTTACCATTCTAGATGACTTCTCACTCTTGATCACATGATTATCAGCCACAACACTATTCATTCGTTTTAGGACTCAATTCATAAGCCTAAACCAATGGATTTCCGCCTTCTCCATGAGTTGCATGTGTATCAGGTATAACATAACCCCTAACTAAACATAATTCTAAACCATCCCTACGCCTTCCTTACATGTGTTTACATCTTCCGTCCTTAGATTTTATTGCACCTTCTTGATGTGTTTCTGCTGGTTCCACCTTCATAACACTTGCGGTTGTTCTTATCTGTGTAGGCCAGGTATCTTGTCCTCCCATAGTGTCACATACCATGAACTCATCTTTAATCGACTTCTACTTAGAGGTTTTACCTTCAGTATCTGCCTTTAGTGTAACCAACATCTTTCCTTTCACAACCTCAATGTAAACCGAGCATCTTCGTCTAACGACACTCTATGGCTCACCTCCACCTTGCTGACATATACTCTAACTAACATTTTCGACAAGATAGCTTCTCGTATTGGTATACAGTGAGCACCTTCCTTCAAACAATCCACAATCACGCATACGGTATCATGGTATCTAGCTGTACGCGGTAGCTTAGTTATGAAATCCATGGTAATGTGTCTTCATCTCCATTTTGGTATTTCTAATGGTTGTATCTTTCCATACGGTTTCGTTCTTCCTTGACTTGCGAGTAGGTCGACACTTACTAACATATCCTATCACTTGTCCTTCATACCCGGCCATCGGTAGTCCTCCTACACATCTTGGTGTAACCCGAATATTCATTCCCTTTTATTTTTTTTATTTTTTTTTCATCTTGCTCTCATCCTTTATAACTTTTACTGCACCTCGCAAATATCTTGCTCTCATCCTTTATAACTTTTACTGTACCTCACAAATCTCGCTCATGAATTCTGAAGTGCGAACTAAATTATACGACTTAATTGTTGCGATAACTTCTTAACCTTTATGGGTTACTGTGTAAGCGACCACATTGGCCTAACCAGGATAATACTTGATTTTACAATCCAAATCCTTTGTCAACCCTAACCACCTTCTTTGCCTCCGATTCAGTTCTTACTACTTGAAGAAGTACTTCAAACTCTTGTGATCAATAATATAGTTGGTACACTTTGGAAACTTAACATACAGTTTCCTTTTCTTCATGTCTCACACTTTTCTCAAGTGACCAGCATGGTCAGACTTATTCCTTAAATAAATCAAAATTATCGTCAATGAGGGCAACGAAAGATTTGTCCAACATCGGACGACGTACCCTATCCATCTAAACGACATCATGAAAAACTTGTTTGTCCATATTGCGTTCGAAATGTTGTCTGCCTCTTTCACCTTAAACTGATGATCACCAGATCTTGAGATCTATTCGAGAGAACCAACTAGCATCTTGTAACAAATCAAACATTGTCAATCTATGGCAACAGATATCTATTCTTTACCGTAAGCTTATCCACTCGCGGTTATCTATACAGATTCTCATACTTCCGTCTTTCTTCTTCACGAACATCACGGGTGCACCCCACAAGGAAAACACTCGATCTTATAATACTTTTATCGAGGAGTTCTTGAAGTTAGGACACTAACTCTTTCATCTCGGATGGCGCCAGACAGTAAGGCGGTTTCGCGACAGGCTGTGCTCCTGGTATTAGCTCAATCTGAAATTCTACCTCTCGTTCTAGTGGTAACCTCGGAAGGTACTCTGGGAACACTTCTGGATAGTCACGAACTATAGGAACGTCTTTCAATCCTTTTGTCCCGGCCGTAGCCTTGACAACATACGCCAGGTAGGAACTGTACCCTCACCTTATCAAACCTTCGGCTTTTATCATCGAAATGACGTTAAGCCCTAAACTTTCTTTATCACCGTACACCATCGTCGTACCACCATCCAAAGATTTTGATCTTAACAATCCACTCTTACAGACTATCTGAGCCTTAAACTCAGACGGCTAATCCATTCCCAACTGCGTCGAGCCCTCTTAAGACCATAACATAACTAGTAGCAAGGAAATCACGTCCTTCTAGTTTTATTTTACAATTCTTAACCGCTCACGAGATTTTAACTAAAGTACCACTAGTGGTTTCTTCAAAACAGTCTCACGTACACAACAACATTCTTCCTAGAGTTCTTCTTTCACACTCGCTACACCACATAGCCTTCTCCCTTCATGCCTTTTCAATTAGGATTCCTTGACAGTCACCCGTAATTTTTGATCATTTCTACCTTCTCAACATTCGCTTCATCACTCACGATCCCACAAGTTCCCTTATAGAGTCAACTATTGCAGGTATACTATATGTTTAGCTCATTTCATCTGACTTGTCTCAATTTCTCTCATGTTGCTCCTACTTGGATTCCTAATCTGGATAGCCTTTAAATGCTTCAGCGAGCGTTGTTGGCACCGAAATGCGAAACAATTGAGCCACTCCCTCAATGTTTTTGGCTACAATCTCCAAGTGTGATCCTTCTTCGTTACTTCCTTCGGTTGGAATTCTACTTCTTTTGTATATCACGTTGTCACACATTTCTTAAAAAGGTGTCAGGTTGGCACGTGTCCTACCGCAACATCCAGAACGACGTCCTCTTACTCGTCTCTTTACAACATTCGTCCTATTTCTCTAAGGAAACACAAACATTATCACTCCAGGAATTAGTTAGCACATGATTTGTAAGGTAAGTAGTTAATGACAGTGGCCAATTGTAATTAACTCTTTACATTACTCCTCAAGTCCTACATACTTCCCTTTATGATTTTACTTGTGCTAGTTTCTACTACTCAATCATGCAAACATACAAATAACCAACATTCTTATCCCTAGCATTTAAGCTAGCATACACACCTCCTTCTTTAGCAAGTAAGCTAACATACACACATTCTCCTCTAGCAATTAAGCTAACATACACGCATTCTTCTCTAGCAATTTAAGCTAGCATCAATACATTCTTATACTTTCATTTAACATGCATATACATACATTCTCAAATCTTTACATGAACTTAATCATGTACTTTATCATTCTCGAGCTTGCTTGAGCGACACATGGCATTCTCGGACCGGCATCTTCCTTATCATTCTTCCTTAAGTCCCATTCTCTGTTCGAGTCTAAGCATGTAGGATGCTTATTTCTCTCGAACTTGTGCTCTGATACCAACTTGTAAGGCCCCGTTCCCGGTAACCCTAATTTGGTGTTGGATTTACTCATAAAGACAATTCTAAAATAAGAGTTAATTAAAACTTTCGCGGAATAACTTAAAACTTCAAACATCACATTACAAAACATTCATTTTTGTCTTAACATACAAATTGTCTTTCCATAAACATTAATTAAAACAGTTATGACTCTTCTTCGTAGATGCCAGTCTCTTTCGTTCATGCCATGTGTCCCCCTCCTCAAGCCAGCTGCCTCAACCTATTTGCCTGCATGCATACTAAAAGTCAGCTATGCTGAGTGAGTTCTAGTTAATCAATTAACATACATTACATTTATATCCTCACTCATACGTGTCCGAAGATACGTATTTATACCTTACATGTTATTTCTTTTTTCATACATACTTTACATACATGCATGCATTCTTACATGCTTTCTTTCATATAACCCTATGGTATACCATAAGCTATTCTATCTTAAAAATCACAGATATTATAAGGGTCTGGTCCCTAACATTACATATATTATAAGGGTCTGGTCCCTAACATCACAGATATTATAAGGGTCTGGTCCCTAACATTACAACATTACAGATATTATAAGGGTCTGGTCCCTATCATCACAGATATTATAAGGGTCTGGTCCCTTTTGTCTCGAATAACCTTACCTTTATCATACGTGCATACTTTACATATCTTCTAGTTATAAATATATATATATACATAATCGTTCATACAATCATTATGTAATGATACATTCAATACACAATCATACACGTATCATACACTCACCAATCAAGTAAGCGTATTATCTACCACATAGGAATATGCACACAGCCCCGAAAACATAACAGATAAGGGGCTAGAACTCACCTGAAGTCGGTTTCTCTCGCCGTTGATGGTAATGCCCCTTCCTTAGCTATGCACGGCTAACTGTACAATACATTACACGTGTCAAATATCTGTTACTAGTATCTCTTATATCTATGCTAATGAAACCCTCAACTAACGGGGGTCATGGAATTTCGCATGGAAGAATTTCTCATGGAAGAATTTCTCTTCTCATGGAATTTCTCTTCTCATAGAAGAATTTCTCTTCTCATGGAATTTCTCTTCTCGTGGGGTTTCTCTTCTCACGGAATTTCTCTTCACATGGGATTTCTTTTCTCATGGAAATTCGCTTCTCACGGAATTTCTTTTCTCATGGGATTTCTCTTCTCATGCGAAAAACCCATTTTTTACATCTTTTTTTTGCCATTTTAAAGCTATTTTACTCCGTGACTCTTCCTTAGGACCCGATTTTACCCTTTTTATAGGTTTTGGGTTGTACCAACTTTGTATACCCGTGTTTTATGAGGTCCGAACATCACCTTTTTGTCCTATAACATACCCGTGAGGTTATAACTCACCAAGTTTATGTTTTTCTTACATTTCACAGCCCGATCTATCATCCTATCAGTTTGCATGTCGAAAACGACTAAAAACTTAACCATTTAAACTGAAACCTACCTTTTGCTTCGGTTCGGTTCGGACCCGAGACGACTCGAGGATCTGGACGTGATTCTTGTTATTTGAAGACACTTTAAGCAGCAAGATCTTCCTTACTTTAACCTGGATTCGGATTCGGGTCTTGAGAGAGTATGTGTGTTATATGGTGTGTGTGAAAGTGTGTGGAGAGAAAGAAAATGGTGAAAGGGTGGAGGGGTTGGGTTTATATAGGGGGTTATAGGCCCCACAACCCACTCACACTTCCAAGTCCAAATATTATCCAAACACTAAACACACAACTAACTTAACGACATACACGCAACACTAAATTCTCTTTTATTGTAATCTCGTAATACGGATGTTACATTATGCAGACGGAGAACCAGAGCTATATATCTTCTAATCCCGCAACCTATGCATGTAAGCGAACTGAACAAGAATGAACGAAGCATGTTTTAACAAGATTATAGATTTGCTTCAGATCTACTTAAGTTAGATAAGATTTGCAGTTATTTCTTTTTGCTCCATTTTATATTATTTTAAGATTCTTTTGACAGACTAGACGAGATGAAATGCATTGGTTAAAAGTCTTATCATAGAGGTAAGGTTTGCGGTCTACTGTTTATTTATTTTTTTAGTTGTTTACGGTCCGTTTTTATCAGTACGTTTATTTTTTACTTGTTTACGATCTGTTGTTATCAGTATATTGATCATTTTAATATTTCTAGAATTTTAAATAAGGATTGTAGCTTTCGGTTAACCGAACAAGTATTAATCGTTAAATTTCGTTTAAGTCGGCTTTAATGAGACCATGTCGGTTTTCAAGAATAGTGTGTGTGGATAAGCCAAACAATACAGGTAGAAAAGACATTAGTTTAAGAACACTAAAATATACTAGTTTCATAATTTAATAAAACAAATACATCATCATCATCGTACTCAGTAAATCCCACTGATAGCAAGCTATGGTAGGGTCTGAGGAGGGTAAGATGTAGACAGCCTTACCTTTACCCCGAAGGAATAGAGAGGCTACTTCCGGTGAGACCCCCGGCTCGATAGTAGTTTTACATCAAGCCTTGGACATAAGGCACATAACACTCAAACACCGGGACATCGGCCGATTGGTGTGTGTACCCTTGTCTTTCGGCTATCAGCGCCACCACATAATGTCTGATTAACCTTCCGCCACGTTTAATAAAACAAATGCAAAAATAAATAATCAAATACTTGCAATATATAATATTTAAGAACACTAAAATATACTAACAATTTTATGGCCCGGCCCAGTTGTATACGGTTTGAAAATTTTGAAACGGACTGACCGAAAGTGAATACAAAAAACCGACCATTAAACCATAGCCAATGACCGGATTGGGCGGCTTCACGATTTTAAACCGAACCATCATGGACTAATTTTGGTGGTAAACTTGATCACTAGCACAATATGACTTGAGATATAATATTCTAACAGCAGGTGATATAGAATTTGGGTAAATATTTGGTCATTTGGCTGCTAAGGTATATACAGCAGGTGATATAGAATTTGGGTCAATATTTGGTCATTTGGCTGCTTAGGTCTATTGGTCAAGAGTGCATTAGCTTACTATATAAATTCAAGCTGCAAAATTAGTGTATATCGATGCGAGATTTTTTACTTGAAACTTCAAGTTTGACTAACTGTTAGTTAAATAGTCAAAACTTGACTCTACCTCATATGATTTGTTTTATACCAGGGGTAGTTTTGGAAAAATCAAACAGATTTTGGATTACACAGCAGAACAAAATTGTTCAAGTGAACGGGCCAAAGCGGGTTGATTGACTTTTAGATTGCTATCGTTCTAGCCTCAAAGTGTCATCATGGCTATTTTCAGATATCGTGACAAAGTGATTTCAGGTAATCCTTGTGACAAGTTCAGATTGATGAGTAACGGGTAACCAATCGAAGGTTGGAAGGAGATGATTATATATCAGTCGTGGATGAACTGATGGAAGCTCTTCATACACGTTGGCCTAAAGCCGTTATCCAGGTTCGTATCTTTCCGAGTTTTATTTTTATATATTTGTTGTATACAAACGCATTTTAAAAATAACCATGTTGAATCAGTTTGAAGATTTTCAATTTAAGTGGGCTTTTGAAACTCTTCAAAGATACAGAAAGAAGTACTGCATGTTCAATGATGACATCCAGGTTAGAATCTATCTATTTTAATTCCTGAAATAACATTTGAAGATAAAAATTTATGTTGCTATTATGGTTTTTAGGGAACTGCTGGTGTTGCATTAGCTAGACTGCTTGGAGTTGTCAGAGCACAAGGTCGTCCGTTATTAGATTTTGTTGACCAACAGATTGTTGTTGTTGGAGCTGGAAGGTAGTAAAAGAATATACTATAAATAATAATAGTACACTATCAATACCAGATTAGAGTAATTGTGATACATAGAACATCTAATTTTTTTGTATTGTATTCAGTGCAGGGCAGCGTTCTTAAAATGGCCTATCAGGTTGTTTCAAGAATGACAGGAGGAAACCCAGCAAATCCTTAGTTTTACTTAATTGATAAAAATGTATGGTTTTACATATTTGTCATTATTTCCATTTGTTTCACCTCTTTTAAGTTACAAATTTTGGTTGCAGGGTTTGATTACAACAGAAAGAAGCGGTGTTGACCCGTCAGCTGCACCATTTGCAAAAGCCGTTGGTGAAGTTGAAAGTATAGGACTTCGTGAAGGATCTGATCTTGAAGAGGTAAATATTTTATGTTTATATATAAAAAGCATATTTATGTGTTTGGAGTTTAATTTACATATTTTATATTTAAATATATATTTATATGATGGTGGTATGTAATAACGTGTCGTATGTGTTTGGCAGGTATCGCTTTCCATTTTAACAGACCCAAATCCGAATGACTAGTTGGTGTCAAAACTTGCTCATATGTAACTAGATATAGAAGAACGGTAGGAATAACAATTTTTTTTGTTTGCTTATAGATGTTGAATAACATTTTGTTTATATTGAACGTATATGATAGAAATTTTTAGTTTTATCTGTGTATATGATTGTGTGTGTGTGTGTATCATTTGTTATATTTTTTATCAAAAAATTTTGACTGCCTTGCTACCAGTAAATGGTTGTTATAAAAGAGGTCGCAAATATTTAGCCAGCGGTTGCAACAGTGGTAGTAAGATTTCCGACTGCAGCAGTGGTTACAAAGTTAGCGATGGAAAAAGTGGTCGCAAAATTTGCGACTGCAGCTGTGGTCGCAAGATTTGCGACTGCGGAAGAGGTAGCAATATTTGCGACAGTCATAAAATGGTCGCAACAGAGCAATAGCAACCTGTGTTTTTCTGACCACATTATTGGTGGCAAAACGGTCGCAACAGAGCAATTGCGACTGTTTTGCGACCGAAATGGACGGTCGCAAATGCTTAATTTTCTAGTAGTGACAAAAACATATGTGAACTTTAATTAAAAAGCTTTAAAACACAAAATGTCACCTACTAAAATCCCAAAATATCACTTACTAAAGTAGAAAAGGAAAAATTGATGAGTCAAATTCATCTTACTTATACTATTAATTTGATTTGTTTCAAATAAACACCAATTCAAATATTTGCATTCGGATTCGAACTCAAGTCAAATCAAATTCAACAGGGTTTGAATGAACCTGATCTAATTCAAATATTTGATTCTGTTGGATTTTCCAAACCGAATTTAGTTGTCTGTAAAAAGTTCTCAATTTGCATAAAACAAAAATCGATCAATACGATGAACAACATCGTTGCACTTAATTTAAATAAATGTCATTCTGTGTATTGATTTTAGATGTTTTTTAAAATGAGATATCCTACGCTTGAAGGAGTCCTGCCCAAGCATCAAATGTTCAAATCAACCTAACATGAATCAAGGATGACCTGACCTTTATGAGAATTAACAACTTAAGTTTTTCTTAAAAAATATCTAATTCGGTTTGTAAGATCCTGTAACATTTAAAGTGTGTAATGCCTGCTATTATTAACTTTGTTTTTCTTGATCAAATTATTTTTTGTAGGTAACTAAATGAACTGTATTAGTGGAGAGTGCAGGTTTGTCACAATAAAAAAAAGAAGAATAGAAGATGCAACTGAAGCCTGCAAATTTGTTGGTTGGAACTGTATATATGAGGTGTGGTGTGGAACGTAATGTTGGGTTCGTAGGCCTAGTTGGCCCGGTTTATTATTTGAAGTCCAAATGGCAGACGGGTGTAGGGTGGCTAGACCGAAGCCCGGTCCGATTTAGATTTCTTGTTTAATAAGATGTAAACCCTAGACTAGTCTCTATATATATGACGTTATGTACTTGTAATCCCTTTGTCACTCAATAAAGAAATACCTATTTGCCACCCGTGGACGTAGATCAGTCTAGACCGAACCACGTTAAATCATCGTGTTCGTTTATTGCTTTCGTGTTCGTGTTCAGTTCGTGTGTGCGTTCAATCCTAACAAGTGGTGTCAAGAGCTTAGGGTCGGATCACACGAAGAACACAATCGCAGAAGAAGAATTGGGTCGATCTAGGGTTTGTATCTTGGCAGTCGTAGTCGAAAGAAACCCAGCGGTCTGCGGTTTATATAATCGCACGTCCAATATTAAGCCGCCACCGTAACAGTTCATCACAAATTGAATAGGCATCAAAAGTCAAAGATGATTCTTATATGATCTAAGCAAACTCCCAAGGTTCTAGAAGCTTAGTAGTTGCACAAAGAAAGAAAGTAGATTGTTATTTTTTTTTTTGTGCGCCATTCTAAGGAAATAGAAAAGAGAATTGTTTTTTTTTCTTTTATTCAGCAATCTTCTTTGATCAGTTGGGGCTGTTTTGTTTGGGTACAAGTTTTATTTTTGTTGTTTTTTCAATCGAGCAAATAACAGTTGAATCAAGATCCTATTTTATTGAAGAACCGTTGTTAATCAGAAGAAACGATAAAGAAACCGGGAACCAGTGCTAACCGCGTTTGTCGGGTTTTATCGTTTCAACTTAAAGTTTCAGTTTCTGATTTTCAGTTCGATATTCCGCTGCGTTAAATAGGTTGATTTTTAACATAGTTCAGTAAAACAGCCGTTAAGTTCAGGCTCGTGTCATTGTTGTGTCTGTCTCTGTTTTTATCCAGGTTTTCGTTTTAGTCATTATAATGGCAGAAGACGGAAAGGTTTCGATACAGAAGTTTGATGGACAAAAATTTGGTTGGTGGAAGATGCAGATTGAAGCGCTACTTTGTCAGAAAGACTTGGATGTAGTGCTTGAGGATGAAAAACCAGAAAAGTTGTCAGAAGTAGAGTGGAAGAAGTTAAACAAGAAGGCTAGAGCTTGTATTACTTTGTCGTTGTCGGAAGATGTGGCGTTTAACATCATAAAAGAAACCACAGCGCGAGGTATGATGGAGGCACCATCCAACATGTATGAGAAGCCTTCGGCAGCGAATAA
Organism: Bidens hawaiensis; assembly: GCF_021521415.1. Lineage (NCBI taxonomy): Eukaryota > Viridiplantae > Streptophyta > Magnoliopsida > Asterales > Asteraceae > Bidens > Bidens hawaiensis. The sequence goes on from NW_027492953.1 coordinate 189,587, forward strand.
GGTCTATCTTATCCGAGAGCTTGTGACAACTAGAATGAAAGAGGGTGGTTCAGTTACAACGCATATCAATAATCTTAATTCAATCATGTCCCGCTTAGTGTCAGTCGGCATTAAGTTTGATGATGAAGTTCAAGGTCTTTTGTTATTATCCTCTTTGCCACACAGTTGGTCACAAACAGTGACTGAGGTTTGTAGTTCGTCTACAAAAGTCACCTTTGATGGGATTCGGGACTGGGAGAAGATTCAAGCCGCAGAAGTTCAGGTGAATCATTAGGAAATATGTTAGTCACAGAAGGTAGAGGTAGGGAAAAACAGCGAGGCAGTGGGAGCAGGAAGAGGAGTCAGTCTAAGACTCGTAAAGATATTGAATGCTGGGGTTGTAAAGAGAAAGGACACTTCAGGAATCAGTGTCCAAATGGTAAGAAAGAGGCGAACGTTACAGAAGACGACACAGATGACAGGGTCAGTAGTGATGAGGCTTTGGTTTGCAGTGTTGAGAGTAACGTTGATTCTTGGGTGATGGATTATGGTGCCGTTTCATGCCACTCACTGTAGTGAAACGATGAAGAATCTAAAGTTTGGGGATTTTGGAAAGGTTCGACTAGCGAATGATAATATTTTAGAGGTTACGAGTATGGGGGACGTTGATTTGATAACTTCAACCGGTACTTATTGGACTTTGAAAGACGTAAGGGTTATTCCAATTTTGAAGAAATGTTTGATTTCAGTTGGATAGTTGGATGACCAGGGACACGATGTTAAGTTCAGGAATGGGCAGTGGAAAGTAGTCAAAGGGAATCTCGTGGTTGCTCGTGGCAAGAAAATGGGTTCGTTGTACATGGTTGATATGTCACCGAAAGGAGTGGATTCAGTTTTGGTGAAAGACAAAATCCGGTTCACAGAATCTCGTGGGCAGAAGAAGGTTCGTTTTGCAAGTAACAAACCCAGAGCCAAAGTGAAGATTCAGGATGAACGAGTTAGGAAAGTTAAATTAATCGGAGGACATCGTGACACTGGGAGCACAGGTCGTGTTTCAGTTACAGTTCCAGGTCGACAGTGGACTAAGAAAACCAGTATTCCAGCTGTAAAAGTCTCTCCAGTGAATTACTTGCTGAATATAGAGAGTGTTTGTTTTCAGGTTATCTCAGGATCCGGTAGTTCGTTACAGTGGGAGCCGGGTAGGGACAGAGAATGGGTCAGGGTAGTTTTAGCCGTGACTGACGTGTTGGAACTCCGAGGAGCTTCAACGGGCCTTCAGGTTAATTGATGAGAAGGCGGTGGCAACTAGAGAAGTTTAATGTTCGAATTACAGAAGTACGATCAGGAGTGCAGACGAGAGTGTTCAAGGCCTCCGAGTGGGAGATTGTTGGGTTCGTAGGCCTTGTTGGCCCGGTTTATTATTTGAAGTCCAAATGGCAGACGGGTGTAGGAGACCGAAGCCCGGCCCGATTATTTCTTATTTAATAAGATGCAAACCCTAAACTAGTCTCTATATATATGACGTTATGTACTTGTAATCCCTTTGTCACTCGATAAAGAAATACCTAGTTGCCACCCGTGGACGTAGGTCAGTTTAGACCGAACCACGTTAAATCATCGTGTTCGTTTATTGCTTTCGTGTTCGTGTTCAATTCGTGTGTGCGTTCAATCCTAACACGTAATGTTTATCTATTTAATTAATTTTACAAAATTATTTCGTTTTCTTAGAAATCAATTGTAGTTCTTGGGAAGATTTGAAATTCTTGGCTGTAAATATGACATTTCAAATTTGTATATTGGTTTGTAGTAATTAGTTCTATAATTGGAGGACTGTTTTTGTACTTTTGAGACAATGTTTCTAATTTGGTTGACTCTTTTTGCAGTGTGAAGATGGGCTGGACTTTTGTTTTAATTCGAAAGATATTAAAAGGATTTAACACATGTGTTTAAAACTTAACTGCAATATTATATCAAAAGTAGACGAGGGGGAGGTGGTAAGCCAGGTTTCTAAATCAATAAAATTCATCTCTTTAGCCTCTTTTTCTTGACTTTGCCCATCTTTATGTGTTTTTATAACACAAAGTGATTCTGAATTCCACTGTAAATGGCTCATGACCATCTTTATGTTTACAGAAAATGTTACTTTATTTTTTCTCTCTAAATCAAAGTCATCGTTTACTAATTAATTTAGGATGTTGATTCCCATAGTGGATGTCACGGTTGTCAATTTGTCGCCGGCCATCAAATGTTCTTGTAAGATATAAGCATAAGTTAGGATTTACGACACCAACACGGGGGGATCTGCTGCTTACTGCTCACGGAAACATCCGACCTATACTATAAGTCGTCCGCCTATTTTTCTGATCTCCTTTTCTTCTATTCATCATATTTTTGGCTTTGACCCATTCAAGGTGAAAAATGGGGTTGATGATGTTGGCTAAAAAAGAGGGAGAGAGGAGAGCCTTGGGGTACGCTCACTTCTGCATTTTTGTTTAGGTTCTGGAGATTCTCAATCGCTTTTTTTAGTGGGGAGGAAGAGTGCGTGAATGACGATTCTCAGACGAGGGAATCGTTCCTCTCTAAATAAAAAGAAGCTAGTTCTCTTGATAGAGCTTTCACGTCTGCGCATAGAATTTTTTTCCTATCAAAAACATGAAAAGGCAAATAATACTATCTTGTTCAAACTTGTTACTTTTATCTCTTGCTATTTCAAAGTTTGCTTATGCATCTTTGGAAGAAGCCAATGCTCTTCTTGAATGGAAAGAGAGCTTGCAAAGTCCAGACACCACCCCGTTGTATTCTTGGACAGGCGCCGTTATGAATTCTACTGATTCACCATGGGCAGGTGTAAGTTTAAATGCTGATGGGGCCATTCAGGAGTTGTACCTCCCAAATTCTGGACTAAACGGTACGCTTAACCAGTTCCCATTCTCTTTACTGCACAAGCTTACTCGTTTTGAGCTTAGCGTAAACCACCTTTTCGGTCCAATCCCCGCACAAATCCGACTCCTGTCCAACCTTGTTTATCTTGATCTTTCAGGGAATATGTTTTCTGGGGTAATTCCACCAGAAATAGGGATGTTAGCCAATCTCGAGACCCTTCACCTTTTCGAAAATCAATTAAATGGGTCAATACCACAAGAGATTGGTCAACTAAACTTTCTGTTCGATCTTGCCTTGGGTGATAATTATCTTGAAGGAGAACTGTCTCCAACACTCGGCAACTTAAGAAACTTGGCTAAATTATATCTTGATAATAATAGGCTTTATGGTCAAATTCCATATGAGTTAGGACAGCTAATCAATCTTGTAGAATTACAAATTCGTAGCAACTATCTCAATGGTATTATTCCCTCCACCATTAGGTATTTGAAGTCTCTCACTCTGTTGGCATTGACCAAAATCCAACTCAGTGGTTCTATTCCTTCATCACTAAAGAACCTGAGAAACTTGCGCTACTTGTATCTTAATGATAACAAACTATCTGGCCATATACCACAAGGAGTACTTACAAGTCTAAACTTGTTACAATTAGTAATTGCTAATAATCAATTGTCTGGCCCTTTACCCGAAGATTTGTGCCATGGAGGAAGGCTTCAGTATTTATCATTAAGTTATAATCAACTCACAGGCCCCGTATCTATAGGCCTAAAGAACTGCTCCAGCTTAACAAGAGCTTATTTTGATTTTAATCAATTTACTGGAGATATATCGGATAGCTTTGGGGTGTATCCAAGTTTAGATTACCTTGACATCAGCCATAACAATTTTCATGGGAATCTTTCTCAGGACTGGAGTAATAAATGCAAGAATTTAACAACTTTAGTGATGGGATACAACAACATCAGTGGTTTCATACCATCTGAGTTTGGAAATTTAACTCAGCTATAAGTGCTTGATCTTTCTTCAAATAATTTGGTTGGTGAGATTCCAAAGGAACTTGGTAAGATGAAAAATATTTGGTATTTGTCCTTAAAAGAAAACACACTTTCAAGTTTTATGCCTCAAGAACTTGGATCACTTCACATGATGGAACATTTTGATCCAAACAAATTGAACGGGCCGATACCAAACTACATTGGTGAGTGGGAACAAATTCGGTACTTGAATCTTAGTAATAACAAGCTCTGTGGAAAAATCCCATCTGAAGTTGGTGAATTAACTAACCTTACCACACTTGATTTCTCTTGGAATTCACTCACGGAAGAGATACCAAGTGAAATTCAAAGTTTAATAAATTTGGCAAGTCTAAACCTTACACACAATAGATTGTCTGGTTCAATTCCCAATGCCTTTGGAAAATTTCCTAGCAAGATTGATGTGAACCTGTCTTACAATGAACTAGTAGGTCCAATGCCCACCTCATTTGCTATAGTCAAGAATTCGTCCATACAGGTGTTCCAAGGCAATCCAGGTTTGTGTGGAAATGTTAGTGGATTGAAACTTTGTGAAAGTCAAATTTTGGTTAATAAACATAAAAACATATTTCATCAAAGGCTCATCCTTGTAATAATGTTCCCTCTTTTGGGGGCAACATTTTTACTTGGCTTATTAATATGGAAATTTAGCTGGAGAAAAAAGGCCAAGTACAATATCACTGCTAAAATTTTCCTAAATAATAATGAATTTCTCGCTCTAAAAAGGTACTCTTATTCACAAATCCAGAAGATTACAAACTCCTTTGAAGTCAAACTAGGTCAGGGTGGCTTTGGATCCGTGTACAAAGGATCATTAAGCAATGGAAATTTAGTGGCAGTGAAGGTTTTAAGTGAATCAAAGGGTAATAGTGACGATTTCATTAATGAAGTTGCCAGTGTCAGTAGGACGTCTCATGTTAATATTGTCAGTCTAGTGGGATTTTGTTTAGAGGGTCGTCGAAGCGCGTTGATCTATGAATTCATGCCTAATGGATCCCTTGAGAAGTTCATATATGGTCGAAGCGCGTTGATCTATGAATTCATGCCTAATGGATCCCTTGAGAAGTTCATATATGGTCGGGATTCTTCAAGTATTAATCAACTTGGGTGGAAGAAGTTGCATCAGATTGCTATTGGGATTGCTAGAGGTTTAGAATACTTGCATAGGGTTGTAACACATGGATCTTACATTTTGACATAAAGCCCCATAATATACTTTTGGATCAAGATTTTTGCCCTAAGATATCCGACTTTGGGCTGGCAAAGCAACTCCTAGAGAAAAGAAGCATGATATCCTTGTCTCATATGAGAGGGACGCCTGGGTATATTGCTCCTGAATTAATTTCTCTGAATTTCGGTCCAGTCTCCCACAAATAAGATGTTTATAGTTATGGGATGATGATCCTAGAAATGGCTGGAGGGAGGAAAAATGTTAAAAATGATGTTGATCAAACAAGTGAAATATATTTTCCTGATTGGATATATAAGAAAGTTGAATCAGAAGAACAACTTGGACTGCATGGGATTGTGAGCAATGAAGAGAACGAATTAGCAAGGAAGATGATTGTTGTGGGCTTGTGGTGCATACAAACTAATCCCCTGAACCGTCCGGCTATCACCAAGGTACTGGAAATGTTAGAAGGTGGCTTAGAGCTATTGGAAATGCCTCCAAAACCTTGCATGTTTTCACCACAAAGATCAGGTGATCTTTCAGTTACAGATTAGTTGCATTCTTATTGTTTAGTATTAACACTTTATAATGTCTGTGTCATTTAAATATTGCTGTGTTAATTAATTCCTAATAATTGTTAGAGAGAATGTGTGCTTATACAAGCTAATACTGCAATTTTGCTAAGTATTACATACCAAGGTTAGTTTAGTTATTAGGTAGTATACAAAAATGGGTGGATTGCATAGTTGCATTTAACTATATGAATTAGTTGAATATCTAGTTAAGGAGTATAAAGATATCTAAAATTATTAGATTCATTAAGACAAATATGATTTGAGGTCAAATTATATACCGAGTCTAAAAGTTATTGTTGAAAGTCCTTGTTTTTGTTTGTTCGATACTCTCTTCGTCTCACTGCGCAAAATAGAGGAATCATGTGTATCAACGCCAATAGCAAAGCTCGTTGATAGTGGACAAACAGATTGCAGCCAAATTTTTTCAGGTTCGGTTTGTTAATAATGACCAGCTCTAATAATCATGTCTCTCTAGAGCAAAGTTAAATTTTGGATAGCCAAGTGCTTCCATGCTGGTCTAAACAAGCAAGTTTGACAAAGAATCATCACTAGCTCTCGGTTAGGCATTTCATCGCATGTTATATGCATGTAAAGCAACTTGCTAAAATTGATCAATGAGAACTGAATTAAGAAAGCAACTTGTTATATGCATGTAGGCATTTCATCAAACATGTTATGTGCTAGTAAAGAAAACTGAAGAAAGCAAGCATGCATACCTTCGAGTTAAAATAGTTTCGAGAATATATAGAATTAACGAGCACAAGTTAGGTACAATAGGAACGAATTTGAACCAGTATCATATGTGAATGTTAAAAAGCTTTTGACTCATAACCAATATTCATGTAAAAATAGAGTCTTTAAAAGGGGAGCTCCTAGTTTCAAAACTTACGCAACGAAGTAGTTTATAAATATTGATGTAAAAATAGAGTACAGTCAAATTTACCGTTAAAGAAATGAGAAACCACATCTAACTAATCACGTGTATTTAAGACAAAATAGCAAATATTATCAAATTGTATTTAGTATTTACATTATATTCAATTTTATTTTAAGGTATTTACGTATATCATATGCTTTTCTAATGCTTAATTTTTTCAAACGCATTAGGTTTCTTATATAGCCTTAGTAACCAAACATGGATATGCCAAAATATAAGGCTATGTTATAGATCATTCTTCTTATCTGTAATTATCATTTAGGTTTCTTATATAGCCTTAGTAACCAAACATGGATATGCCAAAAGATAAGGCTATGTTATAGATCATTCTTCTTATCTGTAATTATCATTTATTACACTAGTGTCACCTCAGTACTACCCAGGGACGCCCAAGCATCTAGGGGGCTGAAGTGAATAGCAAATCTGGGACTTTTTAAAAAATGTTTGGGTTCTTATTCCGCGTTTATTTTTTATAAACTACACTACAAGAATTTTGTCCTATCCAGACACCAGTTTTTGAACTTTTTCCGACAACATGTAGTTGGGACAAATCTAAAATACTTATCCTGACTACATGTTGTCGGGAATAGTGTTGTTGGTATAGCTTCGTCCCGAAAAATAACATAAATACTTATCCCGACTACATGTCGTTGGGATATATATTACAAAAACTTTTTTAAGAAAATGTTTTATTTTTAATAAAAAACATAAAAAATATTTTATAATTATAATAATATAATATTCACTTATCTATGCCGACGACATGTTGTCGGGATAGAATTTAAATATTATTTTATTTATTTATCTATACCGATGACATGTTGTCGGGATAGAACGTAACTATTATTTTATTTCTTTATCTATGCCGACGACATGTTGTCGGGATAGATTTTAAATACTATTTTATTTCTTTATCTATACCGACGACATCTGGTTGGTATAGATAAATGAAGAAAATAATATTTAAACTCTATCTCGACAACATGTCGTCGGGAAAAAAATTACATAAAATATTTAAAAAAAATCAAGTATTTGTTTCTAAAATAAAAGGATTAATAATAAAGAAATAAAAAACCTATACTGACGACACAACATGTCGTCAGTATAGGTAAATAGCATCATTAAAGTTTGCTGCTAATGCCTCGCTGGAGATTTTTCCGGAAAACTTTCCGGGGACAAGTTCCGAGACTTAAAACGTAACAAACGCGAGATACAACACAATGTCAAACATAATATCCAAATAACAAAGTTATTAACAACAACAAAACAATTTATTTCTCATTAAATCGGTATTTCAGATCACATACAAACACGAGATACGAACAACTTCAAAAATGAAATATAAAAACTAAGGAGATCTTGATGGTGGTAGTTTGAAGGAGTTCTTAATGGTGGCAAGACGGAGGCGGAGATGTTGACGGTGGCGTTTGACGGAGGTGGTGGCGTTTGATGGTGGTCGTTGAAGGTGACGGTGGTGGTTGAAAGCGGTCTAGATTTAATTGTTGCAAGTTGAAGGTGGTGGTTGATAAAGGGTTTGGTGTTAATGAAGTAAATGGATGAATGATGGAGATTTATTATTGAAATGGAGAAGATGGTGAAAGAAGGAATGTTGCTAGCCATTGGATTAAAATTAATCAAGGGCCATAAAGCATTTTCAATTGATCACACGGATCGTGACTTTTCCCGACGACATGTCGTCGGGATAGCACTCCATGAAAATAATAGCGGGTAAATTTCATTTAGGCGCATAAGTTAAATTATTTTCAATATATTTCATGAAACTTATCCCGACGACATGTCGTCGGGATAAGTTAGCATATTTTTAATTTTTATTTGCTTTTTATTTATATGTATAATGCTTTTAAAAAAATTAAAAAATAAATTTTAATTTTCTATCCCGACAACATGTTGTGGGGATTAGTTTGTATTTATTTAATTTTCATATGTTTTATTATTTATTGTGTACTATGTTTTAAAAAAAAAAGTAAAAATAAAATTTTGTTTTTCTATCCCGACGAGTCGTCGGGATAGGAAGACATTTATAATTTTTTTTCTTTTTTAATTTATATCTCAAATAATTATTTTTATATTTCTCAACTAATTACTTTTGTATTTGTAATACATACAATGATGGCTATATGCATACATACATATATTGATGATTACATGTCGTCGGTGTATAGGCTTTGTCACGAAACGTTTAATACATACATGCATAAATACACAAACATACATACGTTCATACATAACTGCTTACATACATGGATACACACATACATATATACATACACACACATACATACATGCATACATAACTACTTACATGCATACACATACATACACACACATACATACACACACATACATATATACATACATACATGCATGCATGCATACATATACTTTACGTGCATTATACATACGTGCATTGATGGCTAAATATATGGTTACATGTATGTATGTATGTATATAGGTATGTTTGTATGTATGTAGCCATGCATGTATGTCTGTGCGTAACCATGTATGTATGTATGTACGTATCTAACCATCTATATATGTATGTATGTATGTATGTATGAATGCATGTATGTATGTAACCATCTATGTATGTTTGTATGTACATATCTAACCATCTATATATGTATGTAACCATCTATGTATGTATGTAACCATGTATGTATGTACGTATCTAACCATCTATATATGTATGTATGTATGTATGTAACTATCTATGTATGTATGTATATACGTATCTAACCATGTATGTATGTATGATGTATGTATGTATGTATGTATGTAACCATCTATGTATGTTTGTATGTACGTATCTAACCATCTATGTATGTATGTATGTATGAATGCATGTGTGTATGTAACCATCTATGTATGTTTGTATGTACGTATCTAACCATCTATGTATGTATGTATATATGCATGTATGTATGAATGCATGTATGTATGTACCCATCTATGTATGTTTGTATGTACGTATCTAACCATTTATTATTTATTTCTAATTTTAGATGATTCAAAGAAAAGAAAAAGTAAAATTTAAAAAACTCTATCACGACAACAAATCGTCAGGATTGGAGAGTTAATTTTTTATTAATTTATTTGTAATTTAAGATGATTTAAAGAAAAAAAAATAAAATATAAAAAACTCTATCCCGACAAGAAGTCGTCGGGATTGGATAGTTATTTTTTTTATTAATTTATTTATAATTTAAGAATACTTAAAGAAAAGAAAAAAATAAAATATAAAAAACTCTATCCCGACAACAAGTCGTCGGGATTGGATAGTTAATTTTTTATTATTTATTTATAATTTAAGAATACTTAAAGAAAAGAAAAAATAAAATATAAAAACTCTATCCCGATAACAAGTCGTCGGGATTGGATAATTAATTTTTATTAATTTATTTCTAATGTAAGATGATTTAAAGAAAAGGAAAAATAAAATATAAAAATTCTATCCCGACAACAAGTCGTCAGGATTGGTTAGTTAATTTTTTATTTTTTATTTCTAATTTAACATGATTTTAAAGAAAAGGAAAATTTTAATATAAAAACTCTATCCCAACAACATATCGTCGGGATAGGGTAGTTAATTTTTTTTAATATATCTTTCTAATTTACGATGATTTAATGAAAAAGAAAAATAAAATTTAAAAAACTTTATCATGTTGTCAGGATTGGATAGTTCATTTTTTATTATTTATTTATAATTTAAGATTACTTAAAGAAAAGAAAAAATAAAATATAAAAAATTTTATCCCGACAACAAGTCGTCGGGATTGGATAGTTAATATTTATTAATTTATTTATAATGTAAGATGATTTAAAGAAAAGGAAAAATAAAATATAAAAATTCTATCCCGACAACAAGTCATCGGGATTGGTTAGTTAATTTTTTATTTCTAATTTAACATGATTTTAAAGAAAAGGAAAATTTTAATATAAAAACTCTATCCCGACAACATATCGTCGGGATAGGGTAGTTAATTTTTTTTTTAATATATCTTTCTAATTTACGATGATTTAATGAAAAAGAAAAAAAAATTAAAAACCCAACCCGTTTTATGATTTGTTGTAGTTATTTGACGAACCCAACCCGACAACAAATCATAAAACGCCATCCTAAAATGCCACAATAACTTTTATTTATATAGATGAAACATACTTGAAAAAGTAAAATTATGAAAAGATAGTAAAGAAATACTAGATTAACCCTTGGTAGGCTTAACGTAATATCCCAACCGAAGATGGATAACACCAATCTAACCCCGGGTGGGCTTAGCTCAGTATTCTCCGGTGAACCGGTACTATCAACAGCTTACGAACTCCGGTGGCCATAACCTGCAAAACCGAACACCGTGAGCTCGTTACAAGAAGGGGAATAGGGGGGGTCTTCTCGTAACCACCCTCCAGCGTGAGAATCAGTATGGTAAGTGGTGAGTAATTCTTTATGAGAATGAGAGAGTGTGGGATGCCTTTACCGTTAATTCTCATGTGTTATTTATAGCTGAAGAGGGGAGAAGATGATTGGACCAGCTGTCCCACTCACCGGAACCTTCCATTCTTATGGTTGTGCATGATAATGGGTGCTGATTGGTAAGATAGCTGGCGTACTGAAATCCTTGTCGTGGATAGGTACAACGTTGGCCCATTCTTACTGGTCCATCGTGCTTACGGGAATCCCAACCTGTGAATTGTTCTTTCCCTTCTTCATCACGTGTTGTCATGTGCTTTATCACAACAAGTCTTCCATTGAAATTCTTTAGTTATTAATTGCTAAGTGCTTCTTCCGCGAAAGATTTGTATCTCTTTACGCAGAAGGAAATCTTCGGGCGGGTGGTTGTCCTTGGTTTAATCGTACTTCCTCTATGAGGGACATTTGTCCCTCTGCAGAAGATCTTCTGCACCACGGAGGAATTTATCCTCTTATGTGAGTTAGTACCTACCTCCACAGATAGATTTTTTTATAGATGAATTTTTATTAGCATAGTTGAAGACCAAGGCCGGCGCGTTAGTGTTACAAATTAACGCTAGGGTTTTGGGCCCCCATAATTTTGTAGGCCCCAAATTATATATATTGTAATTAATCTATACTATATATAAAGAGAATCCCAATGACCTCTTAGTTTTTAAAAGGTACAAGATTTGTTGCTAATTTTACACCCTTTGTTGCATGTCTTATGGTGTTTAAGAGGACATTATGGACTTTAAATCAGTGTCACCCACGAACACATTAATTCTTTAAATTACAATTACAATTTTTACACTTCAACTATACTAAGCTTTTGTAAATTTAAATAATAGTTATCTTTCAACCCCCCCCCCCCCCCTCCCCCTCCTCCCTTTAAGTTTACCCATGTATTTGACAAGTTTATTTATATTTTTTGTTTTTTCTTCTATATCTTTTAATATATTATGTATTAAAAAAATCGAGCGTACCGTTACGTTGTTCTTATTTTTGCCAACATTTTGATATAAAGTTTGTTGAATATCGAGGTACGAATTATAATGTACAAATCATTGTTGCATCAAGGTACAAATCTTTGAAGGGTGTAAGTTGCAACTTTTTTATTTACAACATTTGGGCATTTTTTTCCTTATGCATGCAACTTTATTCATATTTTATTAAAATGTATCTCAAATACAAATAAGTAATAAGCTAGTAATGTTAACAATTTTCAATTTCATGTTAAAAAAATAGGAAAATTGGAAATAAATAATCCCACCTTTTATGTATTGGCCGATAATAATCTCACTTTTAAAAATCACTAGCAACGGTCCCACCTTTTAACTATTTTTGTCTCACTGGTCCTCCGTTAAAAAATACTTAACGTCGTTATGTTTTTTCCCTAGTTTCAAACCGATGTTTTAGGGCTTTTGATCGGAAGAAAGATACGAGTCGACCGATGTAAAACTTATCTCTAAATGGTGATCCAAACGATGAAACAATGTTTCAATTCGGGTGCTTGAATTTCCAATTAACAAAAATCAAGTCATTTGAATCACCGTTTCGAAATAAGTTTTACATCAGTCGACTCATATCGTTCTTCCGATCAAAAGCCCTAAAACATAGGTTTGAAATTAGGAAAAAAACATAAGGACGTTAAGTATTTTTTAACGGAGGACCAGTGAGACAAAAATAGTTAAAAGGTGGGACCGATGCTAGTGATTTTAAAAGGTGAAATTATTATCGGCCAATACACAAAATGTGGGATTATTTATTTCCAATTTTTCAAAAAAAATATGTTGTGTAATAGAGTCATATAATATGTAAAATTTATTGATGGTAAACAATTAAAAACTTCTGTAAAAGTAAAAAAATCAATCTTAGTTACATGTATGAGTTACAGTTTAAAATGAACTAGGTAACACAAGCAAAACAAATTAACATATTTCAAAGAAAATTGCGGCCAACGAAAAGACAAAACCACATCATTGCAGCCACGAGCTAGGCGGTATCAACGCTATTGACAACAAATCGTAAAAAAATGTCTTAAATAAAAAAAATGTTTAAAAAACAAAAAAAGTTGATGTGTCCTAACCATGTCCAATCATGTAAAACAACGGCGTGCTTACAATACCAAACAATTTTACTCACTAAGTTTATCAATTTTTCTTCATGTTTTTTAACATACTAACTTATTAACTTTTCTCTTACATAAATTAGGAATTTGTTATGAATTAAACAAAGAAGGAATTGAAAGATTGTTCGGGTATCTATAAAAAATATATAGCATTATTGGTTTGATAAAAACAAATATAATGGATGCATTATTTTTCCAGTGTCCAAACATGGTCCGGAAGATATAGCAGTGAAAGATAAGAAAAAAAGAAACTCATCCTCTAGCAAATGCAACAATGAAAGACGAAAACTTAAGGTAACTCTTTTTATAATAGTCTCAACGATGGGGAAGGGTGTTCGAATAATGTAAACGACATAATTGAGGGGTGTAAGGCCTATGATTAAAACTAATCTCATCACGATGCAAGTGGTTAACACCCAAATTTTTAATGTTTAATTATTATGTATTTATGTTTGTATATGTTATTATTCGTGTTTTAGTTTATTGATGGTTTTTGGAAGTAGATGATAATTTTAATGTTAAATTATCATGTATTTAACATATGTAAGGCTTATGACATACGTAGATCATGTTGATGCTAACTTTTTTTTTTGAACGACTTAGCTTTTGCACACAATAGGGTTTTAATCCATGACGATGGCCTTCTATTTCACACCTTAATCACCTTACATTTCCACCAAAGTGGTAATGGCACATTACTAACTAAAAAGTTTTAATAAGAATAAAAACAATTAATGTAAGAAACTTTTGTAAAATATTACCCGAATAAGAAAACTAGCGTAAGTACTATACACAATATCACGAGAGGAATAATAAAAATTATAAATAAATTTCGCGTCGCAAATAGTCGACGCCGCAGCATCGTGCGGGTTTTATACTAGTATAAAATAACGATCATTTGGTTCTAATAGGAAACAAGCAACTTGTTGGTAAATTGTAAACTATATTATATAATTTATATGGCCGACCGGTGTTCGAACCCCACTTTTTTTAGTATTTTATTTTTTTGGGTATACCTTACACTTAGGAGGGACACGGCGCCTCATGATTCCTAACAAACTCAATATTTTCTTTTTTTTTCACAATAAAGATCATCTCAATATTTTTTTTTTCTCGTACTTTTTACTACTTTTAATTTTTTTTAGAACAAAATTTAATTTAATTCAACAACTTAAGTGTATGTGCAAAACGGGCTAATTAATTCAACAAAATTTAATTCAGTAACTTAAGAGTATATTGTGGATTAAATGTCTAAAAAAAAAGAGGGCTAATTTTCAAAGTGGATGTCGATAAGGTATATGACTCACTAAACTGGTGTTTTCTTGAGTCAGTTTTAGAACAAATGAATTTTCCGATTAAATGGAGAGTGGATTTCGGCAATTCTGGTGGGTGGAAGATCATCTATGTTAGTAAACGGTTCACCTACGATGGAATTCTCGTGCTACCGGGGGCTCCGACAAGGCGACCCGCTATCTCCGTTTTTATTCGTAATTGCAATGGAGGCTTTAACGTGTATAATTAAACGGGCCAGTAGTATGGGGGTCTTTAAGGGTCTGAAATGTGGAATGGGTGGTCCGGTGATATCGCACCTTCTATTTGCAGACGGTGTTGTGTTTGTTGGTGAATGGAAAATGGAACAATGTGTTGAATTTAAGACGAATTTTAAGGTGCTTCTATTTGGTGTCGGGCCTGAAAATCAACCTTACAAAGAGTTATAAATTGAGAAATAGAAAATAGAATTATCTATTATTAATTTGAGTTTTTTGTTGTAATTACAAAGAAAGACACTTTCAAGTTAAATAGAAAAAAACTTCACAGTAACAATGGAAGTGCAATAATATATAAAAGAGATTGATCTTTAATTGATTCACTCAAACGGCTCCATCTGGCTGTCAATTAGGTGTAGGAATCTCCAAAGAAAGGAAAGGAGATAAATAATGATCCTTGTTTTATTTATTTTTCTAACACTCCCTCTCAAGTTGAATAGTAGGATCTTCAATATTCAACTTGGCAAGACACTCGCTTAATATTCTTCCGTTCACAGCCTTTGTTAATATATCTGCTAGTTGGTCTTCTGATAAAAAAAATGGTAGTTCTATAATCCCTGCTTCGAGCTTTTCTTGATGATGTGTCTGTCAGCCTCCACATATTTTGTACGATTGTGTTGAACCGGATTTGAAAGATTTTGGAACTTGGGATTCGATCAGAAGAGCTCGGGTTATCCTTAGTAAAATACGATTTTTTCATTCGATGGTTCCGTTTTGTTCGGGAGTGTGGGAGCATGATGTTTGGTGAATAATTCCTTTTGTTTGGCAAAATTGTTTCATGGAATTGTTAACAAATTCCTCCCCCTCCCCCATTTATCGGACCGAAGAACTTGGATATTGGTTTTGAATTATGTTTGTATCATGGTGTAATATATAGTAAACTTGTCAAAAACGTCAGATTTATTTTTTTAAAAAATAGACCCATCTCATACGAGTGCAATCATCAACAAATGAAACAAAAAAACGAAAGTGCTGCCCCAGTAATTTTTGCCGGCCCCCAGACGCCTGAATGAATAAGTGAAAATGGTAAATCAACTTTTGTATTGTTTGGTTTAAAGGTATGTCTATGGCTTTTCGTCATGACACATGTTTCACAACTTAATGTTCCATTCCTAGGAAATAGTTTTGGAAATAAAATATGCAAATAACCGATAGATGAATGTCCTAATCTCCTATGCCATAACCAAGCTTCTCTATTTATTGTTTCATGGGCAAACATCACAGTACCATGGTGAGTCACTTTTTCCACATAATACAACCTTTGGTGTTTGGTGCCACGCCCAATAATCGATCATGTCCTGATATCGTAAGATACAAAAGGCCGGGTGCATTAAAACTGTGCAATTTAATTCCTTTGTCACATGACTAATAGATAACAATTTATGTGACAATGAAGGAACGTAAAGACAATTTGACAGTTTTAATGTAGGCGATATTTCAATAGTTTATCCTCCTCTTATGGGAACTATTCCCCCATTGGCGGTCTTTATGTGATTGATTTTAGGTTTAGAATTTGAAATCATGTCGGATAGTTTGTAGGTCATGGTGTCAGTAACACCACAATCAAAAATCCAATATTTACTTAGATTTTCACAAGTTTTGACCATATTAATTTCTCCAATATTTTTATTTAGGTTATTTTCGGAAAAACATAATCCCGAGGGACGTCTGAGATAAAATCTTTAAACTCTTGGCCAGTATCAGGAAAACAAAGTCTTTTGAATTTATATTTGATTTATCTAATCTTTAAGGGGGGTAATAAAGGTAAAAGGTTTTTCATATTCCTTAGTGGAATCAATGGTTTCCTCAAAGGGTGAATCTAGTAAGTTCTGAACTATAGGGTCATAAAATAAAGATTGAAAATAGAAGGTTTTGAGGATATGTGCAAAGTGGAGAGGAATGAAGAATCTACTGCAACTGATTTTAAAATCAGTTGCAGTAGATTCTTCATTCATCTCTGTTGTTAAAATCAGTTGCAGTAGATTCTTCATTCCTCTCCACTTTGCACATATCATCCTTCATTGCCTTCTTGTTTCGATCAATTTCATATCTGCTATTTACGTGTTCAACTTCATCTTCATCCTTTAGGTCAGGGTTTTGTTCGACGACGGCGGTGATGGCGTTTGGACGGAGTTTATTTCTAGCGTCGTCTAGGGTTTCGGTAGTTTGTTTGCGCTTGGATGATAATGCTTGTGGTTCTTCATTGGTGTTTACCGCTGCCACTCCGGCCGATTCCATACCACCGAACACATCGCTTCTTTCTTCTCCGTTACGCCGGTTGCCGCCGCCGGTGTTGGTGGCTTCCCGATTACCCATGGCAGCTGTCGCGCTCAGTGAGTTAGATTTATTACATGGGGTTTGTTTCTGGTTTTGAGTGGGTTTGAGACCACCATGTAGGAGGTTTGCTATTTGGATTGAAAGACTATAATTGCCAATTGAATCGCCATTATTAGACATGGCGGTTTAGGGTTGGTTATGAACAGAAAATTCGTAGATGATGAGTAACACGAACAATGAATCGTTCACTGCTCTGGTACCATATTGAGAAATAGAAAATAGAATTATATATTATTGATTTGAGTTTTTTGTTGTAATTACAAAGAAAGACACTTTCAAGTTAAATAGAAAAAAACTTCCTGGTAACAATGGAAGTGTAATAATATATAAAAAAGATTGATCTTTAATTGATTCACTCCAACGGCTCCATCTAGCTATCAATTAGGTGTAGGAATCTCCAAAGAAAGGAAAGGAGATAAATAATGATCCTTGTTTTATTTATTTTTCTAACAGGATATACGGAACTCGTGTAGATGAGCAAGAATGGGTAGCGGTGGCAAACTTGCTGGGAAGTAAAACGGGTAATTTTCCTTTTAAATAACTTGGTTTACAAGTGGGTGGGAACATGAATCTGGTTGACTCGTGGGATTCGATAGTGAACTTGTTTAGGAAGTGTTTATTGGTTTGGAAAGTGAAGAATTTGTCGATTGGTGGAAGGGTAACAGTAATTAAAGCGGTTCTGAATTCTCTACCAACTTATTATTTTTCATTATACAAGGCTCCTGTGGGAGTGTTGAAAAAACTTGATCGGCTCCGGCGAGTATTCTTTTTGGGCGGGTCGGAAGAGGATGCAAAGATTAATTGGGTACCTTGGGATAAAGTAATAACACTGGTTGAAAAAGGCGGGCTCGGGTTAGGATCGCTACGTGAAACAAACTTATATATGCTTGTGAAGTGGTAGTGGCGATTCAGAAAAGAGAAACACGGGCTTTGGAGAAAGGTAGTGTGGTCAATTCACCATTATGATCGCTTATGGCTGCCCATGCCGGTAAATGTTTCGATCCCAGGTCCTTGGAAGAGTATTATAAGAATTGTAGGTGAGGTGAGGGAACAGGGGATGGACCTAAATAATGTGATTCAACTTGAGTTTAAAAATCGGAATAATACTTTCTTTTGGATTGGATGGTGGAGTGGAGGAACACCCTTTTATGCACGGTTCCTATTACTATTTCGTTGGAAATGAATAAATGGTTCCTTGTGGCTGATCGTTTGCAAATGTATGGTGGTAAAGTATGTGGAATATGGGGGGTGGTCTAGGCCACCATACACTTTGGACGAGGTAAATAAATTAAAGGACTTATTGTTGGCTAGTCAGCAAGTATGTCTATGTGATGAAGATGACCGACCAAAGTGGGGTCTGGATGTTGAGATGGAATTTTTAGTGAAAAACTTAAAAAAGGAATTTGCAAGAAACTTGGAGGTAAAGGCTACTTTTTTTATTTGATTGGTGTAATTATGCGTCGAGAAAAGTGGGGGTTTTCGCTTGGAGAGCGAAAATGAAAAGGATACCGACGTTATTTTTCTTGGCGTAAAGAAACGTGATATCAGCATCAGTTGTTTGTCCAATCTGTGAGGAAGAGATAGAGTCGGCTGAACACTTGTCGGTGTCGTGTTCATTTGCTCAGTCGGTTTGGTGTTTCATAGCTGGGTGGTGCAAGGTACCTCCTATATTTGCTTCTTCAATCCGAGACTTGTTGGAGCTATATAGGTTTTCTTGTTTGCCTACACGAAAAGCGAAGGTGTTTCACGCGGTTTTCCTTACTGCAATGTGGTGTATTTGGAAGGTGAGGAATTCATTGGTATTTGAAAGAAAACCGGTGCATTTACATAGTATGATTAGTGAGATAAAAGCTTTAAGCTTTTTATAGGTGCAAAGTAGATCAAACTGGTCGGGTTTAACATGGGATAGGTGGTGTAGCTTTAATCGAAATTTGTTGTAAGGGTGGTTTTAGGTGGTATTTTTTGGGTTGTTTTTTGTTGCTAGCATCTTGCTTGTAACTATGTTTTCATAATGAATGAATTTGTTGGTCATTCAAAAAAAAAATAAGTTTTCAACGGCCAAAACTGTTTTAAGTTTAGAAGATAAATTCTATTAGTTATAACACTCATTTTCCTCAAGATAAATATGACATATGGACATTATAATTGTAGATGGTCATGTTGACAGTGTCCAAATGTGTTTGGTGTTGTCCACAATATGTTTTTCATTATCATCCAGTCAACTTACTTTCATGTTGTATTTCAACACATTCTTTTAAGGAATATTGGTTTAAATAATCCCAACTATGCCCTATTGGTAAATTTCAGTCCTAACTTTACACTTGCCTGCTGGCAGTCCCAACTATTGGTGTATTTGTTTTTAATGGGTCGCGACTAACGGATGACAAACTCCGTTAGTGATTTACTGATGTGGCATGCCTGGTTGTCAAAAAATTTCTGTTGGGTCGGATTTTTGATAAGGAAGATTGGAATCTTCTCAACCTCCTCAGAAAATGGCTAAGTATGGACTTCGAGCAAGCTTAGACGATCGAGCATGGTCTTACTACTTCGAGCAAGGTCTTCAGAACCTTAAATGGTTGATTCTTCTAAGTGTTAAGGCTTCGAGCAAGCTACACTTCAACGAGCAAGAGTATTCTTCTATCAAGCATGGATTGCCAATCGAGCAAACAGCTTGATCATACAAGTTTTAACCAAGTGTTAAGAGCACAGGATGATCGAGCACATGGGGACAAGCATGGATGTAATAAGAATATGTCACGTGATCAAAGCAAGGACTTCGAGCACAGTTCAGTTCCCGAGCAAGATTTACATCCGAGCATGCTAAAGATTGATGAATAAGTATAACTGAAGAAATCAAGAAGAATGAGCTTGCTCGATGGACAAGTTCGAGCAAAGCATGGACAAGTCAAGAAGAACGAAGCGTACTGGAGGAGAATATATTCTCCGAAAGAGAATATATTCTAAGTAAAATATTCTCGAAGACTCTCATCGAGCATACCTAGCATAGTGAGTATGCTCGAGTAAGATAGTTACCTTGCTCGAGGACTCAACACTTGTATTATTTTGAGTTTCATTATGTAATGATTAGGAACTTCTAGAAGGAATGTCAGGGTCTATGATATATTAAATGCAGTGAATCTTTGTCTTGAAATCGCTCTTACTGATTATTCATTTACGTTTCGTGTTTGTTATACTTTCACTCATTCGTTCCCACTTGTTGGATATTCTGATTTCGCCGGGATATTCAATAGGCCTTTGGGTTAGCAGAGTCGGTGTGTTCTTGTCAACCTTTAGAGGTTTCACCCGATTCACGGTCCTGACAAGTGGTATCAGAACTTGAGTAAGCTCGCTAAAGGCCACAGGACAGAAGGTTGTGAAGAAGCTTGAAGCATTTCTCCGTCCTCACTACTGCAAACTTCAGATCTACTGATATGGAAGACCAAGAAGTTTCAATAAACAAGATTCCAAGGCTACTCGGACAAGAAAACTTCATAAAATGGAAAGTACTGTTTGAAGCGGCTGTGAACTACAATGACCCAGAGCTGTGGATGTCAATCACTAAAGGAAACTACGTTCCTTCAACAGCTCCAAACAACAACGCAACTGTTGAACTAAAGATGAAGAAGAGGGATGATAAAGCTCTGTCTATGCTGAAATTAGGGCTTTCTTGGGAAATTCTGACAACCGTAAATCATCACAAGACTGCAAAGGGCATGTATAATGCAGTTATTGAAATGTTTGAGGGGAATACAGAATTGAGAGACATCAAGAAAGACAGATTGAAACAGCAGCTTGACAGATTCAAGTTCAAGGAAGGAGAAAGACTAAAGTCAGTTCTGCAAAGGTTCATGATGATTGTGAACGAAATAAGAACCACAGACCTTCAGATATCTGATTTTGACTTGAACAAGAAACATCTATCATCTTTGTCTGGTGAGTGGTACACTGCCAGCAAGTTCATCAAAGAGAAGACCAGCTTTCCTAACTTCAAGTTAGATGATGTGATAGCCTTCCTCAAGGTTGCAGAACATGAAATGATTGAAAATCATATGATTCGAGAGGACAAGCCAAGCTTTCAAATGAACAATGCCCTTGTGGCACCCACGGGCAACCTCTCAATCAAGAATCAACAGCCTATTGTTGAGGAACCATCAGAAACCTACTCATCTTGCAGTAGTCAATCAAGATATAATGTTCAGCTTATTGAAGATGAAACACCATCTCCAGCAAATGGGCAAACTACTTTCATGCATCACAACCCAACTCAAGGAACAGATTACCAGGCCTTGTTCTCCATGTTCACTGAGTCATACCATGCCTTTGTGGCCAAGAATCTGATAAATACAAGCATTGTGCAAGAAGACCTAGAACAAATAGATGCTGATGATTTAGGAGATATGGACATTAAATGGCAAGCAGCTATGCTAGCAGTGAGGAGCAAGAGATTGTATAACAGGACAGGTCGAACAAGCTTCAATGGCCCAACTAAAAGAATTGGATTTGACAAATCAAATGCTATATGTTACAACTGTCAACAACCTGGACACTTTGCAAGAGAATGTAACATGCCAAGGCAAGCTGGAAATCAATTGAATCAAAATCAATTCTACCAGAACCAGAATCAAAATTTCCAGCAACAAAGAAATCAGATTACCAATCAGAACCCCTACCAAAATCCGATCAGACCCCAACAGCAAACATTTCAACCTCAAAGAAACAACCAATTGCAGGCTCACACAAACCAGAACAGATCAACTCAGAACAATGTGAACCAACAGAGAGACCAAGGAAATGTTGCTGTTACCAGGGTGTCACAAGATGGGGAATTTGATTGGAGCAATCATGCTGCTGAAATTGAAAGGGAAAATGTTGCATTTATGGCAAGGTGCATAACCAGGCTGAATCTTCAAATACTCAGGTACAATCTGATGTCTCAATTTCTGATCTTCTTATTACTATTGATCAACTTAATCAGGAGATTGGAAAATGGAAAACTGAGTGTGGGAGGAAGGAAGCCTTTTTGAAGGTGTATGAATCTAGTGAGGCAACCTATGAAAGTCAAATCAAAGGACTTGAGGATGACTGTATGATGGCATACCAGACCCAATCAAGAATGACCATTGAAATTGAAAGGTTGAAAAAGATGTATGCAGAAGAAAAGATGAAGAATGTTGAATTGCTAATTCAAATGGATTTCTTGTAGAACCTTGTTTCTACTGGCAATATTGCGGGATATGTTGATAAAATGACTGAAGAAGAGAAGTACAAAAATGTACCACCGCCCTTTTGTGACAGCTACCCACTGAAAGTAGACAAGGAGAGTAGAAGTGAATATCTTAAGCAGTTCAAGAATGTTTTTGATGACAAAGAAGAGTTTGTAAAGCAATATACTGATGTGTATGTAGACTAGAATGGAGAGTTTGTTGTAAAGCAGATTAAGGAACCAGAGATTAAGAAGAATGAAAAGAAGGATTGTGAGAAAAAGAAGTTGAGTGAATACTCAAGTGAAGATAGTAACTGCAGCTGTGGAAGCTCAAAGTCATCTAAGGGCAAGAAGAAAAGAGGACCAAGCAAAAAGAAAAATGAAAAGATTCCTCTCCTGCCAAAAATGACTCCAAAGATGAAAAAGCACTATCAGAAAATTAGAAGAGAACATGTGGTGTTTGACATCTGTGCAAAACCACAGACTGAAATCAAGAAAAGAACAGAAGAAAATGTGAAATCTTCCTATGATCAGTCACATCCTCCAATCTATCCAGTCTTCTCAAACCATAAACTTTTTGACATTGGAGATGTGGAATATGTTCAAATGAGAAGATCTGTTGGAAATGAAAAGGGAAGCAGTTTGAGAGCCAAATCCAAATTCAAGCCTGTTGTATTTGTCAAGGAAAAATATCATCTGGAGCCTGATCTGAACAAACCAATCAAGATGGACTTCAGCAATTCACTATGTCCTAAAACCTCCCTAGGCTTTGATTTTCCCAAACCCAGTGACAAAATTAAAGACAAGCAATTGCTTGAAGATATGGGAAGCTATGCAAAGATCTGGTGCAAGAAGTGTGATGCATGTGGTCATCACACTGACTCTTGTTGGTTTGAAGAGGAAGAATTTGAAGTTCCTAATGTGATTTGTGGGTTTGATATGAAAGGATACAAGAAAATGTATCAAAGATATTTAAATGAAGAAAAAGGCAGCTCAGATGATGAGAACAAAAGGTCAGTGCTTGAAAAGAGACTGAAAAAAGTCTTAAAGATCAAAGATGAAACAAGTGTGTCTAGTAAACCTGCAAAGAACAGAAGATTGAGTGACAAAGGAAATGAGAAGATTAGACCTGGTGTTCTTAATGGAGATGAGAAATTTCTGCTGAAGCAGAGCTTTGAACCAAGAGGATTTCAATGGAAGACTAAGAAGGAGGTGACTGAAAAGAAGAACTATGTGATTGAGCAAACAGAAAATCTAATCAAAACACAAGTTGTGAAGGATGGGGCAGATTCTGACATAGAAGAAGATTGTGAAATTATGTATGAAGACCCAGCTCCGGTTCCAACTCCAACTCCTGATGAATCTTCCACTGACATTGAATTACAAACTGATGTAGTTTGTAAATCAGATTCAAACTAATTCTGTTTTTGTGTATGTGCAGGAACAGTCCTTGAACAAAAATGACTCATGGTATATGGACAGTGGATGTTCCAGGCACATGACCTGTGATAAGGGCGTGTTAATAAACTATGAAAAGAAATATGAAAGGCCAGTTTCCTTTGGGAGTGATGAATTTGGAGGAAAGATTGTTGGAAGAGGAACACTCACAAATGCCAAAGTATCCTTTGAGAATGTGCTGCATGTTGAAGGACTACAATACAGCTTGCTCAGCATTTCTCAAGTCTGTGATAAAGGATACAAAGTGGCTTTCAATGATGAACACTGCCTGATCTTGAAGCCTGAATTTGTTATTCCAACTGACATGATTATGATGATGGCTCCAAGAAATGGCAACCTCTATGAACTAAGAATTAATACGGCAACTTCAAGAGGTGGTTCATGCTTTGTGTCAAAAGCAACTGAAAATGAAACTAAGCTATGGCATAGGAAGATGTGTCATATGAATTTAAAGAACATGAACAAACTTGTAAAAGGTGAACATATTGTTGGCCTTCCCATAAGAGAGTTCAAATTGGAAGAAAAATGCATATCCTGCCTGAAAGGGAAACAGCACAAATCCTCACATAAAAGCAAAATGATAAATACTATTGATGAGGTCTTGGAACTGCTACACATGGATCTGTTTGGTCTTGTAAGCGTTCCAAATATTGGGAAGAAAAGATACTGCTTGGTTATTACTGATGACTATTCAAGATTTATTTGGGTATACTTTATGGGCAACAAAGATGAAAGTGCAGAGTTAATCAGAATGTATATGCTAAAATTGGAAAATCAACTTGAAAGGAAGGTGAAGGTCATTAGAAGTGACAATGACACAGAGTTCAGAAATGGAATTATGGATGAATTCTGCACTTCTAAGGGTATCTTTCAACAATACAGTGCTCCCAGAACTCCTGAACAGAATGGTGTTGCAGAAAGAAGAAACAGAACTTTAATTGAAGCTGTAAGGACCATGATTGCTGATGCAAATTTACCAGTCACCTTCTGGGCAGAAGCAATCAACACTGCATGTTTTGTGCAGAACAGGGTTCTTTTGAACAGCTCAAAATAAGACTCCATATGAGGTTATCTTTAAGAGAAAGCCTTATGTAAAGTCCTTAAAGCCTTTTGGATGCAGATGCTCACTTCTAAATACAAAGGACTGTTTGAACAAATTCCCGTCCAAATCTCTGGAATGCTTCTTTGTAGGTTATTCATCTCATTCAAAGGCTTACAGAGTCTATGTGAAGGAGCACATGGTGGTGATTGAATCTTCTGATATAATTTTCAATGAAAACCATTTCAATAATGTTGAAGGACCCAAATGGCTGTTTGACTTAGAAAAGATGATCAAATCATTCAAAATCTATAGTGAAGATATGGATGACAGCATGTACAGAACCAGCTTTGAAGATAAAGAAAAGCAAAAACAAGTTGATCTGGACAAGCTATGGTCATCTGTTGCTCCAGAGTCTAATGGCTTTAATTTTAAAAGGAACAACCTTCAAGCTGCTGAAATTGATACAAATGGACAAGATGATGCAGTGGAAGTGTCCAATGAAGGGCCAAGTGAAGTTGAAAGTGATCCAATTCAAAGTCAGTAACCTGATCAGACTGAAAGGATAAACCAATTTAAAGAAAGGTTCCAGTCTTTGTTTGACTCTCTTCAATTTGGGTCAAATGAAGCATCTTCATCATAGATAAATCAAGTTCAAGCAAATGAAAAATCCCAAATGAGAATTGAAGATGATTCTGCTGTGTTAGACATGACAAATCTTGAAACAGAAGTATCTGTACAACAAGTTGTACAAACCACTTTCGTTGAAAGAAATCATCCAACAGAAAACATAATAGGAGACTTGCATGAGAGAGTGACAAGAAGTTCTTCTGAGAAGGCAAACATCTTCCTGTATGCCTGCTTCTTATCCCAAGTTGAACCAAAGAACATTAATCAAGCTTTGAAAGATAACAGCTGGGTAGAAGCGATGCAGGAGGAGTTAGTCTAATTCAGAGACTTACATGTATGGGACTTGGTTAACAAGCCCAGAGGCAAGTATGCTATTGGGACAAAATGGGTCTTCAGAAACAAAAGGGATGAAAGAGGAATTGTTATTAAGAACAAAGCAAGACTGGTAGCTCTAGGATGCTTACAAGAGGAAGGAGTGGACTTTGAAGAAGTTTTTGCTCCAGTTGCAAGACTAGAAGAAATCAGAATCTTTCTGGTATATGCAGCATCCATGAATATAAAGGTCTATCAATTGGATGTAAAGTCTGCATTTTTTAATGAGAAAATTAATGAAGAAGTCTATGTCACTCAATCTCCTAGATTTGAAGATCCAATGCACCCCAACAAAGTCTACAAGCTCAGCAAGGCACTGTATGGATTACATCAAGCACCAAGAGCTTGGTATGATGAGCTGTCAAATCATTTGTTGGAAAATGGTTTCTGTAGAGGGGCAATTGACAAGACTCTTTTCTACGAAAGAAGGAACAAAGACCTGCTGCTGCTGCAAGTGTATGTGGATGACATTATCTTTGGCTCTACAAACGAACAAATGTGAAAAGAGTTTGAGAATGTAATGAAATCCAAGTACAAAATGCGCTCAGTGGGAGAAATGAATTTCTTCCTTGGACATCAAGTGTAGCAGAAAGCTGATGGCATCTTCATAAATCAATCCAAATATGTACAAGAAATTCTTAACAAGTTCAAGTGCCAAGACTTCAAGACAGTGTCCACACCAATGGATACACATGAGAAAATGGTACCTGATGAAAAGGGGGGGCCAGTGAACCAGCATGAGTATAGGGCCAAGATAGGATCACTGATGTATCTTACAGCATCTAGGCCAGATATTATGTTTGCTGTGTGCGTCTGTGCAAGATTTCAAGCTAACCCCAAGGTTTCACATATGCTAGCGGTCAAGAGGATATTCGGATACTTAAAAGGAAAACCAGATTTGGGAATTTGGTATCCAAAGAACCCTTCCTTTGATTTGATATCCTACACAGACAGTGACTATGATGGTTGCAACATGAGTAGGAAATCAACCTCAGGAGGCTGCCAGTTTCTA
Organism: Bidens hawaiensis; assembly: GCF_021521415.1. NCBI lineage: Eukaryota > Viridiplantae > Streptophyta > Magnoliopsida > Asterales > Asteraceae > Bidens > Bidens hawaiensis. Next base: position 216,363 of record NW_027492953.1, read on the forward strand.
GGGAACAGGTTGGTGTCATGGCAATGCAAGAAACAGACTACGGTGTCTATCTCAACTGCTGAAGCTGAATACATTGCTGCGTCTGCTTGCTGTGCACAGGTTTTGTGGATTCAAAATCAACTGCTGGACTATGGTCTGAATTTCTTACTTACCCCTATCTTAATTGATAATACTGCTGCTATATTTATTGTTAAGAATCCAGTCCAACATTCTAAGACTAAGCACATTGAAATTAGACATCATTTCATTAGGGATTGTCAGGAAAAAGGGCTTATAGAAATGAAAATGGTAGACACATCTGATAATTTGGCTGATTTGTTCACCAAACCTTTATATAAGACTAGGTTTCATTTTCTGTTAAAATGCCTAGGAATGATAAATGCTAATGAGGTTTAATTTAGAATGTGTGTTTAAGTGTGGTGCTTACTAATGATCTATGTTACTCACTTTGAATGTTTGCATGATAAAATTGCTATGCTTGAATGATTAATCAATTGCATGAATCATGTTTGTGACTGTTTTTGTGTGAAATTTCTGTTAACATTAATAATTACAGCTGTTAGTACTTTGATCTGTGCTTGCATGATGAATTTTTATGATTCTAAGTACTTCAAGCATGAATCTGTGCTTGATGATGTGCTTATTGCTCTTCGAGCATAAGCATAAGCTTCTGAGAGACCATTCTAAGTCATTCGAGCACAGGTCTCATTACTCAACTATTCGAGCATAGAATGCAGTTCGAGCATGCTTCTGAGGCAGATGGGTGTTTAATGCTCTTCGAGCACAAACAATCCATACTTGGAAGTTTTTCTCAAGTACTCTCGAGCATGAATGTTGTTCCTTGTGGTCGAGCATGTACAAGTGTTCAGGATAACTTGCTTATTCCTACTAATTACTGCTCGAGCACAACACTAACTTTCTCGAGCACAATCATTGAAATGATTCACTTCTAAGGTTGCTCGATAGACTTTCGAGCATGCTCGATGAAGTTCTGAGCATGCTCGATAGACTTAAGTGTGAATTTGTTGTTTCTATGCAATCTAAAAGTTTGTGCTTCGATACTGTGATAGTGTATGCTTAGTTACAAATGCTTAAATGACAATACCATGTTTAAAATCGCGGTTCTTCAAGTGAACTCTCAAAGAAAAATGGTTTTTAAATGGTAAAACTTTCTTTTTCTAAGCAACACTGTTTTCGGTGACATTGAATAAGAGAAATGATAATATTATCCATGTTCCCAGCTTCAAGGAAGCAAGAAACTGTTTTCAGGGAAATTGAATACAACCTACATTGGGAAATGATAGTATATTGTCTAATCTCCTAACCCATAGAATTAAGGCTTAAAAGATTTCTGTTCAGCAAATTGACAATTCGTGTGGTATCTTCTCATGAGTGTAGTAACTGATGTGATACAAACCTAAATTTTTGCTAAGTATGATGTGGTGATTCATCAGAAGATTAAGGTATGTTTCCTTATACATCTCTCCGAATGATAGGCAGAAAGGTAATTACCCGATCATACACGACCCTGTTGTTGTCTTGGTCTCTCAAATTAAATATATGAGCGTCAAAAGATTATTAAGCAGTTAAAAGAAAATACCTGCCAAAAGAAGCATAAAGAAATTCTGAAAAGAAAAATCAATTACTGCTTCAACATTTATTAAGTATAAATAAAAATGTCTTGACTTTAAGGGGCACCAAGAGAACTACAGGAGTGGGGCATTCAAATAAGTCCTAAACACTCTGAATGTAAGGCATGTAAGTCCGGATGGCATGTAAGTCCAACGTTCAACCTTGAAGTCGGATATATATATAAGTATATATAAATATGACTGCTCAAATAACTAAATATTTTGACCAAGGCATTAAGGGGTTGAAGTCAAATTGGGGTGATTGGGGAAAGCTAAATAAGCTTTGAGTAGAGATTAGGAACAACCTAAAGTCCAAAGTGTAACCATTCAAACCCCAACTCCAAATTGAATCTTAACTATATCACTGAATTTATAAGAATCATGTTAAGTGCCTCCACCTAGTGTCAACCTGGCTTAAGTCATAATAAGGCTGGAAAAGAAATGGGGTGACGGTTATTAGAGAATCTGATCCCATGTTGAGATCTTTCCATGTGACTTAAAATGAATTTTATTTTTGAACTGGATTTTGATCTCTTATGTCACCTTAAACTAATTGCTCATTTGATTTACTGTTATGAAATGATTATTCTTTGGTAAAAGTTAAAATTTTTAGCACAAAACATGATTACTCATGTTTTGAATCTGGCATAAAAAGTTGTGGTTCTCAAACTGAATTGAAATTTAAGTTAAGTGTTTCGAGCAAGGAAATTGTCCCTGCTTATGCAATGCTGCTTCGAGTATATGATGTGTTGTAAAACACTCGTATTTTCCGCACGTTTTATCTACGTATTATATCATATTTTATATGTTTTAACTCGTTTTAGATAGGTTTTACATACATTTATTAATCTTGTAGGTTTTGGGTGAAAGAAAGAAGAAAACCGGGACTTTTCGAGCATTCTACGAGCCTTTTTACGCATACAAGTTCAAGACAAAGCTCAAGGCCCGACCCGTATGCATCATGGAGGCCCAAGACCATATTATATTATATTATATAAAAAAATAAAAATCCTAGCAGCTGTTAGGGGGCCGATCGCAGCTGTTCCAGCAAGGGAGGAAGAAGAAAAAGTTTTTTCGGCTTAGGGTTTGATCGTGTGACGGCTAGGGAAGGAAGAAGATACAAGAACCAAGCCTCGGGACGTTTCTCATCAGTTGTAGCAGCCAAGAACAGCCCGGAATTCATCCATATCCTTTCTTTTCATAACATTGTTCATCATCTTTTTATACTTGTTCAATTGTTTACTAGTTTTGCGATTGATTGAAAGATTGAAGTGTTTATGAGTAGGATTGATTATTGAATGATTTTTGAGATGATTGGTATGAGTTTTATGGTGTTTTTATTAATCAATAGCTGCTGTCCAAAAATTATGTTCGGCTAATCTTGTTAGTTCTATCTAGGGATGATGATTATTATTAGTGTTTGATAGGTTTTATGGATTGTTTGATTGATAGACTTGAATTGCTATTGTAAAGTTTGATTTAGACATGAAATAGGTTGTGTTTAGTGGCTGAAAATTTTGGTGATTCATTACATAAACTCCGTGTGTTGATTGATTAGTTTTGTATTGATTGATCGGTGCATTGTTTGATTCTAGACTTGGTGTTTAGGGTTTGTTTGCGGTAGGAACAACCGTAGGGTTTTGTTGCGTGATTATTTGGATTAAGTACAGCGGTTAAACACCTTCCTTGAGACCGAGAGGTGATAGGAAGTTAGGGTTGTCTCATTGCCTTTGCATGCTAGAATAAGGATTTCGCGAGAGAGAGTTCGTTTCTTGTCAAGTTTAGGTGTTTTGAGCGATTAGTTGATCTATTTTGGTTTAAGTTGAATTGTTCCTCTATCCTTGGTTGTGTAGTATTCATTACCATTAGGGTCGAGTGTTGGTGAGACCGAGAGGTGATGTAGCATTAGAACACGTTAGCAATTGTTTCCCGGTTTGGTCGTTTTAGCCGATTTTGAGTAGTTAGGGTTTGTTGTGTGAGACCGAGAAGTAATCCAGTGAACCCGAGCGATCCTTAGTCGTGTCATCTTTAGGGACCGGTGTCTAGATATCATTCAATCCACTAGCTTGTTAGGCCTACAATTTGATTCAGACCTAGGTAGACGTTTTTCTCCACCCGAAGTCAACTCAGTTAGTTTTCCGTTAAGTTTTCTATTTTTGGTAAGTTTTGTCAGTCAGTCTAGTTAGTTCAGTTAAGTATTTAAAAATCAAAAATCAATATAATTATTATTCTAAGGTAGGTCTTTTCTAGGGTTAGTGATCTTTAGCGTTCTGACGTGTCCACGTGTTCGATACTCGGACTTCCTAGGTCTATACTACTTGCGATCGGTACACTTGCCGGTTGTATGTGGTTTTAGGATTTTCGTTTTATATTTAAAGCTTAGTTGTGATGGTAATTTTTATAGGGTTATTAGACACACATCAGATGTGTAAATTGACTATCTGTTTCGAGTACGACATGAGACGTTTTGTTGTTAAGTGTTTCGAGCATGTATCTTATCTTCGAGCACCTGCTATGTTATGAAAATTGGTGTTGTGTGTTTCGAGCATGATTGCATGGTAACTAGCTAAGATCTAAGTTTTCGAGCACAAAGACCTGAAAAGAGACATTTGTGTTTCGAGCATCGTTGTGTGCTAGATACTCAGGTATACGAGTTCGAGCTAAGGAACTAACATTTTGTGAAATAGTTCGAGCAAACTTGAGAGCTAGACACTTAGGCTGTGAGTTCGAGTACAGGAATAGGAAAGATTTAATCTGCATAAGGATTTCGAGCATAGAAGTACGTCGAGCACATAGAGCTATGAGTCAAGCAAAGTTCCTAACATTGTCATCTCGAGCATAGAATAAATTTCTAAGTACACTCGAGCATAATGCATAGTCGAGTAAGGTAAGATTACTAGTGTGACTTAGGATTGAATATTAAATGAATTTTAAACAAGTCCATTCGAGCACACTACACCTCGAGTATGACTAAATGCTCTTCAGTAAATTAATTTAAGGGAATCGGACACAAGTCTAGAGGAATATTGCTTTGTCTCATTGGTTGTACCATGTACTCGAGCAAGGACATAGAATATTCCAAGTACATCGAGCAAGAGTTGTACCATGTACTCGTGAACAGAGGGAGCCAGCCTTTATTTTGGCTGTATGCTCGAGCAAGGGAGGTACAATTAAATTTGAAATTAAATGACAACTGTCGTGTGCTAGACGACAAACCGAGGTACTGTACCACCCAAACGTTAGGTATAAAAGGGGGATTTAGAAAGTTTTTCACACATTTCTCTCTGTTAAACCTAAACGAAAGTCTTCTTGCTCGTGTTATCTCCCTCTTGCTCGCTGTTTTATTACTTGCTTAACTTCACTTCGATTATAGCCATTAGCTCTGTTTTGACTTCGGTAAGGCTTCATTATTCAATAATCGTCGCACCGATTTTGAAATTAGGGTTTTTTAATTGAACAAATAGACTAACTGTTTACTTGTTCTGACAGGTACGCATATTACTACGGAACAGATTAATCGAAGACGCCATTACTCATATATCCTTCCTCATATACCAGTTTTGCAACTTTATATGCTGACATTCTCTTATTTTTGCAGATCTGATAGCGCTTAAGTTCGAAAAACGGCACAATATGTGTGCTCAGTTGGAGATAGATAATGAAAACCGCGAGTTAGAGCCGATGATAAATTTCCTGAGCAACTTTAATCTGCGGGTGGCATTGACTGAAAATCCCACAATCTACAGGAATCACATTTCGGATTTTTGGCAGTCCGCAACTTATGTCAACGATGTCAACGGAGAGAGAATTGAGGCGTCGGTTTTGAATCATGACATTGAGATAACATAAGCCTCAATCAGAGCCGCTCTAGACCTAAATGACAACTTTGGGGCTCGGTTGTCTTACTCTGTCCCAAGGCTATTGCGAGTCTTTCAAGAGACGATGGGCTACCAGGGAGGAGTGAAGGAGGTTCAATTTCAAAAAGGAAGTTTTACATTGATCTACCGGTTCTTAATTCATCATGTGATCCAGTCATTATCTCCGCGGAGAGGGACTTGGACTTTGTTAAGTAGAGAGCTTGGGACTCTCACTATAGCCATTCTTTACCAGCAACCCTTCAATATTTCCAGACTCGTCTTTCAAGGGTTAGTTTCAAATGCAGAGAAGCCAGTCAATCAAAGATTCATTATGTATCCACGTTTTCTACAGATCTTAATAAATAGAGCTCTACCAGAAATTCAAAGGATAGGGCAGATTTTGAAGTTGCAAGATCCAAATATCTGCAAAAGAATGAAAGATGCTCAGAGTAAATTCATTGATAATGATGAATGGGATGTGCTTCCATGGTTGCTCATACCAGCACTAGGGGCTATCAACGTACCAAGCACCCCAGAGAATAGTGATGATGAAGATAGTGATGGTGCAGATGACGATGACCAACATAATGATGGAGGAGATGGTCCGGAAGGGGGAAATGAAGTGTTGATTGGTAATGATGATGTTGCACAAGAGGCGATTGGAGTGAACGTGCCTTTGATTGATCAAGTTGCTGCCACCATCCATCAGATAACCCCTCCAGAATCACCACCACCTGAGACTTACCATGATAACACAGATTCTGTGGAGCTGGATCATGCTACTGATGATATCCCCTATTCACCAGCCACCACTGAACCTATTTTCTCTGACAATGAGCCAACAAAAAACATTCCTTCACCACCTCAGTCAACCCAACCCATTCCAGATCAACCTACTTCTGAACCTACCCCACCAACTCAACCAATCCCATCCTCTGAACCCGCTCCGGACCCACTTCAAGAAACCCCACCATCAAGTCCTAGTCTTTATGACATTGTCTGTGAGAATGCAAGACTTGAGTTTGAGAACATCATGTTAAAAGAACAGAATGCCATTTTGGCTGCAAGGAACTCGTCATTGGAAGATGCACTAAATAAAGCTTTATTGAAGATTCGAACCCTCGAGGGGCATTCTGAGGTTGAGAAGACCTCAAATGCACCAAAACAGGGGGAGAAACCTGAAGATGTTGAGAGCTTGAAAGTGATTGGAGAGATATGGGAGCTCAGAAGAGGAAGTGGTAGAGGTTAAATCATCAAATGCCTTAAACATGATAAATCAAGCTTAAGATGATGGAGAATCAGAGGATGAGGGGGAGGATAAAGAAGAAAAAGAAACCGAAGAAGAAATCTTGAAAATAAAGGCAAAGGGGAAGGGGGTTGCACTTACCATTGATGATCTACACCCCCTGCCCCAGCATACAGTTCAGTCTGATGATATTTTATACAAAGAGAATGTAGTTGATCCAGATGTGGCTGAAGCTGAATCTGTAAAGACAGCTATAAAATTAATGAATGAAGAGTTGGAGAATTTGGAGATAGAAGAGGAGGAGGAAATTCCTCAGGAAGTCATTGAAGCCTTAATAAACATGAAAGAAAAAGAGGAGGAAGATGAAAGAATGATGAAAGAGGCAGATGATGCCTTTAAAGCTACAATTCAAGCACTCAAAACAAAATTGAATAAAGTTGAACAAGAATCTACACAGATTGAAGAGCCAGTTATCACCGAACCTGAAGAACCAATAACCAATGAACCAGAACAAGAACTTGGCTTAGGACTAGTCATCCATGAAGAGAATGAAACTATTGAAGTCTCAGCAAGTACAATGGTTAAATTGATCATTATGAAGGATCTTACACTGATTCTGAATAATACTGAGAGACATCACCCAGAGATTGTAACAGCAGCAAGAAAAGCTCAACAAGACTTCATTAATTTGAGCAAAGAAGGAGAATCAAGAGTTGAAGAGCAAGTTAAACCAACTGAGCCCATTATTCAAGAAGTTACTGAAAATTCGGAAGAGACACATATAGATAATCCTGTTATTGAAGAATCAGAATCGGTTGATGAGGAGATCATACTTGAAGGGCCAGAAGATGAAGTAACTCATTCAAGTACTCCCACTCTATCTCAATCATCGTTGAAGCGAAAGGACATAGCTGAATTTGAGACACCCAAACCAAAAAGGCAAAAATCCGTAAAGAAAATGGTGTACAAACTCAGATTGGAAAAGATGGAAGAGAGAAGGAGGACTCAATCTGAAAGAAATGAAGATCCAATGAATGAGGCTCTCCATGATCTTGAAGAGACTGTTGATTTGAATGATGAGAATGAGGATGAGGAGGAGTTGAAGGAGACTGGGACAGTAAATGAAGATAATGAGTATCTGATCAGCCTGGGATATGATCCACTATATCTCCAGAGACTATCAAAGGAAGATTTAGTAAAAGAAGCTGAGGGGTGGAGAACAAGGAAAGTAAAAAAGAGAACTACTAATGAAGGCTGGTCACAAAAGTGCATTCCTTAACCTTCAACCATTTGATAAAATCGACAGAATGAACAAGAAAGCTCTTTTGGATGATATATCTGATTATGTGAAGAAAGTATCAAAGAAGAAGGAAGAGAGTGAAAAGATTTTAAAAGAATCGGACAGTAGTAGAAAGAGAACTGAAAAGAAAGCCATTGATGAAGCAAACTATGAATCATTAAAGGCTAAACATAAAGATATCAAATTTCTTCAACTGTATGGCTACAAGTATAATCATTTGATAAATCTTTCTCCTAAAGAATTGAAAAGAAAAATACAACAGGTAAAAGACTCTCACAAAGATCAAACAAGTCGAGAAAGATATGAGAGAGAATAGGAGATAAAGATGAGGTAACAGAGGGAGAGAGAGGAAGCAGAAAAGAAAAATCAAGAATTGAAGAAGTGGTTTGAGGACCCTCAGAGGGTAGAAATATTAAAAACAATTATGATAGAGAAAGGAATGACAGAGGAACAGTTTCAGAATATGCCTCTTGAACAATTAATGGAAATATATAATAGAGAGAAGAAAATGTACATTGAAACACAGAGGAAACTGCAGGAGAACAGGATGAGAGCCGAAGAAGAGGTGAGAGCTGAAATGATGAGTGCTCTGCACAGAAAGGGAGTAAGAATGTCAAAACTACTGGTGCAAACTGACGAAACAATAAGAAGATGATATGTTGAAGAGGGGCTCGAAAAGACAAAGACTACTCAGTCAGGGAGCATGAGCAGAACTCAAAGGTCAGAGAGTGTGAGGCCTGTGCCACCAAGGAACTTAAACTTGCCCACACATCTCTATTTCGACAAAAGATCAAAGACCTTAAGGGCTGTGACTGAAGATCAGAAAGAACATCTCATCATCTTTAGGGATGATTTGAGAAATTTTACAAAGGAACAACTAACCAGGATTGCTGAACTGACCTTGTATGACAATCAAATCAGAAGTCAGCCATCTGGTCAAGAGAAGAATGATCTCTCTAAATTTTTAAAGGAACAGGCAGAAAAGGGATTTCCATTTTTGCAGCAGAAGAAGAGAGAGATTAAGAGTCAAACTGAGAGGGAAAAGAGGAATAAAAGGATAAATGAAGTACACACATCTGAGCTTTCTCTCTTTGAATTGAAGAAACAAAGAACTCAAGCAAGCAGCTCTCACCACAAAAGGAAGACTTTAAAATAGCGCTTGGCTATGAGAGAAGTCGTGAAGGAACCAAACTCAGAGGTGCAACAACTTAGAAGAATAACATACATAACGTACAATCAGCTTGATGATTCCACTACTCTGAGAAATATGTCTGGAATACTTTCATCGAGCATACCTAGCATAGTGAGTATGCTCGAGTAAGATAGTTACCTTGCTCGAGGACTCAACACTTGTATTATTTTGAGTTTCATTATGTATTGATTAGGAACTTCTAGAAAGAATGTCAGGGTCTATAAATAGGGATCCTAGGATACCTTTTAGGACACGGATTTCCAGACGGAATACAGGATGGCACACACTAAATACGAAAAACATTCCAAAGAATATTCTCTTTGTTTTTCTCGTACAATCGCCGCCGCCGTCATACACGAAACCCTAGACATTCCTTTCACTGTTGTATTAAATGATATATTAAATGCAGTGAATCTTTGTCTTGAAATCGCTCTTACTGATTATTCATTTACGTTTCGTGTTTGTTATACTTTCACTCCTTCGTTCCCACTTGTTGGATATTCTTATTCCGCCAGGATATTCAATAGCCTTTGGGTTAGCAGAGTCGGTGTGTTCTTGTCAACTTTTAGAGGTTTCACCCGATTCACGGTCCTGACAATTTCTTTGTGGTAGCGTAGGTGGCAACCCCCAACAACATAAGCAAGAGCAGAACCCTAGATCTCAATAATCCATCATCTTCTTACCTTCACCATCTACAGCTCCTCTACCTTTTTCACTTCATGGCCACCCACTTCCACCACAGGCCACCGCCGCCACACCAGACTTTCCGCCACCACCGCCACTACAATAGATCTTCCGTGCTACAACCGCCTCTCCTCCAAGCTTTATTCTACGCCAGAACCTACAACCTCCGCTAACCACCTCTGCCGCCCGCTGCCGCCACCTGCAACCTTCGTTCCACCCTCTGCCACCGCCACCCGCAACTTCTTTTATGCACCTCTGCAACCTTCGATTTTCGTGAATCAGTAAGCCTTTGAGACTTGAATCAGTAAACTTTAGATTCATTTGATGGATATTTGAAACTTGAATTGATGAATGGTGGGGATACAGAGGTTGCCTGGTTAGATTTATATCTCGTGTTTGAGTTATGTTTTTGAATCAATAAACACGGAATCGTAACTGTTGATGTTTCAGTGGTGTATTGCAGAAATTTGGGGTTTGGTCAGCGGAACAAAACAAAAGCAACGCACAAGGAGACTGATAAAGAAAAGAAGAAATCGAGTTTCTGAAAAGGGCTAGGGTTTGGTGGTGGTGGGTGAATTGCAGGGGGGAGAGAGAGAGAGAGAGAATTCTTATACTAAGCCACGTAAGCTACCATATAAGCAATTTTTTGACAACTAGGCGTGCCACATCAGCAAATCACTAGCGGAGTTAGTCATCCGTTAGTCGCGGCCCGTTAAAAACAAATATACCAATAGTTGAGACTGTCAGCAGATAAGTGTAAAATTGAGACTGATATTTACCAATAGGGTATAGTTAGGATTATTTTAAACCAATATTCCTTCTTTTAAAAACAAATCTAGCATTGTCATCTACTAGCTTATACTAAAAAATATATTGTCTAAAGTAAAATGAAAACATTTAGATATTCTTTTAACTTATTCATTTAATTAAGGGAGTTTTACATATCCCCTCCTTAAACTACCTAATGGCATATTTCCCCAATATTAAAATATTAATTACATATTTCTCCTTTTGACATGAAAGTACTCTTTCACTCTTATCAATTAAGGATACCTAAAATCAAACCTCTGGTTCCATTCACGCCTCCATCAGCTCCGATGTCAGCCACCATGATATCCGGCGTTCCAACCTCGGCATCTGTCACATCCAACGTCTGTCAATATTGTAGTCTGGTAAGTTCGATTTTGTAACTTGCAAACCCTAATTCTTACATATTATAATCTGAGAATTTTTTGAAATTGGAGATGGTTCCAGCGCAAGGCTGGCCCGCTAGTGTTAGAAGGTGAAGCTAGGGCTTTATGTCTTCAAAATTTTGAGGCCCAATTTCATAAGAAAAAAAACAAAACTAGGTTACATATAATATAATATATATATATACACACACACTAGTAAGAATGCCCGCGCGTTGCGGCGGGGACACAACTGTGATTCGGTTAGTTTTTGATTTTCTAGGAAGAAACCCGCGCAATGATGGGGCAACGACATTTTACAACGCAGAAATTTAGAAAAAAAAATTAGTTTGAATAACTTTTTTGTTTATGGGCGAGATTTTGCGGGCTATTTAACAACTATATGTGTATTAGGAAAAAAAATATCAAACATTACATTGAAGAGACCGCGACATTGTTTGTCAAAATTTAGTGTCACATTTAGTCCAAATCAGTATATGAACCTTCACCTACCAAACAAATACATAAACATGTCATAATATTGAACAAAAAAAGTAGATACTTTCAACAAAAAAACAAACCAAATTGCAACAATAAAAAATAAAATATACTAACATCGCTTAGCAACTTAGACCTCCTCATGTTGAAGCCGACAAGTCAAAAGCATCCTCTACAAAAGAATTCAGCAAACCGCTTATTAGGATAAATAAGAGGCCTAAAATCTGCAAATTTTACAAGCTGAAACAGCAGAAACAGCCTATAAATGCAGCTATATTGCTGGAAAACTTGTACCTGAAATGCAATCAAAACTTGTCCTACTTTGGACTATAACACAGAATGAGAGAAGCACCACATTAGTAGACCAAGACCAAGTAAGTCAAGTTGTTGAGAATCAAATTGTCCAATTTCATTAGAGATCAGTTTGTCCAAAATCGACTAAAAGTAGACCCAAAATTCAAAATTGAGCAGGACCATTCCCGGTCTCTTACATTTTAGTATGACCAATACGCCCCTAATATAACCAGAACATATCTCAATCCCTTACGATTCATGAACACTTGTAGTATTTGATTTTTTTGTTGACTGTTTCATGCCAAACCTTAAAAAGTAAGAGAAAAACTAAAGTCTAAGTTATGTAAATTCAAAATCATTGTTTTGAATGGATTTGTATTTTTCATTGTGAATTTGCAACTTTATAGTTTCAAAATTCAAAAACAAAATAAAATAATTTTCACTAAAACCAAACATTGTTCATCTAAATACCAAGAAATTTCATGTCGTGCTCGGGTTCGCATGTCTTACATGATTTTCATGTTCACGTCATCAAGGTATTCATGTCAAAGTTCCTAGTTCGTGTCAGGGTTCAACCTGTCAACCCACAAAAACAGCCCGTAAAGCACCTATAATTTTTATGAACAGTTTAGATTAGAAATTAGTACCTAACATGGGAGCCACCAATGATGAGATCCACTTGTCTATGGATTGATAATCACATCTTCCTCAACTTTTGCAGTCATTTCTTCAACCTTAGAAGTTGAAATACAGTTATCAGTGTCCCGAGTCCCGACACACCGTTATGGCAGTCTTGCAATTCAACCAGTTATTAGAAACACAAACTAATAATGATTCACAAAGATTTGAAAAATGTAGAACCTTAATTGAAGAGATAGGTCCCAGCAGAGCCCAGTTGGTCCCGCAAGACTCACCTTGAACAGGGACATCTGCGCAAAGGCCATCTGCTCCCGCAGGACCCACCATGCTCAGAAAACCTTACGCGCAGTACGCAAGCTGTACACGCAGGGAAAGCCTCCCAATGGTGAAATACCCCGCCTGTTCCCGCAGTTGCGGATACAAGCCATCAGGGAAGGCTACCCGCAGACAGCAGGGCTACACGCACAAGACAATAGCTACTTCAGTAGTCACATGAAGGAATGAGCAAGGCGGGAACAATCCCGCCAAAATGAGCCAGTCCGTATGATTCTGAAAGATCTTTTGTACTATACCTACCAAGGTATGGATAGGACAGACAATCTGACCAGAACAGCCCATGAGCCAATCAAAGGGTGACAGCTCACCGAAAACAGTACGAGGAGGAGCACCCTCTAGTACTGTTTGTCACTATTAGCCGCTGCCTACTCACAAACTCTTACTGAGGGGCGTGCGCAGCCTACAGTTGGTAGAATAGTGTTACTGTTGGCCGTAACCTATTCACCAACCAGCATGGCCTGCGTATAATCCACAGTAGGTGGGACGTGCATAATCTACAGTTGGTGGAATAGTGCAGCCGACTTTGTTACTGTTGGCCGTAACCTATCCACCAACCAGTATGGCCTGTGCATAGTCCACTGTTGGTAGAACAGGAATACTATTCAGCCGGCTGTACCTTCTAGGAAACCTACATTCGGCTATAAATACTCCAACATCTTGGAATGGTAAGATCATCTGCTATCCTGTTATCTAGCAATCTCTTAATATACACTTATATTCAGAGCAATCTAGTCTGATTCTCACGCCGGAGGGTGGTCACAAGGAGGAACTCCCCCTTCTCAGTGACGAGCTTACGGTGTTTGTTTTGCAGGTCCCCTGAAGAACAACCGTCTCTGTTGGACCTCATTCTCGTGGGAAACATTACTTAACCCCCAGATTATCTATAATCTGCACCGGGTCACTTAGTGTTTCTTCATTGGCGCCATCCGTGCATAAAAGCTAGAACTAATTTAGTTTTTTCAAATTTTCTGAAGAAATGGTTAACGTTACTCCGGTCCAAAGGCCAGTAACCGACCAAGAAACCCCGGTAACAACCCCAGCAACTGGGGGGAACACCGGCGGTTATACAATCCTTACGAACACTACCTCGACTACCCAAGCCGGGGCAAGTGCAGTAAATATTCCACTGGGGTTCACCGATACCCAGCTGGAAAAACGAACGAGGGTCCCTCGCCAAACACTAGATCAAGTGAAGGCGTGGGCCGAAGCACGTCAGAAAGAGTTCCAAGCTGAATTGGACGAACGCTTGCGTTCAGTTCAACAGGCTGACGAATTCGGCAGTACTCGCCAACACCTCATTATGAACAGCGAGGGCGAGTACTCAGACGACGAGAGGGAGAAGTCCGATACCGACGCAAACCCACGCCATAAGGCGAAAGGGAAGCGTAAGGAAACGGACTCCCAGCCAAAAAGGAATTTTGGGGAAGCCTTTAAACCAACAAATGCGGAGAGAAACCCGCGTGACTTCTCCAAAACCTTTATACCAACTGCTACGAATGCAGGAAAGTCAAAATTTGCAAGGGACATTGCAGAAGCAATCGCCCCGAGAAGTGCCAAACAAATGTCCAACATTGGCACTTATGATGGTCTATCCGACCCAGACGACCATTTGAACAGGTTCATTGCGGGGGCTACCGTCAGTAACTGGACGGAACCCATGTGGTATTACATGTTCCAGATGACTCTGGTCGGAGCAGCCAGGGCATGGTTCGATCGTTTACCGGTCCACCACATATATGACTGGGCGGACTTTCAGAACAAGTTCAGCCAGCACTTCAGCCAGCAGAGGAAGTATACTGAAGAGCAGTGGACGATCCTCAACTGCGTTAGAGAGGAAGATGAATCCTTGCTAGACTTCATCACCCGCTTCAACTCCAAGAAGCTGAGTCTGGGCAACATAAGTGAAGATCTTGTTCGCGCTGCTTTCATCCAGGGCGCCGAGTACCCAGAGCTTATCCGCACATTGACGGGTAAGGACGGCATGCCATCCACATGGGATGCCATCATGACGGCAGCCAAGCGCTTTGCCGAGACGGAGAAGCAGCTGGGAAGAGATCTTCCCCAGAGTACACACCTCTACACGCAGAGGACAAGGGAGAACAACGTTAGGACCGCCCGGCAGAACAAAAAGAGGCGGCTAGGTATTTGGCAGTCAAGGGTAAACTTTGACACCTCATCCAGCTCTCGCCCTCTTGTTGGCGGAAGGGACAACACACACCCTTCAAACCGAAAACACCGGTGGACGCAACTCACCAAGAGCGTCACGGAGATATTTGCCACGGAAAAATTGCCATGGCCAAAAGCCCCATTGATCCGGCAGAAACCTAATGCGGATCAAAGCAAATCCTATGATTTCCACGGGACAAAGGGTCATGGTACTGAAGAGTGCACATCCTTGAAGGATATTGTTGAGACATTTGTCAAGGATGGAAGACTTGCACATCTCGTGGCATCAATCAAGAAGGGAGGAAGGAATGACAACCGGTACAGAGGCAACGGACGAAAGCCCGTCGACATCAGCATCAACATGGTTCATGGCAACATCAGAGGAAGAAAAAGGCGAACGCCAGAACCATGCGCATGGAAGGAAGCTGAGGTGCGCTTCCCGCGAGTGCCAGGAGGACCCAGCAAGGAAGGCCCTATCGTCATAAAAAGCCAGCTGGGGCACTACATCACTTCTCGCACTCTTGCTGACAACGGCGCCTCGTCAACGGTGATGTACAGGCAGTTCTTCGACAAGCTAGATGACGAAGACAAGGAGCGCCTGGAGACGATCTGCGCCTCGATGGAAGGGTTTGATGGCAGCACAAGCACCTCCCTGGGTATCCTATCTTTCCCCGTCACTCTTACAGATGGAAAACACTCCCGCACAGAGGATGTGGACTTTGTCGTGATGAGGAAGCCACACCACACGTACGACATTCTCTTCGGGAGAGACGGGATGGCAAGATTCAACGCCGTGGTATCCTCAGTCCACGGCATGATGGGATGGCCAACAGCTGAGGGTGTAGCGATGATCACCGGCATTCCCCAGGTATGCATCGCATCTGTCTCATCTAAACCCAAACCAAAGATGGCTAAACCAACCATCACCGAACCAGAAAGATGGGCCTTCAATGGCAAGTACCCTGACCAGGCCGTAACCATTGGCCCAACAATTGTTGACCCCACACGCACCTTACTTAAGCGCTTATTACAAAGGAACGCCGACATCTTCGCGTGGACACCAGCTGACATGACTGGTGTACCCCGGAGTAAGGCAGAGCATAAGCTCAAATGCGATCCGGCTGTCACACCGATCGTACAAAAGCGCAGAGTAATGGGGCCAGAACAAACTAACGCGTGTAGAACCCAAGTCAAGGAACTTCTTGACGCAGGCATCTTACGCGTTAGTAGATATCAAACTTGGGTTGCAAATCCCGTTATGGTACCGAAGAATGACAAACAATGGCGCATGTGCATAGATTTCAAGGATTTGAACAAAGCATGCCCCAAAGATTGTTATCCGTTACCCGAAATTGATCTTAAGGTGGATTCGTTGGCACCATTCCACCTTAAATGCTTCCTGGACGCGTATAAGGGGTACCATCAAATCCACATGGCCGTTGATGATCAGGACAAAACCGCTTTTCGGACGCCCGATGGCACATTTTGTTATCAAATGATGCCGTTCGGACTTAAGAATGCCGGGTCCACATACCAACGCCTGATGGACAAAGAGTTTCATTCCCAAATTGGGAGGAACTTGGAAGTCTACATGGATGACTTGGTCATCAAAAGCCCTGACCCAGAAGCGATGTTGAAAGACATCGAAGAAACTTTCAACACGCTCAGGAAGATAAACATGAAGCTCAACCCGAGCAAGTGTGCCTTTGGAGTGGAAGAAGGGAAGTTCTTGGGGGTCATCGTCACTAAAGATGGCTTCAGAGCGAACCCTGAAAAGGTCGAAGCCATTATCAAAATGGAATCACCTACTACCATCAAACAGGCTCAGACACTGAACGGACGACTAGTGGCACTTAATCGCTTTTTGGCAAACCACGCGGATAAGTCGTTCCCCTTCGTGTCAACGTTGAGAAACTGTTTGAAAAAAATGCACTTCCGCTGGACACCAGAAGCGGAAGCAGCTTTTCAGGAGATTCGGTCATGCTTGATCGAACTCCCAACACTCACAGCACCAGAAGCGGGAGAGGAGTTAATCCTATACCTTTCCGCAACTGATAGAGCAACCGGGGCAGTCCTGCTAGTAGAGCGAAAAGGCATCCAGATGCCAATCTATTATGTCAGCCGTATCCTAACAGATGTAGAAACCCGGTACTCTACCCTCGAAAAATTAGTCTTAGCACTTTTACACGCCTCACGCAGGTTAAGACGATATTTCCAGGGTCACCCAATCACCATACTCTCCAACTTCAAACTTGCAAACGTTCTAGGCAAACCCGAGTTATCGGGACGCCTAGCCAAATGGGCAATTGAGTTGGGAGAATACGCGATAAAATATAAGCCAAGACCAGCCATAAAGGGCCAGGTTCTGGCCGACTTTATTGCAGAAGTGCCTGCATCGCGGGAGAAAGAGTGCCAGGAGGAGGCTCAACCCTCCCCAGCACAGGACATCAATGATGTCTGGCGACTCTACACTGATGGAGCAGCCAGTAACGAGGGTTCAGGCGCAGGGTTAAAATTAACCAACCCAGCAGGCCAAGAATATACTTACGCTATTCGGTTGGATTTTCCAAGTACGAATAACGAAGCCGAATATGAAGCATTCTTGGCCGGATTGAGAATTGCGCGTAAGATGGGAGTGAAAAACTTGGAAGCCCACGTGGATTCCATGCTGGTGGCCAACCAAATAAATGGGACGTACACGGCTGTGAACGACACAATGGCCCTGTACCTCGCCCAGGCAAAAACCCTTATGCGTGATTTTAATGATTGTAAAGTCATACACGTCAAGCGCAGCGAAAACAAATCTGCGGATGCGTTAAGCAAGCTTGCATCACTAGCCTTCACCCACTTGGGAAAGGACATCCGCATTGAACTCCTCGAAGCACCATCAGTCCCGCACAAGGAAATTTGTGTCATCCAAACCGGTACAGAAACGTGGATGACACCAATAATAAATTACCTTGCAGCAGGAACACTACCAGAGTCAAAAACACAGATGCGTGGACAACCAAGATGCTGACTACCTCTTGAGGGAAGTACACGAAGGCATCTGTGGAGTTCACGCAGGTCCCCGCGCTGTTGTGGCTAAGCTGAACAATGCGGGATACTTTTGGCCGGGGATGCATATGGATGCACTGGCATACACCAGAAAATGCAGGTCTTGCCAGCTTTACGCACCCAACACGCATCGCCCGAAGAATGAACTTGTTCCAGTCACTTCTTCGTGGCCATTTCAGAAGTGGGCCATCGATGTGACAGGCCCATTTCCCACAGCAGCAGGAAATGTTCAGTTCCTAGTGGTAGCCATCGACTACTTCACCAAGTGGATAGAAGCAAAACCTTTAGCCCAAACAACCGCAAAACATATCAAAAAATTTATTTGGGAATTTATTATTTGTCGTTTTGGACTTCCACAGAATTTGGTGAGCGATAACGGCACCAACTTTGCTGACAAGAAGCTACAACAGTGGCTAAAAGAACTTCAAATCACCCACACCTTTACCTCAGTGGCACACCCGCAAGGTAATGGTGAGGTGGAAAGAGCAAATAAGAGCATTGTCGAAGGCATCAAGAAGAGACTATCGGAACACAGATCCGGCTGGGTGGACGAGCTTCCGCACGTCCTTTGGGCAAACAGAACGTTGAAGAAGGCCAGTACGGGAGAAACCCCGTTCAGCCTCACTTATGGCACTAAAGCCATGGTCCCGGTCGAAATTGGTCTACCCTCACCAAGGGTCTTGAGTCGGCCAGAAGACAATGATGCGGAAAGACGGTTGGATCTTATGCTAACCGAGGAACGCAGAGACTTAGCCGCAGTGCGTGAAGAGAACTACAAACGACAAATGCAAAAGTACTACAACACGCGGGTAAAACTCTGCAACTTCAATATAGGAGACTACATACTGCGTAACAACGAGGCTTCAAACCAAGAGCGCCCGGGAAAGCTGGCCCCGGTCTGGGAAGGGCCATACATTATCAAAGAAGTCCTGGGAAAGGGCGCATACCGGCTCGAAAGGCTCGATGGCACTCCCATCCCAAGAACATGGAATGGAGCTCAATTACGCAAATGTTATATGTAGATCAATTCCAAAACTTGTAAAGAAAAGGCCTAGAGCCACTTCTAATGGAAATGATTCTCCTTTCATAATGTGTTTACCTTTATACTTATGAACTTCCCACTGATTCACCGCATAAACGGGAAGAAGTAAGTCGTTACGTGTGGAAGGCGGCAAAACCCGCATAAACACAATAGGGGAAACCTACACGCAGGTATGATGTAAGTAAAGTTTAGCCATCCTTGTAAGTGCAAGTGACGGTCTTACCCGCACAATCACGAACAAGGAAGCAAAACTTCAACCTATCATCTACCACGTTCAAAGGTTATCCTAAAAAAAAAAAAAAAAAAAAAAAAAAAAAAAGATAAGGAAAACCTACACGCAGGTCAGATATGGGTAAAGTTTAGCCATCCTACAAAGTGCAAGTGACGGTCATACCCGCACAATCACGAAAGAGGAAGCAAAACTTCACACCTATTATCTACCACGTTCAAAGGTAAACTTATCCTCAAAAATGAGGAAAACCTACACGCAGGTCAGATATGGGTAAAGTTTAGCCATCCTACTAAGTGCAAGTGACGGTCATACCCGCACAATCACGAAAGAGGAAGCAAAACTTCACACCTATTATCTACCACGTTCAAAGGTTAACTTATCCTCAAAGAGGAAAACCTACACGCAGGTCAGATGGTAAAGTTTAGCCATCCTACTACGTGCAAGTGACGGTCCTACCCGCACAATCACGGAAGAGGAAGCAAAACTTCACACCTATCTACCACGTTCAAAGGTTAACTTATTCTAAACACTTGGAAAATTGCTAATTTAAACTAAAGTATGCAAGTCATATAAAGCAAGGAATCCAATGAAAGAAGCGGTCTTAGCCGCACAAAGATTTATATTTCATAATTGTTCGTTACAAGAATGGCCGGGTAACTACCCGCCTACAAAACAAAATCTAGTCTATCCTAGCAGCGGGAAGGGATCTTCAGAATCAAGCTTCAGGACCACTTCCACTTGGACCCGCCCCATCAGTAGAGCGTGGCGGTTCAAGGAAACCTTGAGGATAGCAAGTCCATCATCAGCAGCAGCGACTTCCTTCACCTTCTCCACCACCGGATGCGGAAAGGCGGCATATTGGTTCACCGCTTGGTCATATGCAGCTTCGGTGTCCACATCGAACAAAGGGAAGTTGGAAGGCGGGAAGCCTCTCTCAACGAACCCTAGACCAAGCAGGAAGCCGACCTTTTCCCCATCCTCATGAGAAGCGTTGAGGGCTGCGCTCATGGCATCATCGTAAGTAGTCTCTGAGAAGACCCGATGCACAACCTACAAAAAAAGATACAAGTGTCAAACACCTTTTCTATGAACAAAGGAAAGCGTGAAGACGTAAAGCTAAACATACCTGAGACAACGCTTCTCGAAGAAGCCATTCCTTGGCAACCAGAGCTTCTTTAAGGGCGGCTTGAGCTTGGGTGCAGGCGCGTTCGGCTTCGCTTTTGTTAAGGTTGGCAAGTAGCACTTCCTTTGCGGCAGCCTCTTCGACGCCCTTAAGCTTCCGCTCGGTATGGTCAAGCACGCCCCTCTGGTCCAAGATCTCCTGGAGCTTCTTGGCATCTTCCATCGCCAAGGCATCATGAGCACGTTGGAGAGCCTCTAATTTGGCCTTGAGCTCCTCGTTCTCCATGCGTAAAGGCTCAGCAACGGCTTCAGCCTTGGTGGCCCTCTCGGTCGCGTTCCTCGCAGTCTCCTTAGCTAGCCGAAGCTGTTCGTTAACAGCTTGGGCAGCCTTGGAGCGGGCCTCGAGTCGCGCTTGAACCTCAACCTCGAGGGCCTTGAAGGCCTTCTCCTTCTCCGCAGCCACTGCGGTTAGTTTTTGGTTCTCCTCCCGGAGAGCACGCGCCTGAGATACTTCTTTAACGCGAGCTGCTTTCAACTTGTCGTTTTCACGACAAAGCAGCTCGACGCGTGGCTGCATCCGGGCCAGGAGAACCCGAAGCTCGTTGGTTAGCCTACCCTCCTGGTAGCTAACCATGGCTTCCCCCAACGCACCATGGGGAGCAGCGTGGCGAGCCCAGTCCACGCACTCCACAGGTGTGCGAAGGGTTGTTCCTCGGCGAATGTTCCATCTTGGAACATACACTTCATTGGAATCCGACACTGCAAAAGAAACAAAGCAGTTAGGAAAAGATGATAAAAAATGCATAAAGGCCAAAAGAACCCTACGCACCTGTAGGGTCGATCACAGGCCGATAGCCACCGAACCCATCACCTGAACCTAAGGGAAATCCATCCAAAAGGTCAGGCAGATGGGAAGGTAACAAAGATTGGCGAGAAGCCCCGCGCGTACCTGAAGGTTCGGCCGTCGAGGCCGATGGCGGAGGCGGCATGGTTTCCGCCGCAGTCGATGGCGGAGGCATGGTGTCCGCCGCGGTCGCCGCCGCGGAGTCAGCAGCAACAGTAACCGCCGGCTCGGTGAAGGATGCTGTAAAAATCGCACTCACCGCCGGCGGTGACGTCATCTCGGCTGGAACAGTCGGCTCAAAGGAGTGAGCAACTGGACCAGCGGAAGCAGGCGCAGGCGCCTGGGTCGACGCCTCAGGTAGGCTGACCGAGCCTACCGTCATTGGCGGAGAGGCACTCCTCTGCGCTCCACCCTGGAATGCGTCAACATCCACGCCTGCACAAAGAAGACAAGTGTTTTAACAATAAATTTATGAAGTATGATAAATCTACAAAGATAAGGATGTTTGTACTTACGGGTTTTCTTGAGCCTGAACGTACGGACGGGCGGAGACGAACCCGATGGAGCCGGTCTCTTGATGCCGGTAACCGTGGTCGTCGTTGGTCCTCCGGAGGTAACAGTCGTAGCCTCCGGAGCAGTGGTCTTCTCACCACCGGGGTTCCCCGCCACCTCTTCACTAACTGACTCGGTGTCAGATAGAATCACTGGATCGGCTGTGGAGGCCGCCTTCTCCTTCCCTTTACCGCCGGCAGCCTTCTTCTTCCGCACCAACGAAGGACCATCTGCGGATTCCTCAGAAGAAGACGGGATGTCAGGAATTCCAACAGCGGGTACAGCATTGAGGGGTTGAGGATTGAATAGCGCCTTACCTGGCCGCCGGTGGCTCAGGATCTCGTGGCCTAAGGGATAGACCTCCACGAACCGATCCGCCATTTGTTCCAGGATGGGCAACTCGTTCTCGTCTAGAGCACGAGTACCCATCCGCGCGGGACCGTCAGCTTCCCGCGGGTACAGGAGCGACTCCAAGTCGTTCCCCTCTGAAAGAAAATAAACAGTTAGAAGATAAACTCGTATAAGCAAAAAGAAACGGAGCATACCGTAAGGGATAGAGTTCGAACCGTATTCGAGGACGATCGGGATTTTTTGCGCATCCGTCTCTTTCCACACTCGGCTCATCCCCAACATCACCATCCCGGACTCCGGAAACCGGAAAACCGGAGATTGGACCCGGGATATCTTCGAGAACCATTCCGCCTCCTGGTAGTTGGTGGCGTGAATGCTCGGAATTGCTTGGCCATTTTTAAACTTCATGGCGATGGGGATGGCGCGGGCAGAAATGTAGAAGAACTCCCGCTTCCACGAACGGAGACTGCGCTCGGTTGCACAAATCTTCAAACCCTTGATACGGGTTGTCAGGGTATACCACCCCTGGATGCACCTCCAAGTGTAGAAGGTCATCAGGCGGTCAACATGGGGCTCGAGGCCCAAAATCCGGCACACCCACTCGAAATGGCGAATCTTGGCGATCGCCATGGGGTGCAACTCGGTCAGATGAACACCGGGCCTCTCAAGGACACGGTAAACAAACTTTTTCAATGGGAACCTAAGATTCCCATAGACAAAGAATGCTGCATAAACCCCGATCTTGCCTCTGGGGGCATCGTACACGGTCTGATGGGGTTCAGGAAACTCAGGCTCGAAAGGATCGAGCATGAACTTCCTAACAACATACCGGTACTGATCGCCGGGCAGAGCACACTGGCACTCACCAGCAGTACTCTTGTCATCGGCCGAAGACTCAAGATCACGAGAAGACATTTAGCAGAAAGAAAGCGATTTCAGGAAAATGCTTGCCTGAAAAGGGGAGTATTTGCCGGAAATCGCTAAGAAGAAGAAGAGAAGGGTGAAGGTGTGGATTGCAAAGAGCCCTCTCCCCCTTTATATACTAATCGCAATTAATGCGATGAATTTAATGCGGAGGAGAGAGAAATCGAAGGTGCAATGAAACTATGACACGTGGCAAAAAGCAGGCTGGCAACAGCTGTTGACAGGACGCGTACCATTAATTTCGCGGCCACGCGCCCGAAAAATCGCGCCCACGCGCCTGAAAAAGCGTCTGGAATGACCATGTACTGTCACGTCACCATAACTTCCTGCACGTCCTGACACAGTCAGAAGAAACCGTCGCACGACGTTTCAGATGTTTGGACTGTTCCTATCTTTCCACCAACTCTTCGAATTTCGAAATTCAAAATTCAAAAAAGATTCAAAAGTAAGCGGGAAAACACCCCTTACCTTGGCAAACAAGTAACCGTAAGACGGATGCGGGTACAGTGTTAAGGCAAAACCCTTCACATACCTAGCACCCGCAGGGAATTGAAGCCAAGAATACCTTGGCAACCAAGTAACCATAAGCCGGGTGCGGGTACAGTGTTAAGGCAAAACCCTTCACATA
The DNA here is from genome assembly GCF_021521415.1 of Bidens hawaiensis. Classification (NCBI taxonomy): domain Eukaryota; kingdom Viridiplantae; phylum Streptophyta; class Magnoliopsida; order Asterales; family Asteraceae; genus Bidens; species Bidens hawaiensis. The sequence goes on from NW_027492953.1 coordinate 240,127, forward strand.
CCTAGCACCCGCAGGGAATTGAAGCCAAGAATACCTTGGCAACCAAGTAACTATAAGACAGGTGCGGGTACAGTGTTAAGGCAAAACCCTTCACATACCTAGCACCCGCAGGGAATTGAAGCCAAGAATACCTTGGCAACCAAGTAACTATAAGACAGGTGCGGGTACAGTGTTAAGGCAAAACCCTTCACATACCTAGCACCCGCAGGGAATGGACCCCAGTACCTTGGAAGTAAAGTAACCGTAAGACGAGCGCGGGTAGTGTTAAGGCAAAACCCTTCACATACCTAGCGCCCCGCAGAGAATTGAAACCAAGAAGGATCTTCTGGGCAATGCTTGCGGATAGAGGAATAACATCCCCGCATAACGGGAACGTCGAGAATTATATTGTTTGAAACTCCGTGATGGAATTGGTGGTCTTAGCATAATTGATCACTATGTTGAAAACCACCAGAACCCCATGGAGACTATATACAAGTAAGACTCAACGCTCCTGACTTGCGAGAAGGTTACATACCTACCCGCATCATACCCAAAGATCAAGCAAAAAAATCGGGAATTTTTGCAAGTGACATTAGGAAACCCGCGGGAAGAATCCCCACGGAGAACCTTAAAACTAAAAACCCTTTTCAAAACCCCTTGCTTAAAGTCCAAAAGTTCACCTCACTTTATTAAACATTCATGAGAAGAACATTGGACTGGGGGGACTTGAAGAGGTAGGTCCCAGCAGAGCCCAGTTGGTCCCGCAAGACTCACCTTGAACAGGGACGTCTGCGCAAAGGCCATCTGCTCCCGCAGGACCCACCATGCTCAGAGAACCTTACGCGCAGTACGCAAGCTGTACACGCAGGGAAAGCCTCCCAATGGTGAAGTACCCCGCCTGTTCCCGCAGTTGCGGATACAAGCCATCAGGGAAGGCTACCCGCAGACAGCAGGGCTACACGCACAAGACAATAGCTACTTCAGTAGTCACATGAAGGAATGAGCAAGGCGGGAACAATCCCGCCAAAATGAGCCAGTCCGTATGATTCTGAAAGATCTTTTGTACTATACCTACCAAGGTATGGATAGGACAGACAATCTGACCAGAACAGCCCATGAGCCAATCAAAGGGTGACAGCTCACCGACAACAGTACGAGGAGGAGCACCCTCTAGTACTGTTTGTCACTATTAGCCGCTGCCTACTCACAAACTCTTACTGAGGGGCGTGCGCAGCCTACAGTTGGTAGAATAGTGTTACTGTTGGCCGTAACCTATTCACCAACCAGCATGGCCTGCGTATAATCCACAGTAGGTGGGACGTGCATAATCTACAGTTGGTGGAATAGTGCAGCCGACTTTGTTACTGTTGGCCGTAACCTATCCACCAACCAGTATGGCCTGTGCATAGTCCACTGTTGGTAGAACAGGAATACTATTCAGCCGGCTGTACCTTCTAGGAAACCTACATTCGGCTATAAATACTCCAACATCTTGGAATGGTAAGATCATCTGCTATCCTGTTATCTAGCAATATCTTAATATACACTTATATTCAGAGCAATCTAGTCTGATTCTCACGCCGGAGGGTGGTCACAAGGAGGAACCCCCCCCCCCCCCCTTCTCAGTGACGAGCTTACGGTGTTTGTTTTGCAGGTCCCCTGAAGAACAACCGTCTCTGTTGGACCTCATTCTCGTGGGAAACATTACTTAACCCCCAGATTATCTATAATCTGCACCGGGTCACTTAGTGTTTCTTCATTAATAAAACACTACAATTATGCACAACCAGTCATTAGAGCCTTTTGTATTCGTTGAACTCATTTGGAGTGTATTTTGTATTTTTGGTTGAAATTTATTTGATTATTTATTTTAAAACTAAGCCAAACAAAGCAAAGCCTGTTCCGTTCAAAACCGAGCTAAGCTCGAGTAAAATTTTCATGTCAGTGACATGTATCCAAACTATTTATTTATTTTTTAACGGCTGATGAGAATTAAAGGTGGATTGTTTTGAGTGTTTAGTAATCGGTAGTAGTATTTGTGTCAAATCAAATCATATGGATAAAATAGTCAGATGTCATATTGGGTTGAAATTGAAATTGACAACATTAAACATAAAAAAATAAATAAATAAAACACACACACACACCAACCCGTCTTGAAATGCAAGATAATTTTGGTACATAAACAGCTGTATGTAAACATAATCTGAAGAAGAGCTAAAAAAGTAGTTTCCAATTATTCCCCTGTTGATATATAAAACTTATCTAATTTTGACTCTGTTGAGACTGATATTTTTTTACTTTTAACAGCTATTTAAACTTGGCTTTCAGAAAAATCAGTTTCCATTTATGCCCCTTTGTTAATTGGTTGTGCGAACACTATAGTTGACTTTTGGAAATGAAAGGTTGGTTATTACCTTATCCCCACTTCTGCTCGGTTTTGAAAATGAATTTTCTGTTTACTTCATACTACCTTTTTCATACCCAAAGAGTGTATTTTACCCGTAACCGAAGTTAACCATAAACACAAAAAAAAGAAAAAAATCATGATATGCGAGAGACCATGGGCTCATCTAGGTTCCAAAGCTAAATTAAGCGAACGAATACAAACAAGCCTTGTTCGTGATCATTCATTTCATTTACAGTACTTTGTATTAAAGCTGAAGAGCATTGATTCAACAAATTAAGCCTTTTAAGATACTTATCAGCCTGATCCAGTTTATTTTTCATATTCATATTCTGGTCTTTAACTATTCAGTGTTTAACAAAATAAATTGAGTGAAACACAATTTCAGGCCAATTACTTATAAACGTGTCATTTGGTCATCTTTTATCTCAAAGAAAACTTAACTGAAAACCATTATGCAATAAATGGAATTAAAAAATAATCTTTTCATTCCCATATCATGAAAGAAATCCACCCACCGTCCAGGTCGCCAATATGGATGTTACTAATTGCATTGATGAGAAGCTCAGCTCAAGCACAGATCAGCAGTGGGTTCACTGATATAGTTGCTCCTTCCTTAAAAACATCACCAATAAGCGGCTTTGCTACAAAAAAATATCAACATTAAAGAAACAAAAGATATATTTTTGAAAGACATTTTACCTTATGAACATTAATATAAAGAGTTAATGTGTAGGCATACCTTAGTCTTCTAGTGAGCTACTAATTTCCATCATTGTCGCTGAAACAAATGAAGCAATTTATGATGATTCTTCATTTCATTGTTTTTACGTACTGAAAGCAATGTAACTGAACCAGGTTAACTACCACCTGTTAATGAAGCAACTGAAAACCAGCCCCTGGTCTGAATTAGATGCACTTCAGCAAGTGTTAATGTGTAGGCCTAACTTAGTCTTCTAGTGAGCTACTAACTTCCATCATTTTCGCTGAAACAAATGAAGCAATTTATTATGGTTCTTCATTTGGGTGTTTTTACGTATTGAAAGCAATGTAACTAACCAGACCCGCTTAAGGTAAACATATTCGGTGCCGTGTTCGGTGTGTTAGACATGCTCGTTAGATCGATCGGTCACTGAATGGTAAAATTAAAGGTATGAAGTTAGATACATGTATTCACATATGAAAAAAGAAGTCCCTGCACTTAAGTACATTTATCAATCCATTTGCTACTACATAAGCCTATTCGAAATGTCTTCAGGTTCATTTGCTAGTACAGTACATAAATCTTCCTATTTGCCCCAACCGAAAAACGTTGCCATTGACTTTGTTATGTATTTTGTTTAATGCCAAACCTACAAATGGATCCGTCTTCTTGTAACCCTTATTCAGAGAGGATCTTTACTGTGGTGCGGTTTAATCGCAGAAATCCTTTTCAACACCATCATATTCTTGCTACTACAAAATATAGAAAAAACATAAATCTTAACCAAAAAATAATGATGACATTCTATGTGTATTTTTTACTTAAACATTACAAATAGGTATGATGATAAATTATGCTCTTATCATCAATTAAGCAATTTTTTTTATCATGTTGGTCATGATTATTCTATTAGCAACTACTGTAACTTTTATGCCGAATGAAAAGATTAACCCGGTGATTACATCCACAACTATTTTGTTGCTCATAAGTCAAAACCTGGTCATGATTATTCTATTAGCAACTATTTTTATAACTATTTTTCAGTGTATTTAGTAAAATGGCTAATACTAAGAATAACTCTAAGTGCATGCATACATACAAAGAGTGCAATAAAATGGATGTTCACAGCATCAAAACAAAAAATTTTAAGAACTTCATAAAAGCGTAAATAGACAGCGAAACACATAAATATTCATGCACATGGTCCTTAACAACGGGTAGTAAATATGTTAATGTCAAAATAATTACTTTTTGTGCAAGTAAGATGGCTGTCGGTAACTTCAGACTCTCGTAGTAACCAAACACGAACTGACATCTGTTTCATCAATACCAGTTCGGTTCAAACTGAAGATGTAAATCAAATCATTGCAAACATTGTGCTTTTTTTTTCTACAGTGAAATTTAAATTTAACCATAAACACTTTAATTTAGATAAGATTTGATTAAATATGTTCTCACATGACTAAAGTAGATTAAATTAAGTTTGACATTTGTACATTGCAATGCTTATTGAAGCTGACCTGTTATGAAATGGAAGCTGCAATCAACAATATCCGATTTGTTACCCTGCCATATGCAATTTGAACCGTTGGACGAACTGACATGCGTTTCGTCAATACCAGTTTGGTAGCACTTTGTTAGTTGTAATAAGCAATCAATAATTAACCTGTAACTGATGGAATCGGTAAAGAAACCGTGGAATGAACTCAAATAGAAACGAAAGCATCTGTGTAAATAAATCATAAATCCATAACAAATCCTCGTGGAAAGCTGAAATCAATAATAAGAGCATAACATATCTTATCTCAATTAGGGCAGAAGAACAATTGCACACTCACCTGATGGTATGCATCAATATGAACATAGAATAACATTTACATAAATACATGTAATTTATTTAAATCATATATTTTCATACCTCATTTCAGAAGTTACAGACAAAAAAACCAGAAAAAATGTCACTTACTTTTAGCAAATTTGGGTCGACCAACGTTTAGGTACCGAAACCACCATAAGCAGTTCAGATTGCGTCTGTTTGATGATTGGGTAGTCCGGTGAAACCTATCATTGAACATCAATCATATTTGAAACCTATCACTGAATGACAATCATCATTATTTAATTGAAAGGATTTGCAATTGAATCGCCATCCAACGGGTTAAATATTAATTGAGCAAAACAAACATAAATCTAGAAACTGGCTCAAATTAGGGTTGTAAAAATAAAACGAATTACCAGAGAATGATGATGTCCAATCCAGGTCAAGGGAACAGTAGAACACAGATAGGACGAGGAGCCAAGCGAAGAAGAAGAGGATGAGTATGTAGGTTGTCCAGACGTTGGGGTATCGAGAAGCTTTAGGTATTATAGGAAGAGGAGACAGCGGAAATTGAAGGGAGCAATTAAAGACTATTACTTACGTGGTCATTAATAAAAGTCGCCTTCAATGCACATTGGTAACAGACATGGCGCCGGAGACAGCAGAATTGCCGGGAGTTGATCGGAGACATAACAAGGCAATAAATTTTACGGTGTCTGATGAAGAAGAGTTTAGGAATTTGAAAGGTTTTCCTATATGTTTTATAACGTAATATATATCTATATATAGTTTTGTCTATCTCAACAAGAAACTGTTTTGGTGAAGTGGTAATATTGTGGTTCGTTTTTTTGTAATACCAATGTTCGATTCCCATTCCTCACATAATAGTTTAAGATTTTGGATATTACCAACGCACCAACTCCCCAAATCTTTTTATGAAATATTTATTTTTATAGTATTTTCAGCAACAACTACTGAAATCATTTCTTGATTTATTTATTTTTTCTAATATTTTTCGGTAGATTTTATTATTTTTTTCAAAATAAAGATCAATTCAATAATTATTTTTAACAACAGTTCAAGTACTTTTTTACGGTATTCAAATATCCTTCAATAAATTTACATTCATTCTGTTTATATCTTTCAGCACCTTATGTCACACCCCGACTCAGGGCCTGGGTGCGACGCCCGTTAGTTGGTATCCGGTTTAAAAAATATATCAGAGTTGCGGGTTTGTTTTAGCGGAAATCTTTTAATATATTATTTATTTATAAAATGTCGGGTTAGAATACCCATTTGAATATTGTATAAAATATCAGCGGAAGTCTTTTTCAGTAAAATATTATTATATTGAAAACTTAGAAGTGGTATACTTGTTTGAAAATCTTAAATACCTGTCATTTTAAAATATATTATTCTTTACAACATTTTAAATAAAATATCTGAGCCATCAGATCATCTCTAATGACTGTTATCTCAGACCTATAGTATGAGAATAACATTTGTATAAATGTCTAGATCAACGATCTAGCTTCAGACCCCGTAGTCTGTTTTTGTGTAGCTGTAACCTTGACAAATTATTTGTTTGAATAAAACATTTGGACCTTTAGTCCTTTTGTTTAATAATTATATGTCATGTTTCTTCTTCAGGAAGAAACATCTATACCAGGTTTCTTCTTCAAGAAGAAACATTACTTTAACTTTTAATCTATGTGAATGAATAGTATGTTTCTTAATCATTAAGAAATACTATTTTTAACTGTTCCCTTTGTATATAAATGATTACGTTTCTTACTCATGAAGAAACAACAATTAACTATAACCTTTGCTTATGAAAAGCTATATTATATTTAACAGTGATCAAGGTTCGGGCTATACCCCCGACTATGGTCTAAGCTATTATTATAATAATAAAATAATGACTTAATCAGAACCCCTACCTCTCACGGGTATGTGGAGTTGCTTATCTAAGATTGAACGAGCATTGCTACTCTATATCGCCTAGTACTGCTTAAACCGTCAGAGCTTCGGAGCTTGGCATGTTCCACGAGGTCGGCATGCAAACCGAGGCTAACTATGTGTAAATGTGTGTGTTGGAGGTGTGGAATGAAATGTCGTGAGCCTCCCCTTTTATAGCCGAAATTGGGTACCATCGTAGCGCGATGGCCCCTTAGCTTAGGGCATCGCATAGCGCGATGTCAGGAAATTGACGCGTGGCTGCTGACTCAGCCCTAGTGTCTGCCACGTGTCCCCCCATTGAGACACGTGTCTGATGCGTCATCATGAACCGTCGCGTAGCGCGATGGTCCTGTGTTTGGGCTCATCACGTAGCGTGATGGGTTCCAAAATTCAGAATTTTCATTTTTAATCCCTCGTCTTTGGTAACTTGCCACTTCTCGATCATACTTCCATGTTCCAAAAATACTAAAGCGGCCCTTATGCGGCTCGCGACGTTGCGAAGTGCAAAGTGCACCATTAAAACGCCACATTACGCCCATCGCCCGAGTCCGAGTCCGTCTCCGTGTGCGTGCGCGTCGGGTGCTTCGCACCCTCCGCTAGGACTATTGAGAGTGGTTAGCTACACAAGAGTTTTACTATGGAAACTTGCTTCTTTATAAAGAACTCCCATTTCTTTGTTTGTTTCCATGTGGGATGGAAATATCTTTTCCTTATTTATACCCATATGGAATGCTTCCCTTTTCTTCCATTTTTCCATGTGGGATAGACTTTCTTACTTTCTTAACATAAAATGCTTATTTTTCTTATTTCATTCTTCACATGACTTATCTTGAGAATATTTTTAATCCTTCAACTTTCAAAGTTGACAACTTTAACCCAAAATAAATACGGGTTTTTCCTAGATGTTACATCCTCCCCACCTTGGAATGAATCTCGTCCTCGAGATTCGCTTGTTTTATATTGGATGCTCTTACTTGCTGCTTCATGATTAGATTCCATCTAATCTGATTTTCGAGTTCAACTGTCTATGCCGAATGATTGAAAATTTTCGGACCTATTGCTAACTTTACAACTCGATTGATGTAATCAGTCAATAGTTCAGAATATCATAAGTAATTGTAAATTGATAAACACAGTGGTCAATTGTGTCTAATTATTTACCTTACCTTTTGTATTATAAACATTTACCAATGTTAGCTTTATTGCTTCCTGGATTCGATCTGTCGAATCAATTCCATCTCTTGATTCCAATCATTTGTTTTCCTTGTATTATACAGTACCTTTGTACTTTTGAGCAATCATATCTGATATGATATACTATCATGTCTTAAACGTTCTCGAGTTCCTTTAACTTTTTGATCAATCTTTCTTGATCATTCCATTAACGGTATCTCTTGAATACCATGTGATTGAGCAGTGGTTTCTTTCAATGATATGCTATCTTTGCATATTTTGATATCAGTGATATTCAGAATCTTTTTTCTCAATACGCTATTAATTTATATTTGTAATAGGCTCACATAAGTATCTAGATGGTTTTTTTCTTAATTAATCAGTAGACTTTAAGTCTATTTCAGTTCAGTAATCTCGTGGCAGTAGACTCATGGTTTGATCAGCAAAATTTTTAAGTTTGATTTAATTCAGCAGACTCTAGGTCTTATCAGCAGACTCTTTAGTCTGATTCAGTTCAGCAAACTCTTAGGCTTCACTTAACCTTATCAGATTTTATAATCGTTTTATATTTTATATTTACATATGACGTTTAATATGGCATGCCTTGGCCTTATAGAGATAGTGCATTCAACTGGATGAATCTGTCAGATGATAAACAAATTTAACACGTTAATCAGTTTTGAATGTCAACTTTGATTTCAGTCACTTGATTGTCTTCTCCTTTAGAGATACTGAATATGAGCATTCTTGTGTATTGACAAGATATGTATGCTAATATTTTATTTAGAACAGAGGAAATTAAATACCCTTTCTCGGTTTACAAAATTTCTCGTTTCTAAACAAGTTACAACTTTAATGTACAGAAATTAACTATTCTATATGACATTCCCTTGATATTTGTTTGCTCTTGTCTTTGATTATTGTCAGATATTTCTGATTTCTTCTGACATTAGTTTCAGTCTTAATTAGTTTTTCTTTTCGGGAAATTTGTTTTGAAGTGGCCCATTTCTCCACATATGAAACATACTCTTGATTTCTTCCGGCATTCTTGTATTGTGTGTCCTTCCCTATTGCAGTATGCACACTTATCTGTGCCTTCTCGTCGACATTTTCTAGAATGTTTTCTTCCACAAATTTTACAAGTGGATTTTAAATTATTTCCTTGTTTTTCCATCTTCTCAAAATCTTACGGTTTCTTGCTTTCTTTTTCTTCTTTCTTTTCTTCCTATTGATTTCTTATTATGCTATTATTCAAGTATCCGGCTAATTCCATGGCCGACTCAATTGTTTGCGGCATATTAGCTCTTACCAAGTCTCTTATTTCTCTTGGTAATCCATATATATACCGTGTTATCTTATTATATTCCGGAGTGTTTTGGTCAGTGATTTTGTAACCAATTTAGTAAATCGGGACTAGGTGCTTGTAAAGATAGTATGAACACAGAGATTTGTTGCGAGGAAAAAACCTGTCATCCTTAGGATAACAAGAAAAAAAAACCCCGGGTGATGAAAACTATCACCACCGGTTTATTAATAATAAAGGTGATTACAAGTGTGGAGCTCAAACTTGATCGTGATTACAGAGAATGCGAGTACTAGTAAGTTCTCGAATGCTAGAGTGTGTGTGTGTGTTATGATCCGTATAGAGCTCTATTTATACAAAAATAAAACTAACAAGAAGTCCTATATTTAAGGAAGCTTTTAGACTAAATCAATTAGCCGTTAATTCCATTAGATAGCATGCTTCCTTAGTTGCCACGCTCTAATAACAGTAAGTGCGAGTCCTCGGGAGATCAAGCAACGGTCTTTGACCTGCTAAACATGGAAAGTAGCAAATATCGTGTTAGTTATATAATGTAATTAGGATACCAGTTACCTTGAAGAATACCGCATCCTGGATTCGTTTTGAATATAATCTTTGCTGAGGATACTGAAAATCTGTGCCCTAACAATTGTCCCCAAATTTTAACGGCTGTAGATATGCATTATAGCTGTAAAATTTTTGAATTTTGAATTTCAAATCTTCGCATGCGTGGTAGATTGTTGATGCACGTGTCACTCATCCGCCCTTTGGGTAAACCTAGGTCGGCCTTATAATTACTTGGATAAATAACATTTCCATCCATCTTCTCTTCTATCCAGGTAACTTCTCTCTTTTCTTTCTTCTGTATCTTCGCGAAATCATGAGTCCAAAGCTTTCTTCTTCCAGTATTGAGGATTTTGTGTCTTAGAATCTCCTCGCTAGTCCTGCGAACGAGATATGTATTTTTGGAAACACCGATATCACGAACCTTCGATCTCGGGGTTGTTTTCCTGCTGGAACTGTTTTCTGACCTTTTGATGCCGCTTTATCTTCTGATTTTGTTTCTAAAAACTGGATTTGCTTCCCGTTTTTGTTGTTTAAAATCGGTTTTTCTTACCCATTTCCTACCTTTACCACCGAGTTCTTTTCCAAAACGGGTCATAGTTATGCCCAAACCATGCCCATGGTTTGGAGGACCTTGTTCGTTTTAGAGAGGTTAATTGCTGACCATGACCAAGATCTTACCCTTTCAAAGCTTGCTTCGGTGTATGACCTTCGCAGCCATGGGTCTTCAAGATATCTCCTTAAAATTAAATCCGGTCGATCTCTGTTGGTTTTGAAAAACACCCAGAATAATGATCAGTGGAAGAGACAATTTTTCTTTGTTAGGAGAGATTCTCTTCCACAGCCCGATACCCTTCCGTATCTCTGGGTTTCCAAAAGTAGGATACTGTATCTTGAAAATATGTGCTGACATCTTTGTAACTGATATATATTCTTTGGTTTTTTGCAGCTTTGAAGCTCTTTGAGATCGCTCCTCCCACCAGAGAAACCGAGGATAAGCTTGCCTCCTTCTTCCTTATTGACGAGGAAGAAATAACGTTTTATCTTCAATCAAGCTTTCAAGAACCATCTCCGTCCTCGAGTTCCGTTATGTCTGGTAAGAAACATTCGAGATGTTAGTATGATTTTTAAGGATCAGAGATACTAACCTGTGTATTTGTAGGCAAGTCTGCTTCTGCTTTTGCTCTTGAAGATATTAACAGCATGGTATCCACTCGAAGCACCATCAAGAAGGAACATGTCCCCAGTTCTATCCCTCAACCAGAAGGCAGCCGCGCAAAGGGCTCTAAAAAGCGGAAGAGTCATGAGACCAGTGAATCCATTCCCGTGCATTACGTTGATTTCCATGATGCCGTGAATAAGACTTAGCATGTATTTTTTCAGTTTGTCACGATCTCCTAATTTTGAAGATAATTTATATTGAGGATTCTTTATCCTTGTAGGGCCTTGAGTATCTTTCTTCCCGGTTCGCTGCCATGAGCCTCGAACTCCATGAAGCCCACACTCGTATCTCCGAACTGATGAAAATAGGGGTCACAAAGACCAGTCTTCTTGATAAGAAGACCAAAGAGCTGGACGACGTGAAACTGGAGCTGTCACTGGCCAAGAAGGGGCTGGTCCATCAAGAGGCTGAATGCTTGGTAAAGGTTTATGAGGCTATGGAGGGGGCGAAAAAGTCTACTGTTGTCTCCGTGTTTCATTCCCGGCTCAGGATGGCTAAGGAAGCGAGGGAAGCTGGTCTGGACACTCGCTTTTGGGATGTAGCTGGTTGGGAGAGGGTCCTGGCCGAGCTGAATGAGGAAACGGTGGAGGAGGCTGGTCCGAGCGGAGTGGAGAAGGTTGCGGAGGAGGCAGTGGATGTGGCGATCAAGGGAGCGGTGAAGGCGGTTGGTGATGAGGTGCAATTAGGCAGTGATGGCGGTAAAGAAAAAGCTTGAGCCCAATTTTTATGTGTTTGTGTTTACTGTTGGGTTGTAATTTACTTTTTTGTTTTGAAAAATATTATGCTTAGGATATTAGGATACATGGGTGGAGGGATCTTGACTTTTCAAGACGAAGCCCATGTTATCTTGACTTTTGGACATCTGGCAATATTCGGGTGGAGGGATCTTGGCTTTTCAAGACGAAACCCAGGTGTTCCCTTTTTAATTTCCTACACTTATGATTAGTAATGATATGATCTTTTGGCTTTAAGCATCGTGTCCAGTAACTTATAAGTTTTAGTTGGAATATTACATGTCTTTAATTTTCTGAAGTAAGTTATGTCGAGGATAATGTATCTTGAAAACATTTTCTTGAATATTTATAATTTTAGAAAATATATCTCTAAGACATTTTGTCAAGATATCTTGAGAATCATATATCCTGAACATGAAATACTTTTATATTTTCAGCAAACATAATCAAAAGACTTATTAGGATTTGAAAATATCTTAAAGACAATAAATCATTATGCCTTGTGTGAGTTATCACAATCAAACCAAAAGATCATACTTTGAATATAAATCGAGTAATAAAACTAAATGTAAAGAGCACCTTCATGTAGATCATCTAGTTAGCTTCCATTTAGCTTTTTGAAGTATCACGTTTCTGGAATTTTGCTAAGTCAAAAACAACTTTGTAACATCTCTCCATTTAGTGATTGTCTAATCTTCGATCTGTCAAAACAAAGTTAGATAATCCTGGCGATAAAGCCCATTTACTGGCGATAAAGCCTTTGCACTGGCAACTAGGCCTTTACTTGAGAGACATGAAAATGTCTAAGCTTGAGATAATACTGGGGAAAGTCCCAAACGCGCGGGCATGTCAATGCCAAAACTTGAGATAACATGAAAATGTTATAAACCTTAGATAACATGAAAATGTTATAAACCGAATGTGTGACATGTCTTCCACTTATCTTAAGGATTCGGTATATAGCCAAAAACAAACGGATTATCAGCTGGTCTGGTCCACCTGCCTCGAACTACATCCGAGTCATCGTGCGCTCCAGGCGATCGTTAGAAAGGTGAAGACCTTTAAACCTTAAGAGATATCCAAGATATCTTATTCGTGCGCTCCTGGCGTTCGTTAGAAAGGTGAAAACCTTTAAACCTTAAGAGATATCCAAGATATCTTATTCGTGCGCTCCTGGCGTTCGTTAGAAAGGTGAAAACCTTTAAACCTTAAGAGATATCCAAGATATCTTATTCGTGTGCGAGGTGATCAGCCTCTGACTGTTGTGAAGATAACGTATCCTTGGGATAACTGCAAAACACTAAACTCTTGATGATGGGTGGGTGTTAGCCTGGCTAACACCCCTCCGATGCTTAAGTCAGTAAACTTGATTTAGAGGTAATAAAGTTCAAAAGTGTAAAAGTAGATGAGGGAACATACCTTTATCCCGAGGATACGAACATACTAGTCAAAGATACTAGCAAAAATACGCCTTAAGATGGATAGCATTCCAAGCCCTTGGTATAGGAATACCTTCCATAGTAATTAACCTGTAGGCCCCTTTTCCTGCTTCTGAATCAATCAAGTAGGGACCTTCCCACTTTGGAGCTAACTTCCCATCTACTGGGTTAGTGGTATTCTGAAATTCCTTTCTTAGCACCATATCTCCTACTTGGAATCTTCGAATCCGAATATTCTTGTTGTAGGACTTGGCTATCCTTTGTTGATATGCTGCCATTTTGATCTTGGCGAGATCTCTGAGTTCATCAATGGTATCTAGATCTTTAGTAAGGCGCTGGTTGTTCGACTCAATATCTTGGATGCTGGTTCTTGCTGTGGGGATCACCATCTCTGTAGGGATAACAACTTCAGCCCCAAACACCAAAGAGAAAGGTGTTTGTCCCGTTGCATTCTTTGAAGTTGTTCTATCAGCCCAAAGAACAAATGGTAGTTCTTCAGCCCATTTTCCCTTCTTGGATCCTAATTTCTTCTTCAAATTGTTGATGATGATCTTGTTGCTTGACTCTGCTTGACCATTGGCTTGAGGATGTACTGGAGTTGAAGTCACCATCTTGATTCCCCAACTTTCACAAAAGTTAGTTGTTCTGCTACCGATGAACTGTGATCCATTGTCACAGACAATCTCTGCCAGGATACCAAATCTTGTCAGGATATTGCGTTTGATGAATGAGATCACATCCTTTTCTTTAACTTGGACAAATGCCTCTGCTTCGATCCACTTGGAGAATAATCTATAGCCAGCATAAAGACCTTTCCACCAGGAGCCTTGGGCAGCTTTCCCACAATATCTATTCCCCATTTCATAAATGGCCACGGGGATATGATAGGATATAATGGTTCAGCTGGTTGATGCAATATGTTGCTATGTCTTTGGCAAGCATCACACTTCTTGAAGAAATCCATTGCATCCTTCTTCATTGTTGCCCAGAAGTAACCTGTCCTCAGTATCTTGGATACTAAGGCTCTGCCCCCAGTGTGGTTTCCACAATCACCTTCATGTATATCCTTGAGAACTTCTTGTGCTTCTTGATATTCCAAGCATCTCAAGTATGGACCTGCAAGTGATTTTCTGTACAAAGTATCATTTAGGATAATATACTGGGTTACCTTCATTCGGAAAGCTCTTGGATTTTCTCCTTCTGGAATCTCATTATCCTGAAGATACCGCATTATGGGATGGGTCCAAGATATTGGATTATCTTCAGGATTCGAAGTCTCCAGGACTTCTTGGTTCTCCTTTGTTGCTGGAGTCAAGATATGCACGATAGGTATCTTGACATCATCTGGTATTCTGAGAGCTGATGCCAAATTTGCTAAGGCATCTGCTTTAGTGTTCTCTTCCCTTGGTACCTGTACTATATCAAATGTTTCAAAACACATAGCTAATTTCTTAACTATTTCTAAATATTTTACTATGTTTTCTGCATTCACTGCATAAGAGCCATTAAAATGATTAGCTAACAACAAAGAATCAACATAAACTTGAAGATACCTGACCTTCATATCCTTAGCAAACTGCAAACCAGAAATTAGGGCTTCATATTCAGCCTCCTTATTAGTAGTCTGAAATTCACAAGATATAGAAAGAGGTATTATGTCCCCCTATGGCGATTTTAGCAGGATACCTAGACCTGTTCCTCTTATGTTGGAGGCACCATCGGTATGCAAAGTCCAACTCTCCTTGATCTCCAGATGTTGAACTTTCTTTTCTACTTCCTCAAGTATATCCTAGCTAAAATCAGCCACAAAGTTGGCAAGTGCTTGAGATTTTATGGTTGTCCTTGGTTCATACAAGATATCGTATGCACTAAGCTTCACAACCCACTTTGCCATCCTACCTGACATTTCTTGTTTTCTCAAAACAGCTTTAATATGATAGTTAGTTTTTACATGAATAATATGAGTTTCAAAATAATGTCTTAATTTAGTAGAAGCCATTATAAGTGCTAAAAATCAACTTTTCAAGATAAGAATACCTGGATTCAGCATCTAGTAGACTTTTACTTACATAATATATTGGATGTTGTTGACCTTCGTGATTTTTGACTAAGACAGCACTTATTGCACTTCCAGAAACAGCTAAGTACAAGGATTACGGTTCACCATCAACCGGCTTCATCAGGAGTGGCGCTGGGAATAAGTATTCCTTCAATGATACCAATGCCCTTTCCTGCTTCTCTCCCCATTTGAATTTTTGATTCTTCCTTAGGATATCATAGAAGTCTTTACAATCTGAAGATCTTGAGATGAATCTGTTGAGAGCTGCTATTCTACCCGTTAACCTTTGGACATCTTTGACATTTTTTGGTGATTTAATATCCAGGATAGCTTTGATCTGCTCAGGGCTTGCTTCTATTCCTCTCTTGGTAACCATATATCCAAGAAACTTTCCTGCTTTGACACCAAAATGACACTTGGCTGGGTTCAGCTACATGTTATATTCATCCAGGATGTCAAATGTTGTTGCAAAGTCTTTGAGATAATCCTTAGCCTTTCTTGACTTTACCACCATGTCGTCTATGTAGACTTCCATCGTGTCCCCCAGTTGGTCTTTGAACATCATGTTGACTAGCATCTGATATGTTGCACATGCATTTTTTAGTCCAAAAGGCATTGCAGTATAACAGTATATACCTGTGGGAGTCATGAAGGCTGTATCTTCCTGATCTGAAGGCTCCATTTGAATTTGTTGAAATCCTGATGATGCATCCATGAAGGTTAGCAGCTCATGGGCAGCAGTTGCATCCACCATTGAGTCAATGTGTGGGAGTGGGAATGGGTCTTTTGGACAGGCCTTATTCAGGTCTGTGAAGTCCACACACACTCTCCATTTTCCATTTTTCTTCTGGAAAAAAACTAGATTGGCCAACCATCTAGGATATTGGACCTCTCTTATCATCTTGGTTTTGAGCAGCTTCTGCACCTCTTCTTGTATGATAGCGTTTCTCTCAGGAGCAAACTTCCTTCGCTTTTGATGTACCGGCCTGAAAGATTTATCTATACCAAGTTTATGAGTAATTATAGATTTAGAGATACCTGTCATATCTTCATGTTTCCAGGCGAAGGTAGAAGCTCTTTTCTTTAGGAAGGATATCAATTTCATCTCAATATCCTCAGGAATACTTGATCCTAATAATACTTTGATTTCAGTATCCTGAGTATCCAAAGATACTTCCTTTACATCCTACTCTCTTGCTTGCAGGACCTTCCCCGGTTTTTTCTGTAATTGCTATGCTTGAGTAGGCTTTGTAGTCCACTTCATTGATGAGCCATAACATTCTTTGGCATCTTACTGATCGCTTTCAATCTTGATGACTCCCCAAGGACTTGGTAGTTTCACACATTGATGATAAGTTGAGGGCACTGCCTTCATGCTGTGGATCCAGGGCATGCCTAATATCACATTATAACAAGATAATGAGTCAATAACACAAAATTTTTGTAGAGAGTTAGTTCCTTCAATATATATTGGAAGTTTGATTTCTCCTAAAGTGTTCTTGGTCTTGCCACTGAATACTACTAGAACTGAGAATTTTGGGATAATCTCCATTTCCGGATGTAAGACCCCGAATCCCAGGAATCCTAAAGTTGGTAATCATATCCAAAAATTCCCAAAAATTTAAGTCAAACCATTTCATCTTATTAAAATTCGGTTCACAGTGATAAACAGCGGAAAATCACAAGTACTAAAACCAAGTTCCCAAAACCATAATTTAAATGTTTAAAGTAATAAATAAAAAGAAAACAATTTGCGTATTAATCTCCGACTAGTTATGCCCTCAACCGCCCAAGTAGTCTCGAGCACGTCCAAGCGGTAAGCATCCTCCTCTAAACCTGAAACTCACACTAACATACACACAAAGTCAGCTTGAGCTAAGTGAGTTCAAGTTTTAAGTAAACAATATCAGTAATAACAAATATGGTAGACATACCAAAAGTTTTTAAAGTAAAAAGAGTGCATCCATTAAGTCATCGTTACCGAAGACTAAACATTCTCATACATACATATACAAAAGATATATATATCAACATCCTTCCAAGTACATCCCTATATATATAACAATATATATATATAACATCCACGTATAACATTCAGGGTCGAGCACACGTACAACCCAAACACGTAACATCCGATGATGATCATGCCACACGAGCCTCTCCCCTCACTGGCTTTTCAGGGCCCGCCACAGGATTTAAGAACCTGAGTCGTATAGTTTGGCCCGGCCAAGATCACCATCTATAACTTCCACGTATAACATTCAGGGTCGAGCACACGTACAACCCAAACAGATAACATCCGATGATGATCATGCCACACGAGCCTCCCCCCTCACGGGCTTTTCAGGGCCCACCACAGGATTAAGAACCTGAGTCGTATAGTTTGGCCCGGCCAAGATCACCATCCATCCGTATGCAAACCCGAAGTAGGCATACGCAACATCCGTAGTCGAAACGACTACAACTCTGCCAAATACATGCCAAACAATAATGTATATATGTGTATATATATATATATACTTTTAACATCCCATGGCCTACCATATACTAGCAAGCCTATATAAAATAGTTCAAACGTTTCATCAGGAAAAATCGTTTTGTACTAGGAATTAATACTATGCCTAATAGCAAACTCGAGCTTAGAGCACAAGTAATATATATAACCTTAAGGAATATATGACCATAAACGGGTCTAAAATATCCTAAGGCATAGAACACAATCCACTCATAGTTTTATAAATGCACAAATACAACTAAGGCTATGTACTACCATCCAATTAGTTGTAACAAGTCAAATCGGGTAAAACCGTATTACGGTGTGCATGCTAGCCCAAAACGTAAAAAGAGTAAAAAGGGCATCATGAACTCACCTGAAACGAGCCACACAAACACCAAAGAGTTTGAGAACTTCAAAGCCAATCCACAGTTTACAAGCCTGTCGGATTGTACACAAAGATTACTAACTAAACGTACCGACTCGTTTATCCTACGAGACGTTCTAACATGATTTGATTGACCTAAAGCCTTGACGTTACCAAATTCAATTACATCAGCCCCCGAGGCCATGTATTTACCAAAACCACCCTTAGTTAATCCCGGGGACAAAGGGTTCCCAATTTACCCCCGAAAGTTGTTGACTTTATCGAATACGCGCGTTAACAGGTTGTTCATGCACTTAGATACCGACTCAGCCCCATGTGAACCAAATTTAGTAAAATCACAGCCAACAAGTCCACACGACGCTACACGAGTTGAATGGGTCGGTAATTCGCAAGCACGATGCACAAATTACCAATAAACGCGAATTTGCGCCGTACCGACCCGTTTGAGTAACCGACAACCAATTCAGCCCCAATAACATAAAAATATAGTTTTTCACAGCCAACAATCATACCGAGGCTACAACATCCGAATTGGTTGTTAATTCCCTCAAACAACGCGCTAGACGTAACAATTGACAAACTAGACAACCGAAACCTAGTTTTCACTTCATCAACAGTTGACCAATCTAACGAATGCCAAAACTCATGATACTAAAGTGTATTACACTAGACATACCTAAGAAGATGACGGAGCACGAACTTCAATTATAACAGCCCCGAAAGATGCGAGAAAGGGCAGTCACCGGTTAAGCCTAAAACGAACTTATCGATCAATAACGAATATAACATGCAGATTTTAGCATGCAATGATGTATTTTATTACATAGGAAAACCATTGAATTAAATTATTAAATTTTACCATAGTTGCATAAATATCTTAAGTTTATAAAAATATTTTTATTATATTTTTCTAGTGGACAAAAAAATCATAAAAATTTCTCCAACACAGAAAGGTATGTGCAGCTATTTCAGTGCGCAACAAAATGGTTTTATTTTTATAAAATTAATTACCCAGCCAAATTAAACGATTCCAATTGGATTTGGTTCCTAACTCAAAATATTAACTTCCAGAAGTGGAACCAACCAATTTAGACTTGTCAAAAAAAGGTTATGATGTCGGGAAGGCAGACCAGAATCCGTCATCCCGCATCAGCTTTGACACTCGATCTTATAAAATCATAAAAACTATTCAAATCTTATCCAAAAATTACATAATATACCTTTCTGGAAACTAGACACAAAGTAGAACATCATGGAATCAAGAATAGATAAAAAAAATGGATTATCATCTCTTTACAGACTCAACAATAAACGTATACGAATCTGTCAGCAAACTGTTATCATCAAAACTCAACCTTAACGACCAATAAGCGCGTTAATATGATCAATTAAGGTGTAAAAGACATGGGAATCATAAAACCGACCTTGAATTGAAGTTTTTACAGATCAAACTTGGC
This sequence comes from Bidens hawaiensis, assembly GCF_021521415.1. NCBI lineage: Eukaryota > Viridiplantae > Streptophyta > Magnoliopsida > Asterales > Asteraceae > Bidens > Bidens hawaiensis. The sequence continues at coordinate 259,830 of NW_027492953.1, forward strand.
TGGATAGAAGATTTTCGAGCAGGGGGGGTGATGAGTCCGATCGGCTGGAAGAGAGTTTTAGGGTTAGGTTTCTTTTGTTTTATGATATAATAAAAATAGTTACATCCAAGTCCCTCCAAATTGAAGTATGTAGCAACTTGGGTGGAAAGTTAAGTGAGAACGTTTACGAGGGTGGCCAGGAGCTCTCGGAAGAATGCCGGGTCAAGCCCGAAGATGTACGCAACACTACAAGGCTAAACCTTTTATCGGAAATTTATGGACGTTACACTGGAATATCCATCTTCTTTAAGGCATCCATTTGGATAATGTTCACCGAGCTTCCTCCATCAACGAGTATCATGCGCACAAAAAAGTTAGCTATACATAAAGTGATTACCAAACCATCATGGTTGGGATCTACAAGATCACATCGTAGAGCTTCATGCTGGGAGTTTCGATCTTCTTGGGGATTTCTACGTCGCATATAGGCCAAGTAAACCTATATAACTTGTGGCTACCATCGGGTACTTCAGCTATGGGATGTGTTATCCCTGTGATACTAGAAATCATATCCTTCATTTTTTGCAGTTCCCTAGCTATCTCGGGGGTTATCCCCTTATCCTGCACATGTCCACAGTTAGTGTATAAATTAGCATTAAATAAACTGTTACCGAGGTCATGGTTAGATCTCTGGTATCCTGAGCATTGTCGGCTAGTTCCTCCATTGATGGTATCCTCAGGATTAGGTGACGCCTGCATTGGGATGTCATCTCCAACATGTACTACAGAGGATACCATGGGGGATCCTGACAAGAATATTTCGGCTGGCATGGTTGAACGAGGCTACATGTTGATGAAATCTGGCATCGTTGGTCTAGGTAATTCCGAGGATACCAGAAGATAAGTTCCTCCGTATCCTGATTGCTGCTGAGGCGGAGTCCTTGTTGATTGTGTCCCCAAGAATCCGAGATTCTGAAGGATGGTTGATCCTGGAGAACCAAAATCAAGAACCCTGGGCATGATTGGAGTAGCCTCCTGCCCTGGCTTTTTTTTTTCTTCAATCTCCTTAAATAGCCTTGAGTTGGTCTTTTCTTGCTGCTCCATGTGTGTTTTGACCTGTTTCATCAAAGCAAAATTATCATTGTTAGAAATAACCGGATCTACATGTGTAGAGGAAATAACCGATGTGATCTTGTAGATCCCAACCATGATGGTTTGGTAATCACTTTATGTATAGCTAACTGTTTTGTTCGCAGGATACTCGTTGATGGAGGAAGCTCTGTGAACATTTTCCAAATGGATGCCTTAAAGAAGATGGATATTCCGGAAATGGAAATTATCCCAAAATCCTCAGTTCTAGTAGAATTCTGTGGCAAGACCAAGAACACTTTGGGAGAAAATTAACAGTGATCAAAGCAAGCCCTGAGCAGATCAAAGCTATCCTGGATATCAAATCACCAAAAAATATTATATTCAGAACGAATTTTCAGTATCCTCAGCAAATATTATATAATGTAATTAGGATACCAAGAACACCGATTTCCTCACGATGGTCGCCAAATTGTTTTGGTCAAAAATTAACAGTGATTTTGTAACCAATTTAGTAAATCGGGACTAGGTGCTTGTAAAGATAGTATGAACACAGAGATTTGTTGCGAGGAAAAAACCTGTTATCCTTAGGATAACAAGAAAAAAAACCCCGGGTGGTGAAAACTATCACCACCGGTTTATTAATAATAAAGGTGATTACAAGTGTGGAGCTCAAACTTGATCGTGATTACAGAGAATGCGAGTACTGGTAAGTTCTCGAGTGCTAGAGTGTGTGTGTTATGATCCGTATAGAGCTCTATTTATACAAAAATAAAACTAACAAGAAGTCCTATATTTAAGGAAGCTTTTAGACTAAATCAATTAGCCGTTAATTTCGTTAGATAGCATGTTTCCTTAGTTGTCACGCTCGAATAACAGTAAGTGCGAGTCCTCGGGAGATCAAGCAACGGTCTTTGACTTGCTAAACATGGAAAGTAGCAAATATCGTGTTAGTTATATAATGTAATTAGGGCACGTATTTTCAGTATCCTCAGCAAAGATTATATTCAGAACGAATCCAGGATGCGGTATCCTCCAAGGTAAATGGTATCCTAATTACATTATATAACTAACACGATATTTGCTACTTTACATGTTTACCAGGTCAAAGACCATTGCTTGATCTCCCGAGGACTCACACTTACTGTTATTAGAGCGTGGAAACTAAGGAAACATGCTATCTAACAGAATTAACGGCTAATTGATTTAGTCTAAAAGCTTCCTTAAATATAGGACTTCTTGTTAGTTTTATTTTTGTATGAATATAGCTCTATACGGATCATAACGCACACACTCTAGCACTCGAGAACTTACTAGTACTCGCATTCTCTGTAATCACGATCAAGTTTGAGCTCCACACTTGTAATCACCTTTATTATTAATAAACCGGTGGTGATAGTTTTCACCACCCGGGGTTTTTTTTTCTTGTTATCCTAAGGATAACAGGTTTTTTCCTCGCAACAAATCTCTGTATTCATACTATCTTTACAAGCACCTAGTCCCGATTTACTAAATTGGTTTCAAAATCACTGTTATTAATTTTTGACCAAAACATGCATCCTATTTGATGCTTCAACTTCTTTCGGGGTTTGTCCCTTAAGTTATTGTTAGATGCAGAGCTATCATAAACTTCTTCCTTTCTTGAATGAACAGATTTACTTTTACCTTCCTTATCAGATTTTAGTTGACTTTGATTGATAAATTATCTTTGATAGCTTCTTGTATCATTTTCTGGATTTCATCTTTATACTGGGCGGAAAGTTCCTTGTTTTCATCATTCTCTCTGCTTCCAACTTTATTGGAAGGTTTATTCTGAGAGTTTGCACTTCCTTTTCTTGACATACTACAATAAAATCTAAAGATAAGTTCAACATTCGAGGAATTTAAAACATATCCTTTATTTATATTATTGTAGTTTACAGAAGTGAACAACATTATTATTAGTTATACTTGTTACAACTACTACAGTTCTTATTATTTATTTCTTCCAGCGGACAATCAATTTCTTTATTTTACTGTCCTTTTTGGTATTCCCAGTTGTTTCCTTTTATTTTCCTTTTTTTCTTTTTCTTTCTCCTTTTCTTCTTCCATCTCTATATCGTTGAGTATTGTTTCAGCTATTCTTGTAACATCGACTTCATAACATGTTGGGTCATCTCTGATGTACACTCCTTCATAATCTGTGCTCCAGCATTCATTTTGAGGATGGGTAAAGTAAGGATCTTGGTTTATTGGATAATTGAAGTATTCCTGCCCCTGAGGATTTTCTTCCGTATCAGTCATTATTCATTTTCCTTTTGACTTTATTGATCTCTGGGATCCACTTGATCCACTTGATCTTGTTCCCTGCACATCTTGTCTTCGCATGATATGGGCTAGTGGAATGTTGGAATCGAATGAATCTGAGTTTTCCTCCATTGAGGTCTAATATGAGTCTTCACTACTAGATATGGGGATTGGGAGTAAAGTTGTCCCTATGCACCCTTTTCCTTTACCTGACTGATGTTGATATGATCCTTGGTTGGATTGACGATCAGACATCTGTATGATGTTAGATGGGGAATAGGATCGCGTTCCTATCTTATCCGTAACAGTTTTATTTATTCAGTGATTGTATTTTTGATACTTCCAGTTAAGTACTTATTTTGTTAGAATCAGTACCCGTATAGGATTAAATCCTATCCGTATCATGTTTAATCACTCAGTGATTATATCAGTTGATATTCTTCATTTGATTACCAATGTTTTCAGCATATCCTTATTTCTAGTCAAAGCCTAGGTATAAAGTATACATAATTTGCTAAGACCGATGGCTCTGATACCAACCTGTCACACCCCAACTCAGGGCCTGGGTGAGACGCCCGTTAGTTGGTATCCGGTTTTGAAAATATATCAGAGTTGCGGGTTTGTTTTAGCGGAAGTCTTTAATATGTTATTTATTTATAAAACGTCGGGTTAGAATACCCGTTTGAATATTGTATAAAATATCAGTGGAAGTCTTTTTCAGATAAAATATTATTATATTGAAAACTCAGAAATGGTATACTTGTTTGATAATCTTAAATACCTGTCATTTTAGAATATTATTCTTTACAACATTTTAAATAAAATACCTGAGCCATCAGATCACCTCTAATGACTATGTCTCCAATCTTCTATCAGTCTTGCCTGTCAGTTCTATTCTTTTACAGTTTCCCTGAAATGTGGGGGGAAAATACGTCAACACACAGCTGGTGAATGATGCTGACTCAATAATACCAGTATGTAAACAATAATAATACCTTTGTGACAATACTTATTAGGCACCCAACTCAATTGGGTTACAATTACCATAAGTACATGTACAATTAATCATATACACAATATTATTTCTCTTATCAGTCCCGTAGACTACCAGAGGCGTGTTTGATGATATGCATGGCCTGGGGGAAATCCGAGTCACCATGTATGTATGGATCCAGACACATGTATACTCTTAATTTGAGTATGCCCGGTTCTCATTATTGTAACACAAAGTTTTAAGGATTCGTAAATCCCATGCTAACAGTTCAGACTCTAAAAGAGTTGTAAAAGTTTAGGGCGTATTCACCTTTTATGATTGTAATCAGTTTCTGACACTGATTCCTGTATGTTTGATCAGTTTCGGTTACTGACCCCTGTCTGTAAATCAGTTTCTGTTACTGATTCCTGTTTCTGTTTACAGCTTTCAGATTGATTGATTGACTGTTATCTCAGACCTATAGTATGAGAATAACATTTGTATAAATTTCTAGATCAACGATCTAGCTTCAGACCCCGTAGTCTATTTTGTATAGTTGTAACCTTGACAAATTATTTGTTTGAATAAAACATTTGGACATTTAGTCCTTTTGTTTAATAATTATATGTCATGTTTCTTCTTCAGGAAGAAACATCTATACCAGGTTTCTTCTTCAAGAAGAAACATTACTTTAACTTTTAGGTGCTGTTTGTTTTTGCAGACATAAACTGTCTGCAAGCTGATTTCATCTGTTTTCATGTCTGCAACTGAAGATGTGGTCTGAAGATCTGCAAGCTGAAAATATAAGACTGTTTGTTTTTATAAGCTGATACTGTCTGCATAACTGTCAAACTTATCTCACAAGATAGAAGTCATTTATTCAAGTTACATCTAGTTTTTAGTCTTTGCTTGCCATGCCGATTTGGTTTTGGTGGGTGGTGGAAGGTGGTGGTGGTGGATGGTGGTAGTGGCGGCGGACGGTGGGTAGTGGCGGTGGATGGTGGTGGTGGACAATGGGTGGTGGTGATGGATGGTTTTGGTTGGTGGTGGACGGTGGTGGTGATGGATGGTGGTGGTGGTGGGTGATGGATGGTGGTGGTGGCGGTGATGGATGGTGGTGGTGGTGATGGATGGTGGTGGTGATGGATGGTGGGTGGTGGACGGTGGTGGTGATGGATGGTGGTGGTGGTGGCGGACGGTGGTGGTGATGGATGGTGGGTGGTGGACGGTGGTGGTGATGGATGGTGGGTGGTGGACGGTGGTGGTGGCGGTGATGGATGGTGGTGGTGGTGGCGGTGATGGATGGTGGTGGTGGTGGGTGATGGATGGTGGTGGTGGCGGTGATGGATGGTGGTGGTGGTGGCGGACGGTGGTGGTGATGGATGGTGGGTGGTGGACGGTGGTGGTGATGGATGGTGGGTGGTGGACGGTGGTGGTGGCGGTGGATGGTGGTGGACGGTGGCGGCGGGGTACGGGGGTGGTGGTGGCGGCGTACGGTGGGTGGTGGTGTTGGCGGACGGTGGTAGGAGCAGTGGATGAGAGGGTGGCTGCAAAGGTTTTTTTGTGAAGATGTTTTAAGCAAGATTTCCTTGCTTTTCTTTTAAGATGAAAGAAGATAACTTCAGATCTGTTTTAAGAAAAAAAACAAACAGTCTTCAAGGGTAATGTCTGCGCGCCTGCAGACATTAGCTCCCTTGAAGATGTTTGAAGAAAAAACAAACACCCCCTTAATCTGTGTGAATGAATAGTACGTTTCTTAATCATTAAGAAATACTATTTTTAACTGTTCCCTTTGTATATAAATGATTACGTTTCTTACTCATGAAGAAACAACAATTAACTATAACCTTTGCTTATGAAAAGCTATATTATTTTTAATAGTGATCAAGGTTCGGGCTATACCTCCGACTATGGTCTAAGCTATTATTATAATAATAAAATAATAACTTAATCAGAACCCCTACCTCTCACGGGTATGTGGAGTTGGTTATCTAAGATTGAACGAGCGGCACTGCTACTCTATATCGCCTACTACTGCTTAAACCGTCAGAGCTTCGGAGCTTGGCACATTCCACGAAGTCGGCACGCAAACCGAGGCTAACTATGTGTAAATGTGTGTGTTGGAGGTGTGGAATGAAATGCCGTGAGCCTCCCCTTTTATAGCTGAAACTGGGTACCATCGCGTCGCGCGATGGCCCCTTAGCTTAGGGCATCGCGTAGCGCGATGTCAGGAAATTGACGCATGGCTGCTGACTCAGCTCTAGCGTCTGCCACGTGTCCCCCGTTGCGACACGTGTCTGATGCGTCATCATGGCCCGTCGCGTAGCACGAGGGTCCTGTGTTTGGGCTCATCGCGTAGCGCGATGGGTTCCAGAATTCAGAATTTTCATTTTTAGTCCCTCGTCTTTGGTAACTTGCCACTTCTTGATCATACTCCATGTTCCAAAAATACTAAAGCGGCCCTTATGCGGCTCGCGGCGATGCGAGCGTGCGAAGTGCAAAATGCGCCATCAAAACGCCACATTACGCCCATCGCCCGAGTACGAGTCCGTGTGCGTGCTCATTGGGTGCAAACCTCCGCTAGGACTATGGAGAGTGGTTAGCTATACAAGAACATTACTATGGAAACTTGCTTCCTTAGAAAGAGCTCCCATTTCTTTGTTTGTTTCCATGTGGGATGGAAATATTTTTTCCTTATTTATACACATGTGAATGCTTCCCTTTTCTTTCATTTTTCCATGTGGGATAGACTTTCTTACTTTCTTAACATAAAATGCTTATTTTTCTTATTTCATTCTACTCATGACTTACCTTGAGAATATTTTTAATCCTTCAACTTTCAAAGTTGACAACTTTAACCCAAAATAAATATGGGTTTTTCCTATATGTTACACCTTATATTTAGCTTGGTTTTAAAAATAAAGCAAATGTAGTATTGTCATGTACTGGTTTACGTTATATAAGAGTGACAAATCAAACTATTTTGGTTTCATATAATTAATAGTGCATCAGGATTAATGGAATTTTCAAAAGTACAAATCAAATTTTTATATGAATAAGGCGTTAAAATTTTTTATTCGCTTTAGGCCACCAAAATAATTGGGCCGCCACTGTTCCAGCGTGCATGAATTTGACCGAGGCAAAACCTCATGTTGTCGTTGTCGGTGGCCAGAGCAGCGGTAAATCCAATGTGCTTGAAGTGCTTGTTGGCCTGACTTTTTGACCAGGGGTTCGGATATTTGCACGTGGGGATCGCTTGTGCTTCAGCTTATTTAAGATCAAGCGAAGACCTGATAGTACTAAGGAAGAGTAAGGAGGGATTTTGCATAAACCCGAGAAGAAGTTCTACGATTTCAATGAAACTCAGAGATTCAGGTGTTGATTTATGGTTTATAACTGGCTTTTTTTACTTCATTGTTTGGTAATTACAGTTTAGTATCTGTTTTTGGATCTTCATGCGTGTGTTTGAGATGAATATTTAGGAGTGTTTTGAATTTTAAAGTAATTATGAACATTGTAGGGTGAGTTAACCTGTTAATCAAGCGTAAAGTTGTTGACTTTGTTAATAAAACTCTGGGCAAACAGTGTGAAATTTATAGTGATATCGACAGAAGTTTCAAGGAAGATTTAGTTCTACCAAAGTCCAAAGACAATGTAGTTATGAAGAAATTTTGTAGTTGATCAACACTTGGAGTATACCCTAGCAGAATGTATATTTCAAGCCATTTTAGGTTTATAAATAGTTTGAAGTTGGGATGTATGTTGCATGAACAATTGATAACTACACTATTAATGCTAGTTTCAAGACAGAATTACCAATTTTGTCCTTTAAACATAGCGGATTTATGGATTGGGTCCCTTTAAAACCTTTACTTTCACTCACTGTCCTTTATATGATAAGTTGTCTCATTTTTAGTCTTTTACACTAACGTTCATCCATTTTCTCGGTTAAGTATTGACATGTGAGAGTATAATCGTAATTACACATTTACTTAAAAAAAATTAATAAAAAGACTATTGATGTGGTCCACCCACCATGTAACTATTCATCTTCACACACCCACCTCCAATTCTGTAACATAACAAACTCAAATCAAAATCTTTACAATTTATGTTCATGCCGAACTATCTATTAAACCCTTTATAATACCCAGGTTGTGTATTATCACAAAACTAATTCATTTCGATAAACATACCCACCGCGTCACAGCCCTAATCACTGCTGCACACCGCCTTATGGCGACCACAATTATTGACGACCCATTAAAGATGAGATGGGTTTGATTAGCATATATGAGAAACAGTGGTGGTGGAGATCGGTGGTCTCACCGAGTACCATTCCATGACCGAAAAAAACCCTCTATGGAGCTAAAAGTAGACCCATTTTGCTCGCCGGAATAGCTCCGACGATCTGCCTGAGAAACATTTACCAACGAGGACATATTCAGCAAGCTCTGATTCAAACGACGAGGAAAACGATTCAAATGGAGCCCTGTTTGGTACTCCATTAGTAGGGTTTTTTTAAATCAAAGTTTTGGGTATTTAGATAATGAAGAACTGAAGGCGTGAGAATCGGAAGAGAATTGTGGTGTGAAAATTAAATTATTCGGTGTGGATTAGAGAGAAAAAGAGGGGGGATAGCCACTAACCGCTCGAAGAGGCCTGAGCTAATGGTTTTTTGAAGATGATGGTGGTGGCAGTGGTGCGGCGGCGGAGTGGTAGTTGAAAGTTGGAAGAAAATGGAAGTTGGTGTTTGAAGATGACGAGTTAAACAGTGGGTGAGACGCACAACAATTCAATAATATTTTTTTTAAAAAATAAATTAAGTAAGTGTGTAATTACCATTATATCCTCACATGTCTAGCATATGTTAATATTTAACTGAGAAAATGGATGGACGTTAATGTAAAGGACTAAAGACGAAACAATTTCCCATATAAAGGACAGCTAGTTAAAGTAAATTTTTTAATGACCCAATCCAAAAATTGGTTATGTTTAAAAGATAAAATTTGCAGTCCTATCTTAGTTTCAATTATGTAAATGTGTCAAATGCACCATCTTGCTAAAGTGGCTCCAGTTTACAGTATATCATGGTACTCATATTCTGCTTGGGTGTGCACAGGGCAATTGGTGGGCCTACAGTCACGCGAGTTAACCAAAGTGCCCTAAGTCAACTCCAAGAAAATTTGCAAATCTCTCACAAACAAGTATGCGAGAAACGTTATTGAAAAATGTCTGATTGAATCAGAATCGGATATTTCAACAAAAAGTAATTTTAGAATTGGTTTGAAGCCCAAATGTATCATCACTTCTTAAGATCCCTATGGGAATTTTGTTATGCAATCAGCATTAAAGGTTTCCAGTTCTACTAGGGTTAGTTAACTTAAAACCTTTTATTCTAATTATTGGTCAAATTATTTTATTTTAGTTCTCTGATTAATGAACTGAATTTTTTACTTTTTAATAGGGTTTTACATCGGAGAGCCTGCGAGAGCTGATATTAAGAAATGTAAATTCAATGAAGAGTAATCTCTACGGTAAAAAGATACCGGAGATGATCGAAAAGAAGAGGAACATATACAATTAAGAAGATTCATAGTACAAGAATTATATGAATAGGTTTTTGTAATGTGATCATAAAGTACTTTTTGTTCATTTCAAATGTGTTTGTTGTGGTTTTCATTATAGGTGTAACTTGGGTGTTTTGATGTTTTGGCTTACCGATGTTTACAGAGAGCATGTTAAGGATATGTTAATCTATTAGGAATATATGTTGAAGAATATGCATGTTTATTATTTTGCTATGATTTAATGTAATTATATTACCAATAATATTTTGGAGCTATTTAATTCTTGGATAAGCGATGTACTTTATCAGCTGGTACTTGCTAACAATTAAAAAAATCAAAATAAACCCATGCTAGAAATATTGAACCTATAAACTGTAAAAATACCTTTTTATATTTGCTAACGATTAAAAAGTCGACTCCAATTGAATTTATTTGCTTCGATATGTTCGTCTAATCACCAACTTAGTTTGGGTTTAAATTGGGGGTATATGTGATTGTTGCTATTAAGAATGTAATATATGTAAATAGTTGTTTAATTAGTTTATTAAGAGTAAAACAGTTATTTAATTAGTTAATTTTAATGAAATAGGGAGATGTGTAAATATATGGTTTAGAGGGGGGAAATATGTAATTAATTTTTTAAGGATAGGTAAATATGTAATAAGGAAACTCAGAATGAGATATATGTAAATGCCTCTTTAATTAAATGCGAAGCAGAATGAATAAAAATTTGAAAACTACGGAACTCAACTTTCTTTCTTTTTTTAAAGGCCTTGTATTTTTTGTTTGCTTTAGGTCATCAAAATGATTGGACCAACTCTCTTAAAGACCACTAAACCTTAAAAAAAATATGACTTTCTTTAGCTCGGTTGTAGATGGCATGTGCGATGAGTCTAAATTTTTTTTTTTTTTTTTGGAAAAATGTCTTCAGTGAATTTGAACCTAAGTTGCTCACAATACATTAAAAAAACAAATTGTTGCCATCAACCATTGATCCAAAGCATGATTTGATAAAATTTAGAAAATATATAATATATATAATTGTAATATTTTTAAAAGGGAGCTTCAAATATTTGGTGGCTCAAAGTCCTAGTTTGAGTTGCTAATAATATTGGATCGGCTCTTATACTTTCTTAGTTTTCCTCTATCATTCAACCAATTTTAAATACTATTCTCAACAATTCTCATTATTTCATTTATTTATATTATTTAAAAACAAAAAAAAATGAAAATGAAATAAAAATTTAAATGAAGAAACCAAAAACTGATTGGTAGAAGGGGGTGACCGACGAGAGAATGGTCATTTGCACCCTGTCACTGGTGACAAAGAGAGGGGCGCAGTGTTCCAATCGTCGCACACCCGCCAACTCAGCACCCTCCATAACCAATAATGGTGTATGCACATCGACCTTAAGCTTCTAATTCAATAGTACGAACCTATAAACTTGAAAGTAGATGGGTTAGAATTGATAAATGAGTCGAAAAGGAAAAATGACAAAAGAGAAAGTTAGAAATATGTGCTGAAAAGGTGTTACTACCACAAATATATATTATTACTCCATGATTCAATATTTAATTTCAAGTGGTAAATAATGTGACACATATCTTTAATGGCCTTGTCTCCAACATGGGTTATTAACGTCACACCTCTTTTCATGTGCTTTTCCAATACATGTAATAATTATAAACGGTGATCATATTATCACCTTTTAAAGTAGCTAATGCGATATATTTGTGTCCATTTCATTGTATTATTTTTACGAAACCATGACAATATTAATTATGTATAAATTAGACTACTAGTTGAGTCACGATAGGCAGTGTGGTGAGATGGACACCTTGCGTTGCTCAAAAACGTTCTCTTCCCTTGTGGTGTCGGCCAACGTGAGGGATGCATAGCCAAAACAACTTAATTAACAAATCAAAAGGTTAGTTGTGACATTCGACAATTTCGGGTCTTGCTTGTACTCGTTTTTGTATTTGTTTATTATGTAAACCGACCCGATTTGTAAACCGAAGCTTATGTTATAATCAAAATGATGGATTTATGTTACAATATTGTTTCACACTTGTTGGGTCTTGAAAACATCCTATTTTTATTTTTATTTATTTATTATTTATTTATTTATTTTTGTTGTTTTGTGTTTTTGTCTTGATCCATTTTGCATGAAAACTCTTGTGTCTCACACCCATATTTGACCACCAACATTACCCTATATATACACCACCTTTCCTCTTCTTTTTCTCTTGCTAAAACTCAAAAAAAAAAAAAAAAAAAAAAAAACAAACTCTCTCAAACATCAAAGATTCAAGGTTATCTTTTTAAGTGTTCTTGAAGGTTTTTAGTCTTTCATCTTAATTAGTTTATATAGCCTTATTAATACTTGTTTATGGTTGTGCAACATATATATAATATACACCCCTTGTTTACCTTTGGTAGTTACTTCTCCGATTCCGGTCGGTGAGGTTTCGGACCTCATAAGGCAAGGCTTCATGAAGGACTTCGTGTCCTTGATATATATACATCTATATAACTTGTTCATACATATTAATCTTGCTTATTTTAGTTTGTTGGTCATGTTTACAAGTTCAATTATTATGGGTTTTTAAGAGTCTATGTTTCGATTTAACCGTAAATAGCTCTAAACCGTAAACCGAACTTTGTTACTAGTTTTGTTAAATAATTGTTTAAACATACTTATTGTTAGATCTAAGTTTCTAAAATCATTTTTACAAATTCTATGGTTATGGGTTTGTAGAATCTTACCTCGGTCTTAACCCGAAACACGATCCGAACCGAAAACCAAACTTTTGTTTAAAGACTTTATTGTTAACTTTTGGTTGTAAAACTTAAAGTATTTTTATTTATACATTATTATACAAGTTCTTTAGTGTTTGGACATGTGGAAACCATCTATGAACTTGTTGTGAGATGGAAACCGAACCAAACCAATTCTTACTCGCTTAAGAAACACAAGTGTGTTTTTTTTAGCAATCAAGACTTGTATATTTCTTTAAAAATAGTTACAAATTGATTTTTAAATATTCTCTTAAGTACTTGGAAATGTTGGATCCAACTTGATCTCATAACAAAGTTTGGACCGACAAAACCGAACACTCGCTTAACGTGCGTTGTTAGTTCTAAAACAATGGAACTACATACTTGGTTAAGTCTTATTAAATTTTATTGAGTTATCTCATAACATTCAATATTTTGGAAAGTTGACTTTGGGTTTGACCAATTATCAAGACCCGAACCGACAACCCGAACACTCGATAAAAAAAATCGTTTTAGTATCTTTATTCCAAAGGGATTTGCATTCTTGCATTTTACCCACCTTATTACTTAACATAGGTTGAGTAAATATTAAGGTTAGATACTTTAACCCGGTTTCGAGCAAACTTACATTTTTAAAGGGTTATTATTATAAATTCTTAAATAGTTACATTTTAAAACCTTGAACTTTAATTATTTACATTTCTCAACATTTATTTTGTTTAAAGACCTTCAAGACAACCTTTCTAAATTCAAGACTTCTTTTCTTTTTAGGCATTGTGCGTTAAACTCGTCGTTCCGACAAATCTCTAAATTATCATCTTTCAAGTTTACTACTTGAAGGTGAGTACTTCATACCCCATTTTTCATCTTTTATTTTGGGGGTGACATTTCATACTTATTCAACAAAATGCTTTATATTTGAATCTTAAACCATAAACGTAGTTGTATACTTTACCTAAATAATTGCTCGATTTGGTGTTCTATGCTTATATGCCTATGTGTTTATCGCTTTTGGTTGGTGGAACTCTAAAATCCTAGACTATTTGGCATCCCCTTATAGCAAGGTGTCGTTAACGTAATGCAATTAACGATAACTATAAAATCCTAGACTATTTGGCATCCCCTTATAGCTAGGTGTCGCTAATGTGTTTAGCGATATCTATTTGTCCAAATTACCACTTTTATTTATCGTTTCGTATGCAAGTTTTGTGGCTATCTTTATTATATACTAATATGATTAAACTTATGAATTGCTCACCAACCTTTGTGTTGACAAACTTTATTTTATGAAATGTTGCAGGTTTGCATCTTGGTTGGTTTATGATTGTGAAGAAAAGGACATTAAAGACCTTAGGATATTAGTAAAAATGAACAATATCAAATTTGCCATATTTTGTGATATCTTGTTTATGGTTATTTTATGGATAATTGTTATGTGACATTTTCGATGTTGTGAAATGAAATGAGTTTATTAAATACTGTCACTTTAATTAGTGTCACGTGCTTATGGACAATCGTTACACCTCGGCATGTTCCGTCGCCTTTGGTCGGGGTGTGACAGATTGGTATCAGAGTCCTGACAATAGGATAGGTGTCGTTAGACGTTAGACGTAACACCTCGGCATGTTCCGTCGCCGTTAGACGTAACGACCTAATATTTTTATGCTTAGGGTCCTATATGTGTGCTCATACGTGTTTACTCTATTTTGATTGTTCATATCCCATATTATTTATAAACTTGTTTAAAATTCACCAATATCCCAAATGTTCACATACACACACTTTCATAGTATTTCCAAGGTATCCTTACCTTAAAACGCAAAAAGTAGATTTTCATTGTGTTTTATAGATTACAAGATTAACTTGGATCCCGTTGTTTATAATCCCTTAAAGGTTGCATTTATATCGGGTTCGTAGCCCTCATAGGAAGCGAGACATTATAAAACGACCATTTGACAAAAAGATTCCAAGAACCGAAGGTGATTTACTTACCTGGAATGGTGGGATTATAGTACTCGTTTTCTAGGCCACAAACCGTGTTATACATGTCAATACTTTAAGTAGTCGAATGCGAGCGTTCCGGTCGCCATCCTAATTTTTTGGTGTCAAAACAATAGAACTACGGTGATTCGTGGACTAGTGCTTTGACATGACGCTGTATCCCGATTTATGGTGTTATTATCGTTATTTGAGTCGAAAACATGAAAAAGTTGCGGTGATTCGTGCACATGTTTAGACTCCAACGTTGTGTTTTATAATTTTTTTTTTTTAGTTGGAATATCAAATCATGGTGGTTCATGTACGATTTTCCGACTCTATAAACCTCAAAATCTCAAATTTTTAAGCTTTAACCCCTCAAAATCTCAAAATCATTTACGATTGTTTCCGGTTTGTTGTTTATATACAAAGATTTATATTTTATCTAACACTAACATCTACTCCTCACTAACTTTAGGATTCACAATAAAAAAGAAAATTTAACTTCACCTTATTCTTATTTTATACACTCTCATATCCATTTCTTTTTACCTAAAACTTATTCCATTTCTTTATAATCTTTTAGCATGCCTCCACTAAGACCGCGCAATAACACCAACCGACGTATGGCTGCTTTTATCGTCAAGCAAATGACTGCTGTGATTCCCGAACTTGTAACTCAAATCCAAGCTACCCAACCTCCTCCACCCGTTGTTGCACCCGTTGAACCCAAACCCGTATCCTACCCATATAAGCAATTTACTAGTGCCAACCCAACCGAATTATAGGGTACGAACTGTGCGGCTACCTTGTTGCAATGGTTCGAGTCTATGGAGAATGTGTTTAGATATAGCGAGTGCCCCGAAGCGAAAAAGACAAATTTCGCTTCAAGCATGTTTAGAAAAACCGCTCTAACATGGTGGGGTAGTGTCATGCATCTCCAAGGGTCGGAAACGACTATGGCTCTTCCATGGTCCGACCTCAAGGCACTCATGATAAAGAAGTTTTATCACAAACACGAACTTCAAAAGCTCGAGGAGGAATTTGGAACCTCAAGCAAGATAGTGGTGATAACGCCGCTTACTCACTCCGTTTCCACGAGTTGAGCATTCTCGTCCCTCATTTGGTTACCCCGGCTGAGCGTGAGCTTGACAAATACATTGGGGGTTTACCTATGCAAATCTGGGACTCGGTCATGAGTAGCAAACCCGTGAATCTTGAGGATGCCATTACTCTAGCCGGTGCGCTATCGGAGAATCATGTGAAAGCGGGTACCCTAACCTTCAAGAAACCAAACGAAAAAGCCAAACCCGAGCCCGCACCACAAGCCAAGGTTGAACCCGCACCACAAGCCATTAACTACTCCAATTCTTCTCGTCACAACAATAACAACAACAACAAGAAACCCAAAACCAACTACCGAAACTATGCCGTTACCCAACCCCAACCTCAACAACAAACCCAAATTCCACCCCAAACCCGAAAACCCTATACCGGTGCCGCCCCACTATGCAACATTTGCCAACTCCATCACCCACTAAACATGCCTTGTCGCCATTGTACCATTTGTAACCGACTTGGTCATCTCAACACCACATGCTGATCCGCACAACGAACCCAACCTAACCAACCAAACCAACCAATAACTTTTCCCCAAAATACTCAACACCGATATGCACCCTACCCACCAAACCAACCTCAACAACCCCGAGCTTACTACAATTGCGGTGACCCTAACCATTTCCGCAATAATTGTCCTCGCCTCATCCTTACTAACCAAACCATGACCGCACCTTACTACCAAACTCAAGCTTACCAAGTTCAAACCTACCAACCTCAACTTTCCCAACTCAATGCACCACTCATCCAACCCATCCAAGCCATACAAGCACCTCAAGTCAACCAAGGCAATCAAGGACGAGTTTTCATGATGAATATTAATCAAGCTCAAGCGGCAAACGATGTTGTGAACGGTATGTTTTTAGTGAACCAACATTTGGCTTCCATTTTATTTTATACGGGTGCCGATAGAAGTTTCATTTCTTTGAAATTTGAGTCGAAAATTGTCGTGTCTCGAACCAAGCTTTCCCGATCGTTTTCTATTGAAGTCACCAATGGGAACTCCATCACCATAAATTCCGTCGTCCGCGATTGTACTCTCATTCTTGCTAACCATAAATTCTCCATCGATCTCATCCCAATGCAAACGGGAAGCTTCGATGTCATAGTAGGCATGGATTGGTTATCTTTGCACCGTGCTGAAGTTGTTTGCTTCGATAAATTCATTCGCATTCCGCTTGTCAACGGTAAAATCCTTAAGGTCTTCGGAAAAGCTACTTCGAGAAGGCTTAATCTCATGTCGTGCTCTCTATCGCAAAAATACTTACGCCAAAAGTATGCTCCGCTCCTAGCTCTCTTGGCGACAAAAGACAAAAAGGAAAGGAAAATCCAAGATATTTCTATTGTTCATCATTTCCTCGATGTTTTCCCGACGATGTCACCGGTCTTCCATCCGTTCGTCCGATTAAATTTCGAATCGATCTTGTGCCCGGCGCGATGCCCGTGGCCAAGGCTCCTTACCGTTTAGCCCTGTCAGAAATGCAAGAATTATCGAACCAACTCGAAGAACTTTCCAATAAAGGTTTCATTCATCCTAGCTCTTCTCCTTGGGGCGCTCCAGTTCTCTTCGTGAAAAAGAAGGATGGTTCGTTTCGTATGTGCATCGATTATAGGGAACTTAAAAAACTCACCATTAAAAATCGTTATCCCTTGCCACGAATCGACGACCTATTCGACCAACTTCAAGGCGCAACTTGCTTCTCCAAAATCGATCTTCGATCAGGTTATCATCAATTGCGTGTTCGTGAAGAAGACATTCCAAAAACCGCTTTCCGTACTCGATATGGACATTTTGAATTTTTGGTTATGCCCTTCGGGTTAACAAATGCACCTGCGGTGTTTATGGACCTCATGAACCGCGTTTCCAAACCATTCCTCGATAAATTCGTTATTGTCTTTATTGATGACATTCTCATCTTTTCCAAATCCAAATCCGAACATGAGCATCATTTCCGTTCCATTCTCAAACTTCTTAGAAACGAGCGACTTTATGCCAAGTTCTCCAAATGCGAATTTTGGCTCGAGCAAGTTCAATTTTTGGGACATATCGTAAACAACAAAGGTATTCATGTTGATCCCGCTAAAATTGAGGCCGTTAAGGATTGGAAAACTCCAACGACTCCTACGGAAATTCGATCCTTCCTCGGTTTAGCCGGATATTATCGACGTTTCATTCGAAACTTTTCCAAGATCTCTTTGCCTCTTACCTCGTTCACTCAAAAAGGAAAACCATTTGATTGGGATTCGAAGCAAGAAAAAACCTTTTGTACTCTCAAGGACATGCTTTGCAATGCTCCCATTTTAACCCTTCCCGATGGAAACGACGATTTCGTGGTATTTTGCGATGCCTCTCATCAAGGTCTTGGTTGTGTCCTCATGCAACAAGGTCAAGTCATCGCTTACGCATCAAGGCAACTTAAGGTCAGCGAGAAGAACTACATGACTCATGATCTCGAACTTGGTGCCGTTGTTTTCGCTCTTAAAATCTGGAGACATTACCTTTATGGTACGAAATGTGTGGTTTTTACCGATCATAAAAGCCTTCAACACATTTTTGACCAAAAAGATCTCAATATGAGACAACGACGATGGGCCGAATTACTTAGTGATTACGATTGTGAAATTCATTACCATCCCGGTAAAGCAAATGTTGTCGCCGATGCCCTAAGTCGAAAGGTTAATGTTAAATCCGTTCTACTTCTAAGCGTTGTAGTTCAAACCGATCTTCAAATTCGAATCTTCCAAGCTCAACGTACCTCCGTTGAAGAAGGTAACATATACAACGAAATGTCATGTGGAGCCGAACTTCAACTCGAAACCAAACCCGATGGTCTTTTTTACTTTCTCAATCGTTTGTGGGTTCCAAATAGCGATGACCTTCGTACTTGTATACTCGACGAAGCTCACAATTCGCGGTATTCCGTTCATCCCGGTGCGGATAAGATGTATTTCGATCTTCGTGCTACCTTTTGGCGGCCGGGTATGAAAAAGTACGTAGCGTTATTCATATCTAAATGTCTTACTTGCTCAAAAGTTAAAGCCGAACATCAAAGACCTTTTGGTCTACTCGAGCAACCACCGATTCCTGTTTGGAAATGGGAAGACATTGCTATGGACTTTATCACTAAATTACCCAACACCCAAAAGGGCAACGATAGCATTTGGGTGATCATCGATCGTTTGACCAAATCTGCTCATTTCATTCCGATCCGCGAGAAGTATTCTGTCGAGCAGCCTGCTCAAATCTATGTTCGAGAAATCGTGTGCCGACACGGTTTAGCATTGACTATTATCTCTGACCGTGATGCTCATTATACCTCTCATTTTTGGCGTTCACTTCAAGAAGCTTTGGGAACACGTCTCGATCTTAGCACCGCTTATCATCCTCAAACGAATGGTCAATCCGAACATACAATACAAACTCTCGAGGATATGCTACGAGCATGTGTTCTTGATTTCGGTGGGAATTGGGATTCTCACATTCCGTTCATTGAGTTTTCTTATAACAATAGCTACCATTCGAGCATTGAGATGGCTCCTTTCGAAGCTCTTTACGGTCGTAAATGTCGTTCTCCAATTAGTTGGAACGAAGTCGGTGAAGCTCAAATCACGGGACCCGAAATGGTTCAAGAAGCCACCGACGTTATTGATCGAATCCGTAAGAACCTCCTAGCCGCTAGAAGTCGTCAAAAGAGTTACGCCGACAAACGGCGAAAACTGATTGAATTTAATGTTGGCGATCTTGTCCTTCTAAAAGTATCTCCTTGGAAGGGGGTAGCCCGTTTCGGAAAGAAGGGTAAACTAGCTCCTCGTTTCGTTGGTCCTTTTAAAATCCTTAAGCGTGTTGGAAAAGTAGCTTATCGACTCGAACTACCGGAAGAACTTACTTGTGTTCATCCGACATTTCATGTTTCAAATCTTAAAAAGTGCTTAGCCGAGGGTAATCTCCATATACCTCTCGACGAAGTACATGTCGATGAGTCGATGGTCTTGGTTGAACGACCCATTGAGATCATGGATCGCAACGAGAAGAGAACCAAGCGTAGCCGTTTTCGGTTAGTCAAAGTTCGATGGGAATTACGGCGCGGTGCGGAATTCACTTGGGAACGAGAAGACAAAATGAAAGAGAAGTATCCACATTTGTTCGCAGCGTCGTCTTCGTCTTAATTTCGGGACGAAATTTCCTAAAGTGGGGGATACTGTGACATTCGTCAATTTCGGGTCTTGCTTGTACTCGTTTTTGTATTTGTTTATTATGTAAACTGACCCGATTTGTAAACCGAAGCTTATGTTATAATCAAAATGATGGATTTATGTTACAATATTGTTTCACACTTGTTGGGTCTTGAAAACATCCTATTTTTATTTTTATTTATTTATTATTTATTTATTTATTTTTGTTGTTTTGTGTTTTTGTCTTTATCCATTTTGCATGAAAACTCTTGTGTCTCACACCCATATTTGACCACCAACATTACCCTATATATACACCACCTTTCCTCTTCATTTTCTCTTGCTAAAACTCAAAAAAAAAAAAAAAAAAAAAAAAAAAAAAAAAAAAAACTCTCTCAAACATCAAAGATTCAAGGTTATCTTTTTAAGTGATCTTGAAGGTTTTTAGTCTTTCATCTTAATTAGTTTATATAGCCTTATTAATACTTGTTTATGGTTGTGCAACATATATATAATATACACCCCTTGTTTACCTTTGGTAGTTACTTCTCCGATTCCGGTCGGTGAGGTTTCGGACCTCATAAGGCAAGGCTTCATGAAGGACTTCGTGTCCTTGATATATATACATCTATATAACTTGTTCATACATATTAATCTTGCTTATTTTAGTTTGTTGGTCATGTTTACAAGTTCAATTATTATGGGTTTTTAAGAGTCTATGTTTCGATTTAACCGTAAATAGCTCTAAACCGTAAACCGAACTTTGTTACTAGTTTTGTTAAATAATTGTTTAAACATACTTATTGTTAGATCTAAGTTTCTAAAATCATTTTTACAAATTCTATGGTTATGGGTTTGTAGAATCTTACCTCGGTCTTAACCCGAAACACGATCCGAACCGAAAACCGAACTTTTGTTTAAAGACTTTATTGTTAACTTTTGGTTGTAAAACTTAAAGTATTTTTATTTATACATTATTATACAAGTTCTTTAGTGTTTGGATATGTGGAAACCATCTATGAACTTGTTGTGAGATGGAAACCGAACCAAACCAATTCTTACTCGCTTAAGAAACACAAGTGTGTTTTTTTTAGCAATCAAGACTTGTATATTTCTTTAAAAATAGTTACAAATTGATTTTTAAATATTCTCTTAAGTACTTGGAAATGTTGGATCCAACTTGATCTCATAACAAAGTTTGGACCGACAAAACCGAACACTCGCTTAACGTGCATTGTTAGTTCTAAAACAATGGAACTACATACTTGGTTAAGTCTTATTAAATTTTATTGAGTTATCTCATAACATTCAATATTTTGGAAAGTTGACTTTGGGTTTGACCAATTATCAAGACCCGAACCGACAACCCTAACACTCGATAAAAAAAAACCGTTTTAGTATCTTTATTCCAAAGGGATTTGCATTCTTGCATTTTACCCACCTTATTACTTAACATAGGTTGAGTAAATATTAAGGTTAGATACTTTAACCCGGTTTCGAGCAAACTTACATTTTTAAAGGGTTATTATTATAAATTCTTAAATAGTTACATTTTAAAACCTTGAACTTTAATTATTTACATTTCTCAACATTTATTTTGTTTAAAGACCTTCAAGACAACCTTTCTAAATTCAAGACTTCTTTTCTTTTTAGGCATTGTGCGTTAAACTCGTCGTTCCGACAAATCTCTAAATTATCATCTTTCAAGTTTACTACTTGAAGGTGAGTACTTCATACCCCATTTTTCATCTTTTATTTTGGGGGTGACATTTCATACTTATTCAACAAAATGCTTTATATTTGAATCTTAAACCACAAACGTAGTTGTATAATTTACCTAAATAATTGCTCGATTTGGTGTTCTATGCTTATATGTCTATGTGTTTATCGCTTTTGGTTGGTGGAACTCTAAAATCCTAGACTATTTGGCATCCTCTTATAGCAAGGTGTCGTTAACGTAATGCAATTAACGATAACTATAAAATCCTAGACTATTTGGCATCCCCTTATAGCTAGGTGTCGCTAATGTGTTTAGCGATATCTATTTATCCAAATTACCACTTTTATTTATCGTTTCGTATGCAAGTTTTGTGTCTATCTTTATTATATACTAATATGATTAAACTTATGAATTGCTCACCAACCTTTGTGTTGACAAACTTTATTTTATGAAATGTTGCAGGTTTGCATCTTGGTTGATTTATGATTGTGAAGAAAAGGACATTAAAGACCTTAGGATATTAGTAAAAATGAACAATATCAAATTTGCCATATTTTGTGATATCTTGTTTATGGTTATTTTATGGATAATTGCTATGTGACATTTTCGATGTTGTGAAATGAAATGAGTTTATTAAATACTGTCACTTTAATTAGTGTCACGTGCTTATGGACAATCGTTACACCTCGGCATGTTCCGCCTTCTTTGGTCGGAGTGTGATATTAGGGGATTAGAAAAATAAGCATTTTTACAGTTTAAAGTTGGTTAGTGCTGAAACGAAAGAAAAAATAGATGTCGCGTTACGTAGAAGAGAGGTCATTAGTGATGGAAGAGGTGGGAAATAGGACGCCTTCCTCCTCCTTAGTATGTAATTATTTTTTAAAGACTCCTAAACTTGACCTATTAAATTCATCTATTACTTGATTGTAAAGATGCTCCTCTCTAAAGATAAGATGGAAACAAGACTAACAAAACAAAGCACTTTAAATCTTTAATCCTTAGTATGTAGATAGTTAAGATATTGCATAGGAGGGAATGGGTCTTTCGTATCTTTTCATCCTTAAATTATATCTCCCTTTAATAATTCTTAATTTATAATCTCTAAATTGTTTTTCTTAAATCACAATATATACAACGAATAAAGCAATTATTCGTGATGGCCTTATAGAGCTCCTCACATTGGAATGACTCCTCACGTTGGATGGTTTTTGGTTGGTACTGCATCACACGAGAGCGGTGTTCCCGACTTTCTGTCGGTACCAAATGATCCGCCACCCATCCCCACTTATTATCGCTTCGGTTTCGGCCCCTGCTAGATTGTAACTTGTAAAATCTAAATTGATAGTTTTTCACTTATTGAACATTACTAAAATTATCGTCCAAGCAAATTATTATTATTATTATTATTATTATTATTATTATTATTATTATTATTCAGCCTAAATTATTTAACTAAACTTAATTGGCAAATATAGTATACTCTTGTGTGGCTAAAGGTGACCAACTTCCATTTATGGTGGGAGGGTCCTTGTAGTACAGATTGAGATGTGCGATGGTGGTCTTGACCATCTAAGTTTGGGATGAGGGCCCTTTTCATAAAATAATTGTGAACCCTCTTTTTTTTTTTTAATTTAATAAAAATTTCATAACTGCCTCTACAAGCTACAAATATATCTATATATGAAGAGAATCTAAAGAAAACTTATTTTTAAACAGAAAACTTAAAAACTCATAAAGAATTATTTTTAATTAAAAATAAAAAAATATTTTCAAATTTCTGTTTTTGTCATTATTTTTATATTTTCTTACCCTTTGCTAGAAAAAAATAAAAAATAAATAAAAAACACAAAAAAAACCCGCTGTAATGCACATACGTATTACTGTGTGATACCGTTGTATTACACATGTGTATTACTATGTATTTTTAAGTTTAATAGTGTTTAATTGCATATATTCAATATTTATGTATTGTATATGTGTAGTAGTGTTGTATTATATGGAAAAAAAATAATAAAATAAAAGTCGAGGTAGTGCACATGTGCCTTAATGTTGTATTACACATACGTACTGTAACACCCCGACCGATGGCGGATTATACATCGGGGCGCTACGAATTGTTTCATTACTCGTGACACTATTTGGGTGTCAATATTTAATAAATACATTTCATTGCGCATGCGCAGAACACACCATAAAGTAACATAAATCACATATCATAACTCATAATATTCAAATACATAAATTTGTCTTGTTATATTTTAAACTAGGTCCAAAGTAAAAGAAAACATCCTACGTGTCCTCGAGTTTCCAAAAGCAGCTACAGCAAACCTGAACAATGTGTTAAAATAAAACGTCAACACTTGCGTGTCGGTGAGAAATCAAGTTTAATAGATATAAATAGATAATAACAAAGCACTGCGCGCAACATGTGTATAACTGGTGTTCAACATAGTGTGTAAACAGATTGTGATCAAGCCTAAATAGATCATAGCTCATAGTTCATAGCGTGCTCCAAATCGAGCAAAAACAAATAATCATTCGTGTATGTGCAAACAAACCAAGAAAAATCGTAACAATAGGTCTCCCGTGTTTATCTAATGGATTCACGAAAACTTCGGAATAGGCCGATCAAAGCGGTTAATGATCAACACATACAAATATACAACACTAGTAAACGTCCATAACACATGGGTTTTGCGCACATAATTTCATAAACAAGTTTAAGACTCAAGTTGTACGAACACATGAACATCCCAAAACGTTAAAAATAAAAGGGGATTAGGTACGAGATTACTCACCTGTAAAGGTGCGTTGAAAGATAACGTAAGAACCAACTTTTAAACAAGCGAAAGTTAACCTATAAATAAGAGGTTATTGGTTTAACGATTGGTTTTTATGTCTTGAATATATGCAAGTCACTTAAACAAATTATATATTTACCGAGATTTCTGGGCAGAAGAAGAGAAGACGGATTGCAAAGAGGGGAGTGGAGGCGTCGCTGAGGATCTTCGGCTGAGTGTAAGGGAGAAAGATTTTTTTGGGGAGTGTTTAAGTGTTTGAGTGTAGTGTTTAATTATCCAAGAAATTAGTTTTATTTATAGGAAAACCCTAGGGAACACATCCCTTGAATTGGGGAAAAAGATCTTATCAAATCAAAGCAAAAGATATCAAAAGCAAAAGATATGGTGGCAGCTGCAGGGGATGGGGAAGGCTGACAGGTTACTGTTCATAGCATGGGAGGGGTCAGTCAAAGTACTGTTCAAGACATGGAAAAGAAGATTTTAAAAGATTATGCCAGTTACTTTTTCTAACAACCAAGAGGGTTGGTAAGCAAGCTGCGCCGAAAGTGACTTTTCGGACAGATGTCAGATCTGGCCTACTGTGCCCATACCTTGGCAGGTATAGCACAGAAGATAAGATATTTCAAAAGCATACAGGCTGGCTTAAACTGAAGAAAAGACTTAAGTGTCTAGCGCGAGAAGGCTTGAGTGCGCGAGGGCGAAGGCAGACAGAACAATCCTTAGCGCGCCGCGGGAAGAACTACAATCCTTAGCGCGCCGCGGGAAGAACTACAATCCTTAGCGCGCCGCGGGAACAGTTCATCTCGCGTATCGCAGGAACAGCTGGTCTTCACGCAGGCTTCCTTGTAAGGAGTCTGGCGCGTGGAGCTGCGCAGACATCCTTAGGCGGGAAGAACCAAAGGACAAGCAAAGAGTTAAGAGAAAAAAAGGGGCGGGACGGCGGAAGGGAATTATTATTATTATCATTATTATTATTAGTAATATATATATATATATATATTTATTTGATAAATTTATAAAGATTATAATCAAATTTTAAATCTTAAAATCGGATCCGAAAACGGGTACCTGGGTCGGGTCGGATTTGGGCAGTTGTCACACGTACTAATATGTATTCGATGTGCGTATTAGTCTTATATTGCATATATACAATAGCGTGTATCAAATATGTGCAATAGTGTTGTATTATATGCAATACAAGCACTTTTGCATATATGCAATGCACACTATTATACATGTGCACTACACCGACGAGGTTACCGACAAGGTTTTTTTTTTTTTTGAACTAATAACAACATATAAGAATAATGGAAAAAAAAAGAAACTTAAAAAAAAATTTACAAAAAAAAGTTAAAAATAGTTTTTAAGAGTTTTTAAGTTTTCTTTTTAAGAGGAGTTTTCACTGGATCCCACCACTATATATATATACACACACACACACATATAGGGGTGAATAACCATACAATAATATAATAATGGTTTATCGTATATTATGTACGCGACTTCCTACACCACTGATTTCAATTTCAATTTGAAACTACGCGTTGGCATAAATGTAAATAACTTAAAACAAATATACTCTTGCATTATTTCTGAACCCTAATTAGAGCTCAACTATGAAATCTCAAAAATTAAAACCAAAATCAAATTGAACGTCGTTGAACATCAAGAACCTTCTAATATAAAAAAAATTAATGATTTAATCAATCGAATTTATGTGTAGGAAATTGTAGAATCATCAATCGATTATGAAATTACAAAATAATTGGTTTAGTTGAGCTCTGGTTAGGGTTCACAAATTGCAAAATACTATGTTAAAGTAAAATTACTCTCAATAATGAAAATTCTACTCAGTTAAAAGATTAAACTGTCATTTTCACCCATGTAGTTTGCTCACTTTTATCATTTCCATCCAAAAAGAGATTTTTAGGCATTTCCGTCATCAAGAGTTTTTGATGAAGTTAACAAATTGGACGGAAGTAACAACTTTTAGAAACCTTGATGACGTAAATGCCCAACAATAAATTAGGACGAAAACGACAAAAAAATGATTGAGCCACTCTGACGAAAATGGCATTTACTCCAACTAAAATTACTCTTAGTTATGAACATTACTCTAAGTTATGAAATTAAGCTCAGTTATGAAAAATACTCTCAACTAAAATTACTCCCAGCTATAAAAATTACTCCCAGTTATGAAAATAACACTCAATAATGAAGTCACTCTAAAAATTGGATCATGCTCAAATCAGTTCATTCAATTTGCAGACGACCTAATATGTTTTCTGAATCGAAATTGAATTTTCAGTAATTTTTGCTATCTTCGATTGATCGATTAGTATAATTCTCAAGCTTCAGTTAGTCCAATTAATCAATTAGGTTTACCGAATCCAATCGTGAATGATTCAGGATATTTTGGTAGTCAAATTTGAAGTCGATGTTTGATTTTTAGTACGTTCTAAATCGAACTGATTTATGTAGACAATTAAGTGGAACAAGAATGGAATTGAACGAATTTACAATTTTGCTACCACATATTTTTTGAAATTACAGGCGTAGTTGGTAGTCTCGTACGTAATTTATGATAAGTAAATATTGTATTGTATTTTTTTACTTATCTATTTATCTATATATCTACCTATACTATTGAAGCAAAACAATCTTTCCACATGTCATTAAAATAGACCATCCACATAGAATACCAAGTGTACAAGTTTTTATTTTTACATTTCCACTTCATGAATGATAAAATAAAAAATATGTTGTTGGTGGGATTCGAACTCATTACCTTCCTTTTAAAATGTTTTTGTGACCTACCAATTCAACTATGATGAATTGATGGTAACCTTCTCTTTTCTTAATTTGTATAGATTTACTACTTTTCATTTTGATTTTTAAAACAAATGCCAATTATTCTCACTAATTTATGTATTTTAGAAAATTATTTATATCTTATGAATCCATAAGATATGTTAATGCATATTATTAAATTTAACTTTTTTGTTTTACTTTTTAGCCACTCGTGTATCACACAGGCACTGTCCTAGTTTATCAAATATACCTAAACCACTATAAATAGTTAAAAAAAATGACCATTTCACACAAATTTTCTAAAACTTTAAAATTTCTTATATATCTTTAACTTAAAAAAATTTATTCACATATTTTTAGGTTAAACTTCTTTTTGCTCATATATTACTTCTCCTACCCATAAAAATTAGTTTCTCTAAAAAACAAGATTCCTTATCGTTTTGTTTATAGTTAGTTATTGGATTCGAAAATACAATTTAATTGGCCACATTGTATACCACTTTGTGGAAAAGATTAACTTTAACCTAAGGTTTAAATAATAAGACAAGGGTTGAACTAGAGTTTATTCAATATCGATTAAAATCCAAATAAAAATTACGGTTAAAAACATATATAATAAATAGATATCAAACAATCATTAAAAATTCATTAAAGTTATGCGTATAAGAAAATTTTCATGTGTGAAATGATACGCATCATGGCCGGCTGGAGGGTAGTGTTGGCGGACCGTTGGTCGGGACAAGTAATTAGTAATTTTTAGGGCCAAAATTTTATATCTATATTTTTTATATATACATT
This sequence comes from Bidens hawaiensis, assembly GCF_021521415.1. Classification (NCBI taxonomy): domain Eukaryota; kingdom Viridiplantae; phylum Streptophyta; class Magnoliopsida; order Asterales; family Asteraceae; genus Bidens; species Bidens hawaiensis. Next base: position 287,905 of record NW_027492953.1, read on the forward strand.
TAAAAATATAAAACTTATAAAATATGAATTGCTCTTTACCATCTTATAATTTTTGGGCTCACAATTCTTTTTTATCCATAATCTATTTAATCAAGTTTAAATTATTGGGTCTAAACTAAAACTCAAAACTAAAAAAATTAAATAAAAACCCAATGCAAAATAAATAAAATAGCTGTTGATTGAAATTTATCTTTGGTTCCTTTTTTCTTTGCAAATGCTAAACAACGACCAACCCAGCTGACCACTATTGTTGGTTCGTTGTTAACCATCAGGCTCCTCCTTGGTTGAGCAAAATAGCCACCAAGGATCAAGCTATTTTTTTTCCAATGTTAGGAGAGTTTCACGAATCATTGGTTAATCGTTAGTTATTACGGTATTTGATTTTAATAATACATTTTTTTATGTTTATTATTATAACATTAAGTCTCGTTTAAAAAAATTGCCATATATATTTCATTACTTGTTAAGGCTATGAGCCTTTTTATTTCGACTCGACCGAGATATTTAAATTCTCGGAGACGGCCCTGATACGCATGAAAGTAATCCTTTAATTTCCAGTACATTAGTTATATCCATTTGGATAAATAGTGAATAATAAATAACCAAAGGGTGTAGTTAATAAAGGAAACAAAAGTACAAGGGTTAAAAGTATACATGAGACACGTTGATCATCGCCATTAACGTTCATGTGTAATGCACCTGCTTCATTCATTTCACAGTCCTGGCTCTACTCCCACCGCTGGTAGCCTCTCTCTCATCTCCACAATGCCACCACCGTTACACCTTCATCTCACACACTTGCTCTTACTCCTCATCTTAAACTTATATCGTACCGTTACACCACTGGACCACCCAGACCTCACTCCACTACTCGCTTTCAAAGCCTCAGCCGACCCATCAAACAAACTCACCTCATGGAACTCCTCTTCCGACCCATGTACCACCTTCTACGGCGTCTCCTGTCTCCACAACCGAGTCACTCGACTCGTCCTCGAAGACTTCAACCTACAAGGCCGACTCGACTCACTCCCCTCACTCACTACGCTCCGTGTCCTCTCTTTAAAACATAACCGTCTCAACGGACCCATTCCAGATCTAACTAGCCTTACGTCACTCAAACTACTCTTCCTATCTTACAACAACTTCTCCGGCGACTTTCCGGTAACAATAACTTTAATTTCCGGCCTCTTCCGTCTCGATCTGTCGTACAACAACTTCTCCGGCGAGATTCCGGCCACGATTAACCGGTTAAACCAGTTGTTAACCTTACGGATTGAATGGAACCAGTTTTCCGGTGATATTAGCGTTTTAAGTTTACAAAATTTACAGGAGTTTAATATCTCCGGCAACCAGGTTTCCGGTGAGATACCTTCCGTTCTCTCCGGTTTCCCGGAGTCTGCATTTTCCGGCAACCGGATGTTATGTGGGTTGCCGTTATCGAACTGTACGGAACCGAAAATTCCGGGATTAGTGTCGCCGGCGGGGAAACCGGCGAACACGGTGGTGGCGTCTTCGCCGAGCTCCATGCCGTCGACGGCGTTGTTGCCGGGAGATCATAAGAAGTCTGGGAGTAATCATCACGGTGGTGGTGGTAAGATAAGTACGGTGGCGATTGTAGCGATTATCGTCGGCGATGTGTTAGTTTTGGCGTTAGTGTCGTTAATTTTGTATTGTTACTTCTGGCGTAATGGGAAATCTGGTAACGGAAAGTCAACGTCGTCTTCGCAGATTCTAGAAGGTCCGTTTAAAATTTAAGTGTGTGTAAATGATAGTGTAATTGTATGTAGATGTGTAAATGAACTAGCGTTCAGTGAACAAAATGTTTGTGAATTGTTCGGCGGTAAGTACGTTATGCTCCATTTTTTAATAAACGAATGAACATGAACATTGTGTTTCCTCATTTACGTTTACGAACGTTCGTTTATTTGAGCTAGTTTGTTTATTTGTGCCCATTCGTTTAGCCCATATACTTTTTGGTTTTATTAGATTTTAAAAACAAATGAGCATGTTAAGTAAATAAGAACTCATATATGTTAATCATGGACTTAGTGTTTTCTACTTGTTCGCTTGTAGTCATTTTTGTTTGTTTGTGTTCGTTTACGTTTGTTCATATACATTCGTTTATGTTTGTTCAGTTATGTTTGTTTTCGTTCGTAAGCTTTCGTTTAGATTTTAAATGAACGGACATAAACGAACATGAACATGTTGATTAATCATTAAACGGACGAACATGAATTCAAGTATTTGTCCAATTAATGTTCATGTTTGTTTACATCCTAATTGCATGATGATTGTATTTTTAATTGTAAATAAAATTTGAACAAGATAGAGTTATATATGCTTCACTCGTATTTGCATAATGCTATCAGTAACATCTACTAATTGCACTGTGTATAATTTAGGTGAAAAAATAGTATATTCGTCAAGCCCATACCCAAACCCTAACTTAACGGCGCAGACGGGGTTTGAGAGGGGTAAAATGGTCTTTTTCGAGGGGGCAAGGAGGTTTGAGTTGGAGGATCTGCTGAGGGCGTCCGCAGAAATGTTGGGGAAAGGAGGGTTTGGGACGGCGTACAAGGCGGTGTTGGACGACGGTAATGTGGTGGCAGTGAAGCGGTTGAAGGAGGCGGCCATTGGTGGTAAACGGGAGTTTGAACAGCAGATGGAGGTTTTAGGGAGGTTACGGCACCCTAACGTCGTTAGTTTAAAGGCTTATTATTTTGCAAGGGATGAGAAGTTGCTGGTCTATGAATACATGACTAACGGCAACTTGTTTTGGCTTCTTCACGGTATGTCATTCTTACCGTTAAATAAATAAAAATGTATTTTTATATTTTATGGAAGAGTCAAAAAGGTTTAATATTAAAGTTATTGAAAGAAACAAAAAGAAAAAGAAGGCATAATTTTGGGTGCCCAATCATCACAAATATCCTTATTATTTACAATCTTCCCTTCTATACTTTTTATTGTCTCCCAATTTCAGCTTAAATGCATATTTATTTACTTTTTCTTTTATTCTTTCGTACTTGGTGTCAGTAATTATATTTTAGAGTTCTCTAAATAAAGTTTCAAGAAATGTTTTCATGTACGTTTGTTTCATTAAATAAATGAGACGAATCGATGGCTAAACGGTCTGTATATTTGGATATACTTAAGGGTGCAAACGAGCCAAGCCGATCAAGAGCAACTTGATCTCGGATCAATAAAAGTTCGAAGCAAGCCGAGTTTTTCAAACCCGAGCCTTAAGTAAAGCTCGTTTAGTTGTCGAGTCTAAGCTCGAGCAGAAATTTGGCTTGTTTAAGGTACTACACGAGCTCGAGCGAGCTTAGACTCGTTTAAGGTTTTTTAGAAGATATATAAAAGTAATTAAAATAAATGAGCCAACTCGAGCTTAAAAAACGACTCACGAACTAACCTTTAGAAAACTAAAGAACCAAATAGTGAGTTGATGATAACAAATGATAAATAGCTGAGGACTTCTTTGTCAATAATTGTTGACATTGAGGGCTGTTTCCGTTAAAAGGAGAGTATTCTAATAAAATGCCAAAATAAAATAAAAAAAATAAATTAAATAATAGTAAAACACTTGACAAGAGTAGGCTGGACCACCTTACTTTTGATCTGGGGAACTGCAAAATCTGTTGTTATTTTTCCATGTTTTGCCCCCATCAACTTCTTGTCCTTTTCCTTTCTCGACCCTTTACTTTTCTCTTTTTAGTTTTTTCTATTTGTTTCTTTATATATTACATTTCAAGCAACAAATTTTGTTAAAAGAAGCTAGATTCTATCCTAATTTTATATAAACATTAGACATGACTCTTGATTAATGGTTTTACAAAAATGTACGATATTGTTTCTTTGTGAAAACTGAAAACTGAAAATGACACCTTAACTAAAATCCATCCTTATGTGTTTTTTTTTTTTTTTGTTTGTCATGTAACAGGAAACAGAGGACCAGGCAGAACACCTTTGGACTGGACCACAAGGCTTAAGTTTGCAGCAGGTGCAGCCAGAGGTCTAGTCTTTATCCACCACTCTTGCAGGTCACCTAAACTAACCCATGGCAATATCAAGTCCACCAACATCCTCCTAGACAAAACCGGCACCGCCTGCGTTTCTGACTACGGGCTCTCCGCCTTTGCACCGCCGACCACCGCCCCTAAATCCAACGGCTACAATGCACCCGAGTTATTAACAATCGACCCTCGTAAAACCACTCAGAAGTCAGATGTGTATTCCTTCGGGGTGTTATTGCTGGAACTTCTAACGGGAAAATGTCCCGCGGTGGTGGATAGTGGTGGGACCGGGTACGGTGGGGCGGTGGACTTGCCTAGGTGGGTGCAGTCGGTGGTTCGGGAAGAATGGACGGCTGAGGTTTTCGATTTGGAACTAATGAGGTACAAGGATATTGAAGAGGAAATGGTGGGGTTGTTGCAGATTGCCATGTCGTGTACCACGGCTGCACCCGATCAGCGACCTACGATGGGGTATGTTTTGAAAATGATCGAGGAGATAAGGGGCGTCGAGGTGTCACCAAGTCACGACATGCTTGACTCGGTCTCGGACTCGCCTTCCATGTCTGATGACACTTACCGAGCCAGTGAGTAGTTATAAGCCCATTGGGGATTTTAGATTTTGTCTCATAGATGTGTTTGGATTGATGTAAAGTAGGCTTTATTTTAGTTCTTAATTTACTTTTATTTAAATAATTTTGTGCTTATTATTTGTTTTTTAACAAAAAAATTTTAGAAAATAGTGTCGGTTCAAAATTGAATTGAGGTGGTTGTGTGCTATGTTTGTGGTTGGCATTTACTATTAATGTTTTTATAGTTGGTCCTAATCAGGCCACTTAATGCTTCGATTCTGACAACGGGCCTGCACTCTCATTTGGGTTTTGTGCTTGTAGTAGAGTAGCATCCCCGCCACAGCATCGCAGACGTGTTAAACCACTACACATAATCTATAAACAAACTCGTAAGTAACATGTTAAACGCTTAAAACACCATCTAATACACCCAATGAAGAGAAGATCACCTCATCTTCCACCATCTAGGAGTAGAGATGATCAAATAAACCGGTTCCTGGAACCGAACCGGTGGACCCGAACCGGAACCGAACCGGTTCCTACCCGTTTTTTGTTGGAACCGGACCCTATCTGATTCAACCCGATGATCCGTGACCGGTTCTTGCATTTCTGAGTGGGGGCGGGTAGGAACCGGAACCGAACCGGAACCGGTTCCTAACCGGTTCCATCCGGAACCGGTTCTAGACGTTGGATCGAGTATAGCCGTTGGAAATCGTTTTTTTTGGCCGTTTTTTGACCGTTGGGGTCAAAAATAGCCGTTTTTTGGCTCCCCCAAGCACCCCACTACTAGTATAAATAGGTATTTGGTGTCATGGGTTCATCACAACACTCAAAACGCAAACCCGAGCGCAAAAAAATACAAAAAAACGCTATTACAACGTTTTGAGTTCTCTAATCTCTTGTTTTCTCTTCTTCTATATTCATATTTGTTGTTATGGCTGCCTCACAATCATCGGTTGGTCAAGGTTCCAACGCCGAACCAAGTTTCGTTCGTATTGTACCTCATAATCGTAATCAAGAGATTTGGTGCAATTGGGATTTGGTTGAATTGAGTGACCATTCATTGAAGGCTCGGTGCAAGTTTTGTGGGGTTTATTTAAACCCACTTTCGAATTCAAATTTGAAGAAACACATCGAAAAACCGTATTGCAAGGCGTTGAAAAAGAACGTCGATTCGCAACAAACGCAAATGGATAGTGAAGGCGGATAATTTACATACCAAATTGATCGAGTTCAAGATTGTATGGCGAAGTTTGTGATTCAAGAAGCTTTGCCGTTTAGCCACTTCGACAACCCTCGCTTAACCGCCATGATTCGAGATACGCTTCAACCACAATACACTCACGTAAGTCGTCATACTCTTAAACGTTATTGTTTAAAATTGTGGAAGAAGGCCAAAGAGGTACTAATTGCATATTTTGAAAATATAAATACGGGAATAAACTTAACTAGTGATGTTTGGTCGGCTCCACATGGTCTACCCGAATCTTATCTTTGTGTCACCGCTCATTGGGTAGACCCGTCATCGTGGGAAATGATGAAACGCACCATTGCTTTCGAACTCTTTGAGTATCCACATACGGGAGATAATTTGTTTGAAATTTTAGATTATGTTATAAAAACTTATAAACTAGAAAATAAAATATTTTCAATGGCATTTGATAACGCGTCGAATAATACATCGGCGGTTGATAAATTAAAATTAAAATATACGCCGATTTGCAATGGTGTATTTTTTCACTCAAGGTGTGTTGCACATATCATTAATTTAATCGTGCAAGACGGACTTGCTTCGGATGAGGTTACATCGGTTATAAACGATTTTAGACTAATGATACATGAAGTTTTTAAGAAAAGTAAAAAAAGACAAATGGAATATTGAAAATTTTGTAAAGATACGGGAAGAAAAGCTTTGGGAGCTAATTGGGATGTACCTCATCGATGGAATTCCACTTGCATAATGTTTCAAAGTGCTTTGGAACAAAGAGAAACTTTACAAATGTTTCATTCTAGTCTTGCCGAGAATGATTTGGCAATCCCCTTTTCAAATGAGAAATGGGAAATTATCAATGACTTATCGACTTTTCTTGAAGTTTTTAAAACATCAACTACGAAACTATCGGGAACGTATTATCCGACAAGTCCCTTGGTTCTTTCGGAGTTATTTTTAATGGTTAACAATCTTAAAGAATTTGAAAATAAAAGTCCAATGTTTTCAAACATCATATTACCAATAAAGTTTAAATTAAAAAAATACTTTCTTGAATTGCCACCGGTTTTTACTTGCGCTGCCGCTTTAAACCCAATGTTAAATGTTACGGGGGTTGAATGTGTGATAGACGAAATTTTTTCAGCCTTAGATATGCATGAAGTTGACCCAAACTTTTCAACAGAGGCAAAAAATTATTTTAACTTGAATTTTAAATTTATGTATGACTTTTATTTAAATAAATATGGGTCAAACATACACATGCCTATGCCGGGGGGGGTCTTCATCAAGTTCAAGTGCTACTAGAGTACGAGATCCCATGATTAGCCTTATGAACACCGTTCGCAACGTAACGGCTAAAAAACAAAGGGGTAACACCCCTTCAAGCGAACTAGGAAGGTATAGTGCAAATGATTACTCTACCGGTTTATCCGAAGAGGAATATGGCACTTTTGATGTTTTGGCTTGGTGGAAGGTAAAGGAAACCGAGTTTCCGATTCTTGCCACCATGGCCCGTGATTTACTAACCGTCCAAGCTTCTACGGTAGCTTCGGAATCCGCTTTTTCTCTTAGTGGCAGGGTAATATCGGTGAGAAGAACAAGACTAAATTCGGAGTCGGTGGAGATGTGCATTTGCTTAAAGGATCACTTGGACTCAATCGATCGTATTCAACACGTAACCACTCTCGAAGATGAAACACCACTTGATGTTCGAGTGCACGACGAACAAGAAGGCATTTCTACAAGTAATTCCGAGGAAGAAGTCGCCGCTCAATAATTACGACGAACAAGAAGGCTTTTCTAGAAATAATATGTCACAACTTTATATTTATAAGTTTAATGTTTTGTTAGTTTGTTTTTGAAGATTTTAAAACATGTAACCTTTTTTCTTTAACTTCTTAAAGTAAATAAAATGAATTTTATGTTAATTGTTTTTTTTATTTTTCATGTTATACAAATACGAATCGTAGTTTAGAATCCAAATCGCAAACGAAAAACGAAAAAAAAAAAAAATTTTACACTGTAACCGGTTGGAGTACAGGAACCGGTTTAGGAACCGGTAAGAACCGGTTAGATAGGTTAGGGGTCCGAGGGTGGGAGAACCGGTTCGGTTCCCTAACCGGTTCGAGCCTGGAACCGGTTTAAAATGGGGTTTTGAATATAGGAACCGGTTCCGGTTCCTAGTCCCAAACCGTTTTGAACATCTCTATCTAGGAGGACCCAACTCTTGTCACTAAAGAACTAATTGGTGACAAAGTGGTGTGCCGTATGCGACCTCCTCTAGAAATGCATGAGAAAACTACATTACCTAAATTGATATCCATTATCCTTTGAACAACTTCAAGATTCAAAGAAATAAGTTATTTGCTTGATGTGCATACTAGAAATTAGAAGGCAACAAAGTCAAATCTATGAGCTTTTTGAAAACATAGGATTGTTCTTCACGACGCAACATGCGTGTGTTTTCAGATTCAATCATGCAAATTAAAACTTAGCATCTCACGGTTATGATTAACTCGTCACTCGGTGTGTAGGCTGATCCGGATCACTCATTGCATGCCTAGAATGTAACAAAAAATAGTTTTAAGTTTGCTTAAATATGGCATCACAAGCATTAGCGTAAGATTATTATACCGTAACAGACCAAACACTAGAAAACGTATCAAAATATAGTGACAGAAAAGTCGGTATATGCCAAAAGAAAATGAATTAAATTATGTCAGGCAGCCACTCATTGTTTCGATTAATCGATTCTGTCAAATCGAATTTGGGCCCAGGCCTTAATCCAAATCACATATTGGGTATTGGGTAATATAGACAACCAGACAAGTTCAGTTGTTCAGTACTAATTTGAATTATTATAGAAAAATTACTAATAACATTCAGAGCAGCATCTCTATACTCGTATAATCATATTTGTAATTTAACTAAAAAAACGTCCAAGCTCTCATGCCCAACAGGATGATGTTCATGTGGGCGTTGTCTTGTATAACAGGGCACCGCACACCTCTTTACTCACCGTTAGCCTTACATGTTGAATATAAAACTTCAAATATATTTGAAAATCTAAGAACAGAAACAGCACATATATAGAATTTTACTTTACTCTTTGCCCAACACTTGGCAGAAAAATTAAAATTGTAACTTTCAAAAGAATTGAATATTAATCCTCTAAATCTATCTGTAAATAAAAATAAACAGCTAGTACAAAATTGTGAAAGGGGGCTATGGGTTGAACTGCATAATCTTTGGAGCCAGTCTTAACAACCTGTCTAAAGCATGTGGTGTGAACTTTCTTGCAAACAAATGACACGTTGCGTTTCTTCTTCCGTTGTACTCGCAACTTCTGTCATTCCTCAACTTCTCCAAAAACTCCCGAGTAACATCGTACCTTGTGTACCGTGACGGATGAGGTCCGCCTCTTGACCAATCAACAAAAGTCAAAGTCCGTTTTGTGTTCATTTTCCCATATCTTAGGGTAACAAATGTTGGCAAATAATGCTCATCTGCATAACACGAACCACTGCAGTAGTCTTGAAACACACGAAAATAAACGTTATCCGATATCACCTCGATTGCCAGATCACGGTTCATTTCAAACCATTGTGAACCTTTTCGCCATTCGTTAATTTTAATCGTCGGGCGCATTTTCCAATTGTACCGCCCTCGGCCAACGGGTCCCACCAAGTCATAGGACTCAATATAACTGCGATTAGAGTTCATCAAGTAAGAGTAAACCGTCGAGAAATTAAATAGCGGAATGCAAGACTCCGAGAGGAGAACGTATCGCTGGTTGGAAAAATCGAGCAACGCATTGGCTAACAGCCGCCGCTCGGCTTCAACCATGCTGACCTTTCCCCATTCAACATCCTATATTTCATACCCAAAAAACATTCAAAATGTCAATTATTTGCACTAAAATAACCAAAAGGCTAGTAACCTTAAAGCATCAAGTTGTATATTAATAATGTTTCTCTTAAAGTGGTTGAGACTTCCTAACTATGTAGTCTGAATTAGTGGTTCTAATGTTAAAAATAACTAGAAAACTAAAATTAAGTGGCACTTAGAAAATTAGTATTCATAAGTTTCATTTGTGCCACTTAAATTAAATTAAAATATTAATGTTTAAAAAAATAAAAACCAAAGATCGAAACACACAGTAACAAAAAGTTTTGAAGTGACTTTAGTGGAACATTTGAGAGCAGTGGTTAACATTTTGTAAAGTTACCGCTAATAACAAACACCAAAAGAAAACAAAAGGGTAGAAATGTCAATTCTTACCTTGCTGGGAATTCTCCGGCCATAGAAGACGGAGTCTTCTTGTTGTGTCCAATTGGAAGACAAACCGGATGAGCTATGAACATAAATACTAAAAAGACCATCATGCCCTTTAAAAAACATTTCCCACAAAGGCGCCAGCAACACAGATCCCCTTGTCAGAAACATAAACGCCACCTTTGGTGTTCTGTCGTACGGATACTCCACCACTTTAGGAACCATCGAAGCTCTCCACATTAACTCATCATCACTCAAATCATGCATTACCTCCATCGGCTGTATATGCTTTTCCAACCCGATCCTCACCTTCGGGACAGCGTCTGCATCGGTACCCGTGTCGGTGGAGATTGATAATTGCGTGAAATGGAGATTGAATGAGACGTTTTTTAAATGAAATGTGAGAATGATGCCTAGGCATAAACCGAACCCGAAGAAAATAATAACAGAGAAAAGATTTGATAATTGTAAACGAGCGGATAGTGAGTTTTGATTGTTGTTGTTCTTCATTGTGATTTGAATTTGTGTTGTTGTATTGGTAATGAAGGGAGAAATATATTGAATTGAAAATAATAATAATAAGAGAAAATGATATGATTGGCAGGGCGAAAGTAATGTGTCAAAAAGGTCGGACCCATGGGACGTTTTATATAGAAGCGTGGGGGCTATTCGTGTCTCTAGATGCATACATATAACATTCTACTCGGGTTCCATTTATGTTCAATGTAACTACAATTTATTAGCCATACACACTAATATCACCTCTAATATTATATATATTTAACATTTAAGAATGTTAAGTTATATTTTCTATTTTTTTAAGAAAACTTATTATCCAAAAAGTTAAATAAAATAATTTCATTTACACAAAAAGTTAATGTATATGGGTTTGGAAAGTAATTCAAGTATCCTAATTTTATATCTATTTTTGTTGTGCTTATAATTGTTCTCTTATAATTAATATCTATCATTAGAATTTTTTTTAATGTCTTGTTTACTTTTCTCTTTTGGGTGATAGCCTTTTGATTTTCGACACTAATAGATTGTTATTTATCTAATCTCGTAGATTAAAATTGTATTGGCAGGATCGCGTGACTACGTAAGTATCTGATAAATAAAATTCTCATGGTTATAAAAAAAAGGAAATTTCATAGAATAGTAACTAATTTTTAAAAGTGTTTCGATTAGTTTACTGAACTTTAAAAAGTGTTTCAATTAAGTCACTCAACTTTCATGTTTGATTAAATTAAAGGTTTTAACATCTTTTTTTAGTCTTTTTCTTTTTTGTTTCACATGGGAAATCTTTTTATCTTTTTTTTTTGAAGTTGACGCTGAGTGGCGACGCGAATTTTATTTTTTATTTTTAAAATTTTAATATATTTAACGTTTTTTTTTTAATTTAACTACATATATTGCAAATTCCGACCCCCACATCTTATCCTCAATTTCTTTCTTGACGCAAAAAATAAAAAAAATCGGTGAGACTTGATTTGAATATTTAGTGACCCGATTTGGGAAAATATGCATCAGTTACCTAATTAGAACACTTTTGAATGTTGATTATTATTATATGAGATTTTTCGTATAAAAAATAATATTATATATTTTCGGTTATAAAACTAAAATACTCACATATGAATATGGAAAATAGGAAGAAGACGAGGAATTGACGAATAATAGGGTCTTTGTTACAAGGACTTTTCGTTAACATGCTTGAATTTAATAGGAAAGTTTTCCAATTTCATTTGTGATAGAAAGTTAATTTGCCATGATTGTAGGAAAATATTTCAATTTCATTTTTATAATTTGTCGACCACACATGGATTCCAAAGTATTTTTAATACTATTTCAATTTCAAAGAATAATCAAACAGTCCGTTAAAGTTTATTGTACTACTAATTTGAGGCACGTGTATTATATGGGTACTTGATGAAAAATTTTATATAGTCAATAAAATAATTATATATTGTTAATACAGTTACAATTTACATTAAAATTACAGAAATTACATAATTAAGATTACACAAATATGTTACAAATAAGTAAAACCTTTCTTTTACACTACATTTGTGATTGTATTGATCGGTATACATTGTTTATCAAAAATTAAAACTTTAGTTCATGTCTGCTTGTATCTCTTGATAAGGTAACATGTATGTCCGCTTATAACTCTTCTGTTTGACAAATAAGGTTCTTTAATATATCCATTAAACTAACAAAAAGAAATTCATGCAGATAAAATATCATACATTTTAATCAATTAATATGATGTTATTTGAGATCATCTACTCATGTTTATAAAAAAAAACCCGATTATCCCAAAAACCAGATTACCTGAACGTTATTGATATAATTATCCTTATAATCTTTAGAATTTTTGATAAATTTGTTGACATTAATATTCTGTGTATGAAAAAATTTTAATTGATTTTATATTTTACAATTAACAATTGTTGAATCAAGCAACATATAAAACCGAAAAACTATAAAAAAGATGATTGTTTTCATTTCATATGAAATGCAATTTCCAGAAAAATGACAAAAACATATTAACCTTAAAGTCATGTTCAAATAACAGTAAGTTAGCAGAATATTAGAAAATTTAAAGCTGCATAAAGTGACGGCAGTTATTTTTATTTACAGTAGTTGAAAGTATTAGATTGGAAATGCTTAAATTTGAATACTAATCCTATGTTATTAGTTAATATTATGGGAAGTTGTTGAAATATTTAATTAATCGATATATATATATAGGGTAAGGTTAAAATGAAAACCCACTTGAGTTGTGAAAACCCTATGTAACATCGTTTTTTTACACACGTAATATATGTTGTGTATTTAATACAAAACATCGAAAACTAAAAAAAGGAAAGAGAAACAAAGATTCCAGCTTTTATGGAAACATGGTAAATGACTTTTAATTGGATTAACTATTTTTTTTAAATTAATGGGAAAATGAAATATTCCTTGAAATGTAATGTGTAGCATGATTAAGTTACAAATAATAAAAATTAATAAATATTTTTATTAAATTACATTATAATAAGTGTGAATCTTAATGAATTTTTATAACATATTTTAATAATAAATGTTACGACTGTAATTTTTTTTTTAAATTCTATAGCTTTATTATTTTGAATATAGACCATAATAAACACTTTATTTATGTACCAACCAACATGTAACACTAACGTAAACCCAATTCGTTGTATTTATATAAAAATAAAATTATTAAGTTAATATAATATTGAAATTATGTACATAACTAATGAAAATGATATTCTAGGTTTCAATATCCTAAATGATTTTGGAAAGCGAAAATAGTGAAATGGGTTTGAAGCATTTTTTTTAAATTTTGAATGCTTTTAATTAAGTAATTTATCTTATAAAACATATTAAATTAACTATATTTAAATGTATAAAAAAGTATAAATCAAATTATAAAATATATGTTTATGAAACATTTTGGTCTGAGTTAAGGAAGAAAATATTAAAAACTAAATATTGATCTTCTTATTGCTAAAACATTTTATACTACACAAAAAAGTCATATAAATAAAGGATTAATTTCATATGTACCCTTACAAAATAGCAGATAGTTCATATAGTAAATCGTTATACATATAGATTATATGTATAATATTCAACTTCAATTTAATACTAAACACCAAGATATATATAGCAGATATTCTCCATGTTTGCAATATTTCTACAAAATATTTAGAGAAAATTAAGAAAATACAATTTTTTTTGAGTTCAAATGCATATGAGAAAAGTATTAAATCCTGAAACCAATCTTATATAAAAAAAATTATGCACTGCTGCCTGAATCTCAGTTTAAAAACAATTTCTTGTTTACCATACAAATCCAAATGCTTCGACAATGATGCATCTTTATTTTCTTTATTTGTAATTACCCGTGACTTTAAAATTTTATACTAACAGACCTGCAACTTCAAGTTTTATCTTGTTTCCTTATTTCATAATGTTAATAAATGAAACGGTTAAGATTTTCATTTAATAAAAATATTGAATTCATGTATTGAAATAGCTTAAAAGATAAGGACCATATATTTAAATTGGTTGAAAAAAAAGGTGAGAAGGATTATGAGATTGACAAGTTGCAAAAGTGGTAGTCTTTTATTTGAGTAGATAGATTTCTATTATATATAAAAGTTATAATTTTATTTGTTTGTTGATTAGTTCTCCATGTTAATAATTGTAAAACATGATAATATAATAAACCTATAATTATATGAACACATGTTACAACAGAGATAGTGGTAACCACATACAGAGTATGATGTAGTCGACATGTTTGTCATCTTGATCGAGTTCCCTTTTAGGATGTATAGTTAAAGATGGTGTTAAGGTTCTTGAGAGGAACCCGGTTTAGGAGAGAGGAGGCACACAAAATTATATGTGTGTGTGATTTTTATAAGTTAGGTTATGATGTTAATTTTTTATTTCTCTTTATATACACCCAAGGAAAAACCCTTGATTAGTTACTAAGGGTAATATGACACATCAATAATTACCCAACAAATATATGATAATGTATAATTAATTATTTTGATCTATTATAATATAAATGATAATGATGACCACACATAAAAATATATAATTATATATTTAATCTTGCATTCTCCCATTTGCCCGAATAATCATTTATTATGAGTATTAGATAAGTCTGATCAGGAGTTAACACTCATTTTAGCTTTAAACTTAAACCGGAGCAGATAAATACAGTCATTGAATTGAACATCAGCTCAAGACCCCCATTAATCATGCCGCAGTCCTTATTTAAAACCTAATTGGTTATGATCAAAATTTTCAAGTAAGCCCTTCAAAACGTTTGTTTTTATTATAATTTGTCTATATCTCATTATGCATGCAGAACATATTAAGAGACGTACAAAATCACAACTGAAGAAAAATTAATAATTAGTCATTCATAGTACGATATGCAATTACACATGGTCATCAGTAATCCCATCTTAATTATTAAGCGTTTTCATAATACTTATGGGTGATAGACTTTTAGTTATCGGATCCTTAAACATATCATGAATGTATTCAATACAAAAATTTAGTTTCCTCATTTCGTTCATAAACGAATAATTGATTTCACATCGAAATTTTAATGCATCACCTCTCGAACCGTTTGAGAAAACATGGTAGCTGACTTTATCACAGTAAGTCTTCAATATACAATTTATATGGACCTAATAAACTTATGAGTCCGCTGATAAATATTCAACAACATTTATAGGTTAGGTTGTTGTTATCAGTTCATTATGACTCCTCCATGAGATAGATTTTTCTGGTGACATAAGAATACATCCCAAAAATTACATTTTGTTATATTTTAGTATAATAAAATTTAGAGTAATCAATCGGTTTGAATTCTTACTTCTTCTTCTTAATTATAGTCTTTCATTTCCTTTAAAGATATTTTAATACTTTTTTAGATGCTCCACATCAATCTAGATATAATTAATATCCACGTGTCTTGTTTCATAGGGGCCATGGTTGAAGAGTAGCCCCGCTACCCCTCAACTTTCTTTACGAAATACATTTTTAGTGCAAAATTTTTTCTTCTTAGTTTTATGTATCAACTACACTTGGACAATAGTTTTATGTTCGAACATGTCAAACAAACACGTTGCAAATAGCAAACAAGTCTCAACTAGTTATTTTCTAAAACTAAGTCCAATAAATGTTTTGGGGTTTAGTAAAAATTTTGTAAACCTAGGTTAAGATGAAGAATCACAATATATACATATTTTTATGATATAGCTTAATATTATGTTGTTGGGCTATTTTAATAAAAGAAAACTTAAATATCAGAAATAGGGATAAGTTGTGAATTATGATTGAAATGGATATAGCAACAAACCAACCAACCAACCAATTTTGGGTGTTTGTTAATATATGAACTTGAAAGCAATGCAAATAGGAGTGCAAATGATGGTGGCTGAATATTATTGGCCGATGAAAGTGCATTTGTAGTGGAATCCAACTTCCAAACAACCCTTGCTCATTGCTTTTTAGTATATAAAACAATTGGATTATCCGTTTGGTAATAATTGCTAAACTCATCCTTGTTATACTAATGATGTAAATATATATTATTAGGGAATAAAAAAACACAAAACCGAGAAATCAAACTTAAGCCTTACTCGTACTTGTTATACTAACGATGAAGAAATGGTTTAGGCAAATTGGATTTTAATAATTCAAAACATGACATAACAGTCGATATTAATTCATATTGGTAACGTGACTAGTCTAACTTCTAACTTTAACGTTCGTTTCTAACTTTAACTTTCGTTACTAAAGACAAACCCTTTAATGGAAATGTAGTTTCGTACGCCCCAAAATTTCATTTATTTTGTTTCAAAGCAATTTAGAATATTCTGAATTTGATTTAGATGAAATTTATCAAATGCATGCTTCTTCTTTTTATTTAGATGAAGTTTATTAGATGCATGCTTTTTTTCCCATATCATGTTTAATATTAACTAGTTTTTCAACCAAGCGTGTTACGCCGGATGGGGCTGGTAATCTACAGAAAATATAAGCATAATTGCAGCCGCGCTGCGGTGGCACAACACCGCTTGTTTAGTTAACCTGTCTTCTTGACACCGAATCAACATTTGATAGCTTATCCTACCCAGAAACCTATCGTGTTGCGGTAGCATCACAATGTCGTGAATTTGGTCGGCATCAGTGACTTTGAAATGGTAACGACACTAAATCCAATAATAAATCCATGAATGAACACAACATTGTCACAAGTACAACTTTTGATCACAACGAGAATAAAACGGTCATATAGGTTAGCTTTCTTACGGTACTGGCACCGAACTTAAAAAATAAATTATTAATCACTAGAGCACTTATATAGCTCATAAAAAACATATTTGAATGACGTTTATTCGGTTGTAATATAAAAAACAAATTACAAAATAAAGGCTTTTGGGGTCCAAGAAGATGATATGCACAAATAACCGAAGAAAAATAACCGTCATAGCAAGGGCTCGAGCATGCGCTGGGAAAAGCAACAACTTTTTGAAAGAGCATGAAATAAGAGCAAATCAATTTGACCATAAGACCATGCGTAATAAAAATGCCCACCCTCTGAGCATTTCAAACCATCTGGCGTCTAGTAAGCATTTCAACATTTTGTAAAAAATGAGGTGTAGTCATAATCTGCTCAAAACTCTACAACAATACTTACTCAATCATTTTTTAATTAAAACTAGACAATAATATTTCATTAAATAAATAAAATTACATTAAAATAAAAAATAAACAAAAATAAAAAAAAAACAAAATTTAATAAAATAACTACGTTAAAATTAAAAATAGGAACTAAAATAACAAACAAACATAGAATTACTTAAAACAAATAAAAACTATCAAGGTCGTATGTTTTGTAAATTTCATTTCTTCTCTTTTCGGCTAAGCGTTGGATTTCCGGGTCAGATTCAGGGAGATTGCTTCTTAAAACCTCGAGGTCGGTGTCAATTTGCCTCACTAAAATAACACATGGGGAGCTTTTTACTGACTTGAAGACGTTAATAACCATGGTCACGTATATCTTGAAGTTGACGGTTCATTTATTTGAATTGTCCTACCATATCCACCACTCGCTGACAACGACGACCCATTCCCTTGCTTCTTCTACCCCTCGGTCGAGGAATCTCAAAGACATCCTCAACAACATGCTCGACATCATTATTGTCTAAGTTCATACGAGCATCGAACCTCGGAGTCTCTGGATCAACCGAAGACGATGTCTTAGACCTTTTTGATGGCTTATGACTTCCGGCGGCAGAGGCGGTTACGAGGCACCACTTAGAGTGAAACTTCATAGGATTCCAACAGCTCATGTAGTTGAAGCTTCCCAACCTGCTTTGATACTCTATCAATGCCTTTTCAATGATCTCCGCATCACCGGCTCCGCTACCCCACGCCTCTTTATTCCGACCGTAAACCGAATGAAAAAGTTGGCATATGAAGTTTATGTCGGACCATTTTGACATTATTTAATCTTTTTTCCGGTGTGAGTCCCCCCTAATTTCTTTAAAGATTTCCAAAAAAAAAAACTAAAAATTGTCGACCGCTTGATAGTTGGCTACAAAAAATACTTAGAAAAAATATTACTACAAATTTAATATTATTTTTCAACAAAAAAATAATAAAATAAAACAATAAGAAGAATTTTAAGCACTTACAACACTCGGGATCTTCCGATATCGCAAGTCACGCGCGAGCAAGGTATTCACACTCGTCCGTTGTCCATGCTATAGTTTCCTTTTTAGCCCGAAGTTCGCCAACGGGTTTCTTTGTGTGTTTTCTCTCGTGTGCGCTTCCGCCTTTTTCACGTTGGCTCGGCCCGCCACGAGTTTTTGGATCGGGTTGTGTCTTCGGCACTGTCTCTTCTTCTTGTTCGAAACCGGCCATCGTGCTAGGATTTTGGAAACCGGCCATTGTGCTCGGATTTTGGAAACCGGCCATCGTGCTCGGATTTTGGAAACCGACCATTGTTTTCGGGTACGGAAAACAGGAACCAAGCAGTTGAATGTTATCCTCATGCTCAGGTTGTAATTAACACTGACTGGGTACGTATATTGAGGGGTCAGTTGGGTGGTGTTCGGTTGTAGATTATTTGGGTCGGGATTATTTGAGTCGGGCTGTCGGGAGTATTGACCGAAACCGTACATAGAATTGTTTAATGGATTGATATTTGTCGGGTAAAAAATGAAAGAGGATGAGAAGGTTTTTGGGTTTAAGATGGTTATCAAAAGATGGTGAAGTCGGTGGTTTATATAATAAATATATATTTTTAATTATACCGTTGGTTAATGGTAATATTTGCCACGACTACGGATTGTCTAACTAAACACAAGTTATTAGCGAGCTAAACACTTATAAACAAAGACATTTAACTTTTTGATTTTCTGTGACACCGAAAAAACTGAATTTTATCTTCTTATTTGTTTTGTGATCAATATATACAGGAAGCATTTAAACTGATTTGGTTAAAGCTTTGAATTTATATGATTTAGCATTTCATGAAAGTTGGCATATTCACAAAATCATCAACGATAAATCTTTAAACTTCTAAATAAAATCAAAATTTGACGCTCAAAAAGTGTAATTTAGGTGAGAAGTGTTATAGTCATCAAGTGTTTTTAACCAATTGTGTTTTTCTTGGTATGCTGTTAACAGTGTATAATAAACCATGTATGTACAATGAGAATTTAAAATTATCTACTATGATTATTCATATTTCCTTATTATTAGTCTATAAATAACAACTATTGATATGATGTCTCAAACTTCATTCAGAACTGTTGTTTCTTTAGGACATAATACAACATAGCAACACCTGAAGCTGTTACAGCACCAAGAAACATAGCAGCCTGGAAATTAATATAACTTTTACAGTAAGTTAAAATCCACTTTGAGAAAAAATGCACCGTGCAAGTCGACTGAAACTTCGTTACAGAAAATTCCTACAAGAGACAGCGTATGAAATATTATAATCAAAATTGTTGTTAATTAGTTTATCAATTAATGAGCAAGGAAATAGGCCCGCAATGAAGTAGAAAATAAACTGTAACAACACATTCCGGTTAAAATGAAAAAAAAAAAGGTTTAACCTAAGGTAATAGGGGCCCTGAAACGCTGTCAGTCCATTGGATTATAATTTACCCACTTGGATGGTAAATTCAGAACAACTGTTGTAGAAATTTTCTAAAGAAAAGTCCTGCACAATCCCAAATAACTTTATTAAAGGTAGAAAGATGGATAGGCCAGCTGGGTTGGGTAGCGAGGTCAAAACCGGTTTCGGTTGAAACAAGCAAGATTTTGGTACTGGTCGAAACGGGCCAGGTTGGGTTGGCTAGTAAACATTTTTTTGTCATTTGCTTACAGTTCTTACCAACAATTCGGACAGTAATTATTATTAAAAAATTACCTTGGGTAACTTTTTCTGATGGTCAAGGTGGTCAACATGCAGCCTTACATTAAATGAAGCAGGAACCCAAAAACTGCGGTCCACATCAGCATATGTATATGCAACAATGTCAAATAAAGTATTACAACCTGCTTCTATGGCTTTCAAGATGGTTTCTTCTCTATTTCTCCGGTTCCTGAAATAAACCAATTATATAAATACGTTTAGTCAATTATACTAATTATTTAAAAAAAGGACAAATAATGCAGAAATGATATTCATTTCAAACTAATAATTACTTAATATCTCTACTATATATAATGGAAGAGTCAAGGACCTCTTAATTTCTAAGAGGTCTAATCTCTAATGCAATATGTACAAGTTCCAATGCATAAAATTTAAATAAATTAGGGGCATTTTTGACTTTACACAAATCACTAACCGTAACTTCTAATTGTTATTTTATATTTACAATATATATCCTTAAACTTTAGTTACCTTTTGTAATATCTAGAAATATTTACACATTTTACCCCTCATCTTTATCAAAAAATTTGACAAACTTACCTTTTTTTTACTTTTGCCTTTATTTTTAAGTATATAATGTTCTTAAAAAAACTGAACCAACCATTACAATGTGCTTATTTTTGTCGACGTTTCGATATAAAAAAAATTCAAAACCGATTTGTAGATTATAATGTACAAGTCAATGAAGCATTGAAGTACAACTTAGATATACAACTAAAAACCTATAAAATGTTTATAAACACCCCTCTTTCTACTTTACATTATCAACTATGAAATTACAAAACCAGTCCTCCCAATTATGCAATTCAAATTACAAAACCATTAGAACAAAATAGACTCACTTTACACATAAACTTCTATTTAGTTGTGGAATCACAAAATTATCCACATACCAAAAATTAATTAATATCAAATGATTCGACAATTTTCAAGGTGATGAAAGGGTTTATTATAGTTTCGACGAAGTTGAGGATGATAACCACAATTATCCGACCAGGTTCCTAAACTCACTAAATGTTAGTGGTTTGCCGCCTCATAAACTTCGATTGAAGATTGGATGTTCAATGACACTGATACGAAATATCGATCCATTACATGGTTTATGTAATGGCATAAGTGTTTGATTTTACTTGTTTTTTCTTCATGTTTTTCCATCATACTAAGTTAATCATTTTTGTATTACATAAACTAGGAAATTATAATGGACGAAATGTAGAAAAAGTTTGAAGCTTTTGTATGTATACTAACTACATATAACATTATTACATTGTTAAAACATATATAAGAGATTAAATATATTTTTTTCTGTATCAAAACCTTTTATAGAAGATGTAGCAATGTAAGTAGGCAACAACAACAACAACAAAAAATCTCAGCCTCCACCAAATGTATCAGTGAAACATGGGCATCAACCTCTTTGTGAATCTTTAGATAATATGTTCGCCGACAATAAATGGTTGTTGAAAAATCAATATGAGATAATTAGGATATGGGAGAAGTATAACTAAAATTTATTATTCTTGTTTTAGTTTATTGCACTGCCATTATAGTTTACTGAATTAGACAATAATTTTAATGTCATTTTATTTTTATTTCACATGTGTAACAGTAGGGATGAGCTCGGTACCGTACCGGTACTGGTACTGAAAATTCCGATCCTGAAAATCGCAAATTTTTTTACCGGTACCTAAATGTTCTGTACGGTACAGGTATGGTACGGTACCGGGACGGTGCCGGTATTTAAGGTAAAATTCGGGAAATACCGGTATCGTACAGTACCGTACCGTACCAGTCCCGAAAACTCAAAACCTTGGTACCGATTCGGTACCAAATTGGTACCGGTTCTGTACCGGTACCAATCAGTGCCATATCGATTTTTGCTCATCCCTGCGTAACAGTTATAAAAAAGATATACCATATTGATGCTAGTAACTTGAAACAGTAATAATTATAATAATAGTTATATAATAAAGTTTTGTAAAATATTATACGAATTACAAAACTAACATACTAAAGTACTATTATACAATATCTCACGAGTTGACTTATGAACCAACATAAACGACTATAGCGTTGCAAATTGCCGTAGCCGCCGCATGATGCGGGCACTCAACTAGTTAATATTAATATATATAAAGAAAATATGGAGTAGAGAATGGGGGAAATTAATATCCATTCAAATCAAAGACCAATTCTTTGCGCGTATTATTATTATTATTATTATTATTATTAAATAGAGGATTTTTCATTCCTTACAAAGTTACTATTTTTTTACTATTTATTATTTTAATATTTTATTAACTATAACCACTAAATCATTATTCATTATTTTACAATTAAAATGATGGATTTTATTTTTTTTATTTTATTTTTTGTTTAAACTAAATAAAATACTTAACAAACTATTTTTAAACACTAAACTTGAGCGAGTGTCGGCTTTACATGTTTAATTTTTCGGTTAAATAGTTTTCTTAAACTTTGCTTTCTTATTTTTTATAGTCTGTCTTTACAATGATCCAAAAATTTTTTCATGATTTAAAAATATCCCATCGTCGCATGGTTTTATATCCGCGTTTCAATGTTTGACACCTTGCCTTTAAAATACTTTTTTTGGCTTACTAATTTATTTTTACGAATTTGTGTTGGTACCACTGATAGTAACCGAATTTGTGTTGGTTCGCAGCTGTAACGCGCCGGTTTTTTAGGTTCTGCATATGATATAATTTGTTGTATTTTGGCATTAACGGCTTTGTTTCTTTCGTTTAGTTTCGATGTCGTAACTTGATACAGAATGACTTCGCTTCGACACCGATTTATAGTTCAACTTTTTTACGTATGTGTTTTTGTTCGATTTAACAGTCCTGTCGCGAAGCGCGGGTCCAAAATCCTAGTTATTATTAAATTTGATTCACAAAAACCGGTTTCCATTAAAATAAAAATAGAATTGAAAAGAATGAGCAGGAGATCATTCCTCGTCAAAAAACAAATCGATCGGATGCTGTGAACTTCGTGCACACTCGATCTTGAGTTGACTCGTCATCTTTACTGATATCAATCAATCAATTAAAGCAAGCAGAAAATAACTAAGAAGAAGATGGGAGGTTCAAAGATTGAAGGAGGAACCTCGTCTTCTTCTGCAGCTCCAGTTATCAATCGTAGAGATCCATACGAGGTTCTGAATGTTTCAACAGATTCTTCTGAGCAGGAGATCAAATCTGCTTACAGAAAGCTTGCCCTCAAGTTTGTTCTTTTTTTATTTGTTTTTTACTCTTCACCTGCTTATGTTTTTAAATTTAAGGCTTGTATAATATTAACTGTTTTAAAGGACTTAGTTTTGCTACTCTAAAAGGTGCGGTTAGTTTGTTACCCGTTTGCCTTCTATTTCGATCTTTTCTATGCAATAGATGAAAAAAAGTATGGTATTCATTTTGTTAGGGATCATAATTTTTTATGTAAATGTTTCCTTTCTTGATGAATTTTAAGGCTTGTATAGTTGTATGGCATGCTAATAATATTAATTTGACTAGGTTGCTTGCAGAAATATGTAATTATTTTCTTCTTTATGAAACTTAGGACTTTCTTTTCTTGATAATTAGGACGGCCAAACGGGTTTGGGTCGGGTTTATTTTGGTTTGGGTCGGGGGGTTGAAAGGGGTCAGGTTAGAATGGGTTGGATCGGAACAGGCTTCGGGTCAAAAGGGGTTCGGTTTAATAAATGGTTATTTTGAAAGTACTGTGCATTTCAACTTTGCTTCCGCTTTTTGGCATCTGTTACATGCATTCAGGTGTTGGTTACGGTGTGGAGTTGATAATTATACCATTTGTTCTGTTTAAATTCACATAATATTTTCTGGTAGTTACTAGCTAATTATATTGTGCATATAGTAAGGATGTGATAGTGCTAACTGATTAGTTGAGTTTGATTAATAAATGTCACTTGAGATTATTTAAAACAAGCATATAAACACTTATGCGTTACATTTGTGGATTTTGTAACATTACTTATTTATAGGTATCACCCGGACAAGAATGTTGATAACCCTGAAGCATCAGAATTGTTTAAAGAGGTTGCTTATTCTTACAATATTTTATCTGATCCGGAGAAAAGAAGGCAATACGATAATGCTGGTTTTGAGGTAGCTTTCTGCTCATTTAAAACTTATGTTTAATGCTTATGATACTGTTCTTTTGTATGTATTTACAATGTATTTTGAAATCAATAGGCTATTGATGCTGATGGCACGGACATGGAAATTGATCTTTCTAACCTTGGAACAGTTAATACAATGTTTGCTGCCTTATTCAGGTTAATTTTGTTCGAGTTTTTCATATATTAGATTCATTTTGACTCGTTTCTTCGTTTTATATAGTTCATTGTTTCGTATTTAAGTAAGCTTGGAGTTCCTATTAAGACAACTATTTCTACCAATGTTCTTGAAGAAGCTTTGGCTGGATCGATCACGGTCAAACCTCTTACGTTAGGATCATCAATTAGTGGAAAGGTGCACATAAGCACGTTTCAGTGTATTATTATTATTATTATAATTTTCTTAGCTACTTCATTGAGTTTAATTGCAGGTAGATAAACAAGCTGCTCACTTTTATGATGTAACTGTAACTGAAGAACAAGCTAAAGCAGGGATTGTAGTTAGAGTTACATCAACCGCCCAAAGCAAATTTAAGGTACTTAATATTTTTTGAATTATTATTAATATAAAATGTTGCAATCCTGTTTATTAATCTTTATGGGTATTTAATATTGCAGCTACTGTATTTTGAGAAAGATGTTGGTGGAGGTTATAATTTGGCATTACAGGTATTATCTTTTTCAGTTATCTTCAAAGGGTTCAAAATTTTATATCGGTATTGTTATTATAAAAATAAAGATTGTATTTTTATAAGATGCTGAAATATATATTGCAGGAAGACAGTGAGAAAACAGGAAAGGTGACATCAGCAGGGATGTATTTCTTGCATTTTCAAGTATATAGAATGGATTCAAGTGTTAATGCGGTATGTATTGCCATATCAGTTCCATTTATCAAAATGTGACATTTAATCAATGATTTCGATTTGAAGGGTATTTTAGACATTTGATGATGACAATGGGTTGTGATTATGGACAGTTAGAAATGGCTAAGGATCCGGAAACTGCTTTCTTTAAAAGGTTGGAAGGTCTCCAGCCGTGCGAGGTTATGGAGATTAGAGCCGGGACCCACACATTTGCCGTTTATGGTTTGAAATTCTTTTCTATAATTTTTATAATCGGGAATCATGTTACACATAGTTAATATCTTTTTCCTTGCAGGTGATAACTTTTTCAAGACCGCATCTTACACAATAGAAGCTCTTTGTGCCGTGACACATGAGAGTTCTACTCATAAACTCAAGGATGTAGAACAACAAATTTTAAGAAAAAGAAACGAGTTACGCCAATTTGAAACTGATTATAGAAAGGTTAAATGAAAACTATTTCAGCATTTGTCATATCTTCTATACACTTATATGTTTCTTATTATATTTTTTGCAGGCTTTAGCGCAATTCCAAGAAGTGACCAACAGATACACTCAGGAAAAACAGAATGTAAGTAGACTTTAAAAAGTCAAATTTCTAAGCCACCTTCGACTTTTAAGAGTCAAACGATGTACCGGTTTCATTTTCTATCAATGCTGTACATACTGTAAACACTCGAAATTACAGGTGGACGAGCTTCTAAAGCAACGAGAAAGCATCCAATCAGCATTCACGGCTAATAAGTCGGTGATTTTGGGGAGTAAAATGAGTAATGGAGGTGGTAATAACCGTGCAGACAGCAGCCCGCGTGAAGAAGACGGGAAGGATAAGTCTGCAAAGAAGAGATGGTTCAATCTTAGCCTAAAATTTTCTGCTGATAAAAAAATATAATTTGTAAAAGGTGCATGTTCTTGCGTCTCGGTAAATTTTTCTTGGTATTTTGATTCATGGGGGTGTTTATAATGGCTTCTTGTTATGGATCTTCATTTGATATTTTTATATGTTTTGTTGTATAATGGTTTTGATTAAATTTTTGGTGAAAATACGTAACTCATTAGTGTAATTATTTATTTTTGGTACTATTTTACGTGGATGTCTGGGATTGAGTTTGAAAACAACTTAGACTATCTTTTATGTTACGTCAACTCTTAAATGTCATGTCATCTGTCACATAATATTCTTACAAATTCATAAAAACCTCAATTTTATCTTCAACCTTACAAATATCCTTACACTCTTAAATTTTTACATCATCATCACCAACCCTTTATACATAATATATATATATATAGGGGATGGATCATGCGAGAAGTGATTATAGCGAGAAGTGCGAGAAGTCGATCTCATCCATTGATTATCTCTGATTTGTTTTATGCATTAATTCCTCTAATTACTTCTAATATATTCTTCACATTAATTAATGTAGAAAGTTATAAATTTGAATTATCTATTACATATATATAAAAAAATGTATATGTGGGTGAATTGTATTAAATTGATCACCTACACAAGTAACACAATAATCTACACATAGTTCATATGCAATTATACAAATTGGGTTAGTTATTTTTATTTTTATTTTTATCAAAATGTAATTCGTATTTACCAACACAACTTATTTTCTCCTATACTAATTTTGTTTCTTTTATTTTTCATCAACACATAACTAATATTTACCTACACATATATCGTATTCACCTACACAGCTTACCAGTTCATTTTATTTTCAACTATATATAAATAATATTCATCTACACGTAACTCGTATTTGCCTACACATAAAAGATATATTATAAAATAATTAAAATTATAAAAAAATATGATGTGTTCCTACATTAAGAATAATTTACAAGTTTAGATTAATACTATTAATTGTATGTGATATTATGAACAAGGTTTGTTTGTGTAGGTTAATATTCTGATATGTGTAGGTAAATACAAATGGGTAGGCTATAACATGAAGTAAATTTGTATATGTAGGTTATTATTGTGATTCATGTAGGTTAACATGAACTAGTTATGTGCATGTATAAAAATTATGATCTGTGTAGGTGATAACATGAACTAGTTTTTATATATGTAGGTTAATATTATGATTTGTGTAGGTATTTGTTTTTATGATGGTTAATATATTGATATTTTTTATAGTATGAGCTTGATGGTTTTGTATTATAAATTATTTAAAGATTAAATCAAATTAAAAAATAAAAATAAATGTATAATCATATATATATATATATATGGGTTAGGTTAGAATAAAAACCCACTTTAGTTGTGAAAACTCTAGAAACTCATTCTCAACCACATGTTTTTAATTAAAGATTAAATATTGTGGTCCACAATTAAAGTTAATAAAAAATGTAAAAGTTTATTTACATTTTCTCTCTTCTGAAAACATATATAAAAATTACTAAAAATTGTAAAAAAAAATAGCAAAACATTTTTTTTATGTTTTCGATGTTTTGTATTAAATGTAACAACATATATTACATGTAACAAAAAAAAAATGACGTTACGTAAGGTTTTCATGGGTTTTATCAACTCAAAGGGTTTTCAAACTACACTTCTCCATATATATATATAGAGCAAGGTTAGAATAAGAAGTGATTTTTTTCTAAAAAGTATAAGAAATAATATGAATCATTGAATGAAATATAACAAAGGAGGGCAGAATGGTCATATGTATTTTATTATTTTTGAAGTTGTTAGTACATTGTTAAAATTTTCAATCACCTCTTTCCCCCAAACCCAAACCCTATATACCGATCAGAAGCAGTTACTCCACCAACACCCCACCACCACCGGATCCGTCACCTACATGGCTCGATTATACAATTCAAGTTCCTCAATTCAATTAATTCCTATTATTAAGCATATCCCAAATTATTCAATTCAAGAGTTATACGATCTAGGCCTTGGAAAAAAGGTAATTATTGGCCGCCTGCTACTTGATTCTGGTAAGGCCCCACCTCCAGTAACAATCCAAGAACAGCGTAGGGAGAGATGATTGACCGTGGAGGATTTGCGGTGATCGTTAACGACGGTCGTTGACGTCATTGCCGCCGGCCAATTGTTGTAAGTTTTCCGCAAGCTTTCATGTTTGGATGATTTTGCGATATCTATGGCGGATTGGGAGAAGCGGAGATCGTAATCGCTAATTGTTGTAAGTTTTCTGTCAAGTGCTAATAATGATGATGATGATGATGATGATGATTTGAATTTCAATCTACGGTCGATTGTGGATGATACGGGTTCGAGTTGTTGTCTGATTAAGATTTTTGTTCCTATGGATGATGAAGACTTGGCTTCGGATAGTTCGGATGGACCGGATGATGCAGTTCGTTGAGATGAAAGCTACTGTGGACAAAATTCCAGTCATTCAAATGAAGAAGCATACTATGTTATGTTATAATATAAAGAGAGATACGGTGTGTATGATTGATTCACTAATATATTTATTACTAGGTTAGAACTCGTGTATTACACGGATTGACAATAAAACAAAATTAACAAAATAAATAAATATGATATTACAAACATTTTCAAATAACACTACTTAAATTAAGAAATACACAAAGTAATAAATGAGAAAAAAAATTCATATAACATTAGATTAAATATTACATGAGTAACATAGATATACGATTCACAATTCTCTAAATATCTCGTTGAATACAACATATGTAGTTGTATTTGTAACATTGCTATTCTTATCAAAAAAACGTCTCAATCTTTTACTCTGTAGAATAAAGATGACATATTTTAATCTAAAATACAATTGGGACTACTATTATCTATCATTTCTATTTATTCAATAATGGTTACAATCCAGGTATTTAAATACAAGAAAATATTAGTCTAAAAATATGTCATCTTTATAGAATGCTGCATATAAATGGCCATGCTTGAAAATAGGCTACTTCAAATATAGACCTAATCTAGATTAAAACATTTGCATTACATGGGTTCAAATACTTAACTTGACACGTGGCGCAATATATAGATGTCGTAGGTCAAGTTCTGAACTTAGATGTGCTTTGAGTTTTGGTGTCCAAAAGCATGAGAAATAGCTAGTTGACCGTTGACTTGAGATGCATCACATTAAGATATATATATAATAACAAATTTCAATATTTTAAAAGCATGCTGAAAATATGACATGACAAACACGCAAAACTAAAATACTAATCACAATTATACAAATTGGATTATATATCAAAATGCCACAATTCAAAAAGGCTCCTCCATTATTCCATTCACCTCCAATAAACCACAATTCCATAATGATCTATTTACTTTATTTAATACAATTACCATCTTTTAATGTTTATCCATAAATAGTTGGGCTTTAAAATTGACAATTCTCTGTACATATACATATGATGCATCCGTTTCTGCAAAAACAATTTAAAATTCAGTCCCAAGTTTAAGTTTATCGAATAAACACCATGAAACATATCAAATAAAAACTTACAATACCCGTTGGGCTATATGGTCTTAAAGGCCGAGGAATAATAAAGGGTTGTCGAACAAATCCCGAAAAGTTCATTCTTTCAATACTCTCTAAGACATCTCACGTAAAAAAACGTATCATAAAGGTTCCTATCTTCTCCTTTAACTTGAAAAATATCAACTCTCGCTTGAAGCACACAGCTAATTATTGTCATTACATTACTCTAAGGGTGAGGAGTTAAAGTTTGACTTTAAGGTCAAGGGAATTACCATCAACCTTTTACTCTAATATTTTCTGGACAAAAAGAATATTAGATCCACCATTACACTAATTGGTATTAACTGATGATGCTAGCATAATATTAGCAAAAAAACCCATACCAATCTCATGAGTAAAATATAGAATGTACCAAGCTATCTAAATAAGCATCATTTCTTATTTTACAACACATTAAACAGGTCAAATAATAGAAATTTAAATGATTTGGGTTAAAAGCTTACATCAATTAAGAAATTTGTTTTAAAACTGGTACAGTCTAGAACCTATATGCAATTCTTTACATCAAAAGCTTATATTGTCTGATTATTTTTCTTAACTTTTTTCTTATTATAAACATAACAATTACTATTAGGGTAGCATGCAGGTCATTAAAATTGTAAAACAAAATAAAATAGTCATTTAATTGGGAAATTTCCATCCGGACAACTACTTATTTCCCATCTATTTAACTTAAGTTGACAGTTTTTTTACTATCTTAAAGAAAATGTATATATATATATATATATATATATATATATATATATATATATATATATTTTCTCACAATGATGTCCCTATTGGCCAATTTTATCTATTACAACAAAGATAATGACCTTTTTTACACCAAATATCTAAATATTATAACTTTCAATACAAACCTTATTACGGTTAATCATCTCATTTTTATTATTAAATATCATATACTCACATTCAAAACGCATATTCAAGCAACCCCAAAACGCCCTTGTTCATCTTTTCAAAACATAGATAAGTGAAATAGAGAACTTTTAAGTTGTACCTGATAAAACCAACATCAACAACAAATCAATTTCAGAAATCACCTTTAGGATTGGCATCAACTTCTGAAGTCACTCCTCATCCCTTGCAATTAAAAACGAAACATCTACTACCTACGAAGTCGAAGAAAATATATCTGAGCACAAATTACATGTTTAAAGAACATGTAGCTTAACGTGAATCAGATTTCAGAAACTAAGACCATACCTAAATAATAACATGAGATCGTCTCGTAAATCAAACTTAAAATACCCAAGCAATGAATTTTAAGGAAACCCAAATTCCAAGGAAAGTACAAACAAACTGGAAAATACCTGATTCTCCAAAAGAAAAATCCATTTGACATCAATTGATAAAGTAATTGAATTTTTTAAGAACCACAATCAAAGAGCTTTAAACCAAAAGAAAAGGAGGACTTTAAAAAAAAAAAAAAACCAGGACAAAAAAGGAAGTCCTGATCCCTAATTCAACAATCTAATACCAAATTGCAGATTCCATGTTGCATATATGCACCACAACAACAAAAATCCCTAAAAAGATATGAGAAACAAAATGAGATTAGAAAAATCTAATATGAGGTATATCTTGAACCTACCTGTTCAAATTGTTTGAAGAACAAAGTGATGGAGAAGAAACAACAGATTAGTGAAACACATAAATTGAAAAAAAAATAAAGCAAAGCAAAGATGAGCGAAATCAGTTATATACCATGTAGATTCGACAATTGACGATGATGATTTTGGTAGCAGGTCTGATTTAGTCTAGATCTAATAGTGAAATCTATGATTCAACATTAGGGTTTGTTAAAATTGGGTGGAATGGAAGAACAGAATCCAGAATCGTTTAAAATACCTCGTGGATCGATGTTGATTTGTTGAACAACTCTGAAATCGGTTGAGAGATCGTATATTGAAGGAAGCAGCATATGGTTGTTGGAAAGATGGAGCGTTGAGGGGTCGGGTTATAACAATCTGGGTAAGACCCGCGAGCTTTTGCGTTAAAATCAAGGAAAGACTATTTGTGAATGCCATGTGGCATAATAGAGTATTCTCATGAGATTGTTGAAAATCCTATTTATTTATTAGATAGATATTATAATATATTATTGTTTTTTTTCTTAGTTATACTCAACTCTCATGTGTAGTTTTATGTTCTACATCGTCTTAATACTGTTTTAAATCAAGGAGAAAATAAGCAAATTGCATTATAGACTTTTAGTTTAGGATGTTGTTCATGGATGTTCATACTTTCATAGTGTGTTTAATTCATGAATATTGGTTATAGTATTTTAGTTGATGATGTTGTTTAACTCATTGTGTTTTAATTTATGATGTGTTCATGGATGTTTATCTTGTTACATAGTGTTTTAGTTTTTGATGTTGTGTTTTTAATTTGGATTAAATTTGTTGTTGCTTTAAATTTTGATTAAAATTTGATCTAAAACACACTATAATATTATCATGTTGTTGGTGTTATGTTTTAAATTTTGACTAAAATATGATAATAATAGATTGATAATGTCTCCATATATAATATAACACACTGGACGATTATGCCACTGGAGTGTTATAAAACAAGTATTAAAATACAGCACACCGCCTAAAAACTTTTCATCTAGACCATCAGATCATCAAATCTAACGCACCAGATTACTTCCTACGCTTTTTAGACACACTTCACTTCTTATTATAACTCCACCATATATATATATATATATTACTTTGGATCTGTCTTTTCACAAGAAACAATACAAACACATGTCCTTGTGTAAAGGACTTCTATGAATGAACACCCTGGTAAGGATATCCAAGGGCCTCCAATGATTTGTCTCCTACGTTCCTAAGTAGGGATGACAATGGGTCAGTTTTAGGTATTCCTAAACCCATACCGATTATTAAAGCTTGTTCCAAATCCGTCTCAAACCCATCGGGTAATTAACTCTCGGGTGTCAGGTTTGCCCATCGGGTTTCGGGTTTCTTATCAGGTTTTGACTAAATACCCATAGGGTATACCCGTCCCAAAGCCCGTTGGGTTTCTATCGGGTTTTGACTAAATGATGAAACAAAGACGATCAAGTATCGTTGAGATTATAAAGAAAGCTAAAGATAATCAAGCATTCAGTAAGATTATAAATAATTTACGATAGAATTTGGTGAGATTATAAACAATTTGTTATGTAATCTGGTGTGACATATTTTTCTTTACGCATGTTTGAAACTTGAATCTAATGCATATGTACTTATTAACGATTCCTCCGATAAGATGTTAACTTTCATTTTCGTAATTTCCGTTTAGACAAAACATCAAAACTAGTCATTTATGTTTGCACGTTTTTTCAGTAGACGTCCTTTCGCAAACTTAATGGCATAAAACATCATTTCCGTTTAAAAACCCTATTACGCCAGGTCCTTTGTCCCTAACCCGGTTAACTTTTTTCGTTAAATCTGGTCATGTACATCGCACATGAGGATAAACTTGTCTTTTTACCATATTTAATAAAGAAATATAAAAAACCATTAACACCCACCCTCTCTCTCTCTCTCTCTCACACACACACACAGAACTCACTCTCTCCTAAACTCTCTCCCATCTCTCTAAATTCCGGTGCCACCATCACCTCCCGCCGAACACCACAACCACCGGCCCAACGCCTGCAACTGTCTTTGAGCTTGAAGATAGGATGTAGCGATGGTGACGACACCGACACTCACACCTTCCCCCATATCAGATTCACAGACACTACGTCATGGAGATCCACCACCAACTCAGCCACTCCTGCCGTTCTCGCCACCACCGGCTCCGACACTCACACCTTCCTGTGAGCGAACTTTTCCGTCAATCAATTACCACCGTTTTTTATGTGGTTTCAAACCTAGATCTGACCAATAATACCCAAAATCTTCCATCAATAAAAACCTTAAATTAAGATGATTGGAATCGATTTTTGTTTTGATACTAAAATCGGATCTCGATATGAAATCTGAATATGTGTATGCGAATGAAATTGAATCCAGAAAGTTTTGCGTTCATCGTTGGTGATGGTTAGGTCAGGTGGTGGTGCCGACGGAAGGTGGTGGTGGCGCCGGCAGCAGGTGAAGAGACCGAGAAGGGGAAGGAGGGGGCAGCGACATCCGAGACTGATGCCTTTATTCTGGCCAGATGTGGCGGGTGGCACAACGACGACGGTGGCGGATGACAACCGAAGAGTGGAGACCTGGTGGTCAGCTGCTAGTGGCCGGTGTTGGTGCCAGTAGTGGTTTCTTGAAGGTATAAAGAGAGAGAGAGTGTGTGTGTGTAGGAGGAGAGAGAGTGGTTCAATAAAAATGTATTTTAAATAAACATGGTAAAAAGACCAATATGCCCTCATGTGCAAAACACATGTGTGTATTTAACAAGAAAAACTAACTGGGTTAGGGCCAAAGGATCTGACATGATAGGGTTTTTAAACGGAAAGGATGTTTTATGCCATTAAGTTTGCGAAAGGACGTCTATTGAAAAAACGTGCAGACATAAATGACTAGTTTTGATGTTTTGTCTTTCGTTTATTAATTTATACATGATGTTCTATGATGTTAACTTTAATTTTCATAATTTTCTTTATCAATTTATACATGATGTTCACGATTTAGAGTTAGTTTATGAAGTCTACACTTGCGTATAAGTATATAATTAAAATAGATAAATACATTTTGGGTTACTCGGGTAGGGGAAAGTTAAAATACAAAGGGAGACAAAAATGAGAAGTGTGCAAAGGATTTGTGGTCATACAAAAACCCCTCAAAAAAAATTTCAAAAAATTAATAAAAAAAATCATAACTCAAAATATAAATAAAAAACGAAAAATTTTAAAAACCAAAAATGTTTCCCTCGTCATTCTCGCTCAAAAAAAAACCTTCTGAATAGACACAATGCAAAGACAAAAAACACAATGACGAAAATTAACAAAAAACACAATTATAACTAAAAAAAGACACAATAAATCGCAAAATAAACACAATGCCGAACAAAATATAACGAAATGTTAAGTAATATAACACAATATCAAGAAAAAAACGACACAATGTCAATGAAAAAAGACACAATCAATGACGAAAATAAACACAAAACACAATGATAAACAAAAAGACACAATGGTCTTTTTCACTCAACATTGTGTCTATTTATTTATTTATTTTTAAGAACGAGGAAGACAGTGGAAATATTTTTGTGTTTTTACTTTTTTTTTGTTTTTTTATTAAATTTTGAGTTATGATTATTTATTTATTTATTTTTAATTTTTTTGAAGGGTTTTTTTTGTGTGGCTATAAATCCTTCTCATTTTTTTCTCCCTTTGTAGAATAATTTGACCCTATATATATAATTAGGTAAACGGGATTATGTAATCAGGTCGAGTAATTGGGTATAGTACAAATCCCAAACTCATGAAAAATTTTAAAAGTAATACCAAACCCGTCCCAAACCCTAATGGGATGGGTATTACCCATCCCAAATGTTTCGGGTGTTCTAGTCGGGTTCGGGTTTCATTTTCATCCATACTCTTAAGGGCTTATTGGAGATAGTGTTATTGACTTATTGGCATTTTCAACAAGGATTTGCCTTCTGGAAAACAACTTTTTAACCTTATCAAAAGACTAAAATAAAAAAGAGTTTTACGATTATCAAACATTATCTTTCTTTCTTTTTCTTTTTTTTTTTTAAATTTATTGGCCCTTTAAAAAAGCCAATAAGTTATTTACAAAGTCAATCACAAAGATGCCCAGCCCAAGTCCAGCATCCTTTTAGACATATAATAATATTTTAATTCAGAAATTAAGTATTTATTAGATTTGAACAAACAAGTGGAAAATTTAGCGGAACAAAAGGACCTTGATGAGGAAGAGACTTGGGTTAGATTAGAGTGTTTGAAAGGATTAAGAGACCTGGAGTATAAAAAGACTTTGGATTTACAACAGAAATCTAGAGTTAGATGGGTTTCTTAGGGAGATGATAACATGGCTTACTTTAATGGAATTATCAACGGTAGGAAGGCTTCTAACTCGATCCCGGGGTTGGTCATTGATGGAAAATGGTGTGAAAACCCAAAGTATATAAAGAGAGAGGTGCTTCACTATTTTAGTAACAAGTTTAAAGAAGACGTGCAAGCTTGTCCGGGTCTTGTTTGTCCGGGAATTAAAAAGATTAGCGATATAGAGGCGAATTTTTTAATTGATTCGTTTTCAAAAGAAGAGATCAAAGAGGCGGTGTTTGCGTGTGGGAGTGACCGAGCTCCTGGTCCGGATGGGTTCAATTTTAGATTTCTAAAGCACTTTTGGGATATTTTCGAAGGGGATTTTAGTGAGATTCTTTCTCATTTTCATAAACATGGTGTTATTAGTAGAGGATGCAACTCGTCTTTCATCACTCTTGTCCCGAAAAATAAGGACCCTTATTTGCTTAACGAGTATCGCCCGATAAATTTGATTGGTATGGTGGTTATCTTTAAAATTTTGGCTAATAGGTTAAAGAAAGTAGTTGGGTCTATGATTTCGGAATACCAGTCCGCGTTTCTTAAAGATAAGGTGATTCTTGATGGGCCTTTAATTGTTAATGAATTAATGGCAGGGGTGAAAAAGAAGAAAGATAAAGTGTTTTTTCTTAAGTTGGATTTTGAAAAGGCGTTTGATAATTTAAATTGGGAGTTTCTCCTCTCGATACTCAGTCAAATGGGTTTTCCGGATCGTTGGTGTTTATGGATTCGGGGTATCCTTATGTCGGCCCGGTCTTCGATGTTAGTGAACGGATCCCCAACGTTTGAATTTCAATGTTCTAAGGAGATTAGACAAGGAAACCCTTTATCTACTTTTCTTTTCCTTATAGCCATGGAAGCCTTATCATGTATGATTGTTAAGGCCTGTGAAGTTGGTCTGATGGCAGGATTACAAGTACCAAATGGGAGTCCGACAGTTTCTCACCTCCTTTACGCGGATGATGCGATGATCATTGGGGAGTGGTCCGAACACAACATCAGAAATGTGGCGAGAATACTGAGATGATTTCGATTATGCTCGGGGTTAAAAATTAATTTCCACAAATCCTCTCTTTATGGAGGTGAGGTCGATGGGGAGGAAGTGAAGCATATGGCTGAAGTGTTAGGGTGCAAGCCGAGCTCTTTTCCATGCAAATATCTTGGAATCAAAGTCGGTGCTAACATGAATAGAATCTCTAATTGGGACTTGAGTATCCGGGTGTTTGAAGAGCGATTGTCGCTTTGGAAAGCTCATACGCTCTCTATTGGGGGAGGGTTACCCTAATCAAGGCGGTTTTAGAAAGTCTTCCAGTATACTATTTGTCGCTATTTAAAGTCCCGGTCAAAGTCAAAGACATCCTAGAAGGTATGATGAAGAAATTCTTATAGGGAGGGTCTAACGTCGCCAAAAAGATTCATTGGGTGGCGTGGGATCAGGTTGCCACTCCTAAGAGGTTGGGAGGCCTTGGTTTATGTAAGTTAGATGTGGCCAATATCGCTCTCCTTACTAAATGGGCGTGGAGATACAAGACCGAAAAGGAAGGACTTTGGAAGAGAGTAATAAAAGGGATTCACAAATCTAAATGCTGGGTTGGTGTGGTTCCAGTTAATAGATATCTTTCTATCTCGTGGAAATCGGTTGCAAAAGTTTTGAATGATGTTCGTTTAGGAGGGGCTAAGATCACTTAATTTAATTAAAGGAGATGTGGCAAATGGAAAGGATATTTGTTTTTGGACAGACATGTGGTTTGGTAACTCCACATTTCAAGAAGTCTTTCCTAATATTTTTAAATTAGAAAAGAATAAGAGCTGTAAAATTAAAGAAAGGATTTGGTGGCAAGATAATTTTATTTGCTGGGCTTGGGAGTGGTCTAGAAACCCGTCTTCGCAGGTGGAGAGGGAGGAATGGGAAGCCCTTTTTAACTCGATAACGTCGGTTTGCTGGAGCAAGAAAAGCGACTCGTGGAGGTGGCTTGGAGACCCGTCTGGTAAATTCTCAGTAAGTCGGGTTAGGAAAATGCTAATTTCAGATAGGGTGGGAGATGGTCAAATATGTGTTCAAATGGAGTAGGTGGGTCCCGCTCAAATGCAATATTTTTTGCGTGGAGGGCGGCCTTAAATAGACTTCCTACTTTCGATTTGTTAAACAAAAGGAACATAAGGGTGACGTCAATTAATTGTGTTTTATGAAACTCGCGAGAAGAATCCATTGAGCACATCTTATCAGGTTGCATGGTGGCAACTTTGGTGTGGCAACAAGTAAGTTTGTGGTGCAGGATTCCTCAAATCTTTGCATTCTCTACTAAAGATCTTCTAGAGCTACATACCCATGTGGCGTTGGGTAAGAGAGAAAGGGATATTCTTCAAGGCA
This sequence comes from Bidens hawaiensis, assembly GCF_021521415.1. Taxonomy (NCBI): domain Eukaryota; kingdom Viridiplantae; phylum Streptophyta; class Magnoliopsida; order Asterales; family Asteraceae; genus Bidens; species Bidens hawaiensis. Next base: position 325,871 of record NW_027492953.1, read on the forward strand.
TAATTATAATTGCATGTTGGAGGTTGTGGGAGGCTAGGAACGAAAAATTGCATAATGAGAAAGAGATCAAGATTGAAGGCTTAATGGGAGACATAAAAGCTATGGGTTTCTTATTTTTAAAAAATAGGTCGAAACAAGGGGAGGTGGTTTGGGATAGATGGTGTAAATTGTTTCTTCGGTCTGTTTTTGCGCAGTTGCTCATCCGGGCTTGATGGAGGGGCTGCAGTTGGTTTGCTGTAGCTTCTTTGTTTGGTGTTTATAAAATTCAAGTTTCCAAAAAAAAAAAAGTGGAATCTATTTTTCACTTAAACGCATTTATAGTTAACAGGTCTTAAGAAAAGTAGGAGAATTAAATATTGTGTAAATGGTGTTCCCCATAGGCATTTCTCTCATATATTGTCATTCATGGCATTTATTTTGCTCATTTAGTAATAGTTTCACAACCTTGTGAAGTTTTCATATGAACAAATTGACTTGATTTGTATGATATAAAAGTTTAGACATGACTAAACAAACTACGTACTTTTAAAATTTTGATACGTTACAAAGTTATTTTAATATTAATTAGGCACGTCAATCACGTATACCAGTCATCTTGAACATACTAGAATCACAAAAGACCTAACTTTACTTGATGAAACGTCACTTTAGTTCCTTATCATTTATTGTTCTTAATCATAAACAAAAAAAACTTGCCCGATTTCAAATCATGATTAGAGAACACATCAAATATCTAGGTTAGCATACATCGAATTTGTTCAATCAAGGCACTTTATAAAATAACGAACTTTCAAACTTAGGAACAAATCAATTCAAATGTCATTCTCATGGTAAACTTTCAACATAACAGTTAAACTGAATCAAATCATATTCTGATATTGACTATATTATGAAACTCATGCATGTTTGAAGCCTCAACTAGTTCATGTTTTTATTACTACTAACAAGATGAAGAGAGCACTAAAAATTCATAATTCCTTTCGTAACTTAGAAAACCTTCATACGAGTTAAACAAAATATATTAGCAATGATGTATTCTTTTTGAGAGGTTTACTTACATGTACAAAGTTAGAATGGGTAAGTGACTGCTAATATCTTTGCTTAATTTTTATGATACATAACAACAATGACTTAAAGTACCCCTATAAGTGATGCTAAGAAAACCTAAGTTGTTAACATTTGCTAATCTATTGGTCCCACAAACATCTCATTTCTCACCTAATCATGCATCATAAATTGGAAAAGACTAATGATCGTAATTAACTTTGATGTGGATTTTTGAAAGCATGTTGATGATAATCTATCCCTTCATAAGTAAAGTATAACTAATCCATTGGTTGAACTAATAGCAATAATTTATGTCCAGAAGGGTCAGGTAAACACATTAAATCGTGTTTCAACCAAATTACGAAAGAACGTGTAACATCAAGAAAGGAAAATGGAGTTTTAACCATGAGGTTGCTATAACACTGATTCAACTGCCAAGATTTCTTTGGATTTTGATTTTGGAATTATGTGAAATTTATGTTAACCAAAACTCAACATCAATCAGTCAAACAAGGTATATTGGATTTTAATAATCCAAACTTTGGTCTATTGGCTGATAATAATCTCAACTTAAGAAATTCTCTTCATTAATCCCAACTTTAACTCTATTGGCCTTTACTGAGCCTTTTCTTAATAATTGCAATTTTTTGGTACCAGTACTTAAATATTCGGTTTGGTATCAGTTTGGTACTGGTACTGGGACAATACCGGTATTGAAAGTAAAATTTGAGAAATATCGGTACCTTACCGTACAGAAACTCAAAACTTTGGTAACGTATCGATGGTACCAAATCGGTATCGATTTTGATACCAATACCAAATTTGCTCTTCCCAAATCAAAAGCCAAGTTCATATATTGATTCATGTTTACATTCACAATCTGTTGAAGCTTTTGTAAATGTAGTCTAAGATTTAACTTTATTAACTTTGTTAAAACATAATTTTTCATGACATTGTTCCGTATTGATAATTAGACAATATTTGGGCATGTGATTATGGTCTACTGTAATGATTTTTCAGATAATTGAAATTTTCAAACACCACGAATTGCAGTAACCACTTTCAAAGCTATTTTCAAATAATTTCGAAGTCGTTCATTTAATCCATGGGTTAATTTTTCAAATGGTTGAGGCAATTTTGGGGCATTTTTATTTTGTTAGAAAAAACGACAAAAAAACACCAAAGCTGTGAAGTACAAAAAGTATCGATACTGAAAATACATAAATGATATAGTACTCGATAACAACTTCTACTCACTTTTTGTATCGGCACTTTTTGGTACGATACCAGTTCGGTACCTGTCGGGTACCGATCTTGATGGAGAATGGGCTAATTGAGTTTTCTTAAATGGAGTAGTTTAGCTATATCCCTTTCCTAGAGAGTGAATGTGAGAGCTATATATTTAGAGAGACATGCATAATAATATGGTTAAACATGTTATATTTAGTATCACCAACCAAAACCTTCCATCATCATCAAAATGAAGCTATTTGGGATCATTATTACCACCAAGGATCAAGATCATGAAGAACCACCCTCCAAAAAACTCTTTCTCTCCACCTCCTTCTCTTCATACGGCCGCCGTAGATATTCTTGTCACTACTGCAGCCGCGTGTTTGAAAATTCACAAGCTTTAGGTGGCCATCAAAACGCTCACAAGAAACAACGTCTCCACCTAAGGCAACCTCACTTCGTTCCTGTCAATAATCCGTTGGTCATTCGACCCACGGCCAGGGCTTCTTTGCCGTGGGTCTATATCCCATACCCTTGTCGAAACTTTTGTTTTTCAAGCGGAAGCCAACTTTCATGCACCGATGGGGCAGGGTCGTCATCTTTGACAAATGTAAATGAACCTCAGCCCAATGGAAATCGTGTGCCGGCTAGCAATCACATAAACTTGGATCTGAGTCTTTGAGTTCTTATCAATTTTCATATGCTATGGTTTTGTAAAGAAAGTTAAATTATAAAGATAATATCAAATAGTTTATAAGTCATGTGTCTTTCTTAGTTTCTATGTTTCTTTTAATGATTATCTTTTTTTATGGTTCTTGTATTATTTGTTTAATTCATGTAAAGCAAAATTAATTAATGATAGTTAGAGGGCAAACTAATAAATAGTGGATGCCCGGACCTCCGTTCGTTGAGGGTTCATTAACCTAGAAGTATGAGATAGTTAAAACTAGTTAATTGATACTTATAATTGTTATACAGTTAGCCGTGCACAACAAAGGAGAGGTATCACAGTTAACTCAGAAAGAAACCGGATTCAGGTGAATTCTAGCCCCTTCTCTTTGAATGTTTTCGGGCATATGTGCATACTTGTAAGACTAGATGTGTGTGTGTGTGTGTATGATGAGTGTGAATAACCATTGCAAAGAATGAAAGAATGTTAGTAAGAATTTGTCATGTGTGTTTAAATTACTTAATTATATGTGATTGTAAGAGCTAAGTAAGAGTATAATGTAAGAGTCAGGGTGGCAGGCCCTTTTAATATCTGGGCAAGAGTAGAGTGGCCAACTATATGATATCAGTGCAAGATTTAGGGCGACAGACCCTTATAATATATGTGCAAGAGTTAAGGCGGCAGACCCTGATAATATATGTGCAAGACTGTATGAACAGTTGTATGATTGTGTAATAGTAAATATATGTATACGTAAAAGTAAAACAAAGTAATAATTGTATGAATATGCAAGAATATGTAAGAGTAAATATACGCATATGAAAGAGTAAAATAAGGTGTATGTGATGAGTAAGAAAGCAAATACATGGTAAAGGTAAGGATAGTATTTACGTATACGAATTTGCAAGATAAATGTGTAAGATTAACATGTGATTTGTTAAACTAGAACTCACTAAGCGTAGCTGACTTCGAGTATGCACGCAGATGAGTAGAATGAAACAACTAGCTTGAGGTGGGATACATGGCATCGAAGAATAGAGACTGGCATCGAAAGAAGAAAAAGTCATTTGATGTTTTATATTTTGAATTTGAAAGGCAATGTATAATATTATTTGAAAGAGTTTAGACTTTTGTAAAAAATGGTTGAAGTTTTTATTATTTCCGCGCAAGTTTTAATTAACTCTGATATCTAGAACTGTGTTTATGAGTAAATCTAACACCCAATGTAGGGCATCGGGATCGGGGCCTTACATTGTTGTTATTATTAGGTTTGTTTATATAATTGTTTGCTGTTATTTGTTGTTCGTATTTGCTGATTTCCGATTATGAGACGTTATAAGTATTTATTGATTTACATTTTGTTGATATTACTAGGTTTTTTTCTTACGCTGTTATAAGTATTTGCTGTCATTATTTTCTTGCTAACTTTGATTCTTTTGTTGTTATTAATATGTTTTTTTCTTTGTTATTATAAAACATTACTTTTTTAGATTGGTATTGTTCCTACATTCTCATGTTAAGACTATTTTGTACATGAACCTTCTCCTAAAAAAATATTAGAGGCTAAGAATGGTTCTCGAGGGTTCTCAATTATCAATTGGTTCTCACATGATTCCAATCATACATACGTATATATATATATATGTATATACGTACGTATATATATATATATATATATATACGTACGTATGTATATATATATGTATATACGTACGTATGTATATATATATATATATATGTATGTATGTATAGAGCAAGGTTAGAATAAGAAGTGGTGTTTGCTTAAAAAGTGTAAGAAATGATATGAACCATTGGATGAAATATAACAAAGGAGGGTAGGATGGTCCAGGTATTTTATTATTTTTGGAATTAATTTAGAAGTTATTATATTTATATTATATCATTTTAAGCTCCTATGAATAAAATGGCTGTCAAGAACTAAAAAGTCTTAGTTCTTAGGAAACATGAATTTAGGAAATATTCTTTTGACAAGGGTTTCTTTGAATTCTTTTTTCTTTTCAAATACCGATCTCAATTTCAATGTTTCGATCCAACAATAGATAATACCTTAAAATCATCAAATATATTCTTCTGACATGGGTGTCTCGGAATTCCGTTTCTTTTCAAACTCAGATCTCAATTTCGTGTTCAATCCAACTATGGCTGTTAAAATTTCTTCTTCATTCCAAATCTAGAAGAACTCATCAAAATAACCATCGGAATCTGAATCGAGTTTTGTAGGCTGCCGGTAACCTATCTCAAATATTTGGAGGCTGCCTGAATCATGAAAGTGTGTTTCCGGTGACGTAACAGAATTTTCCGGTCACTCACATTTTTCCGGCGTACTCTTCCGATCAAAATCAGTTGTTTTTTGATATTGAGGAGTGTTTAGGTTTGTTATACGGATGAATTCGAGTCAAATTATATGATTAATTAGATCTCCGGTTGAGATTTTGAAGTTTTCGGCGTGTTTCCGGCCATTAATGTAATTGGTTCAATTATTTATTTATTTATTTTCTTTGCTTATTCATTTCGGTTCACATTTTACTACAAATAGATCACACATGGATTAAAATTGAGATATCCGTGTGTTCAGATTGGTATTTTGACTCGATTACGTATTCATTCACGAGTTCCTGTTGGTATTTTACATCACTGATTCGAGCTTTTTTAATGAATGTTGGTTATTAGTGTGTTTCTATTAATGCAAGTGTTTTTGTTCTCGGTGTTGTGTTTTAGTGTGATCTGTTAATGAAAGTGCGTTTTTGTTCTTGGCGTTATGTTTTGAATTTTGATAATTTGGTGTTGCTTTTAAATTTTGATTATTATTTGATTTAAAACACACTGTAATATATCTTGTGATGTTCTTGGTGTTATGTTTTAAGTTTGGATTAAAAAATGATAATTATAGACTGATAATGTTTCCATATATAAAATAATACACTGGATAATTATGCCCCTGGAGTGTTATAAAACAAGTATTAAAATAAAACACACCGCTGAAAAAACATACTTTTTATCTAGACCATCAAATAATCAAATCTAACGCACCAGATTACTTCCTACACTTTTTAGACACACTCCACTTCTTATTATAAGGTTAGAATAAGAAGTGGTGTTTGCCTAAAAAGTGTAAGAAGTGATATGAACTATTTAATGAAATATAATAAAGGAGGGTAGGTTGGTCCATATGTTTTTTATTATTTTTGAAATTAATTTCGAAGTTATTATATTTATATTATATATTATATCATTTTAAGCTCCTAAAATGGCTGTCATGAACTAAAAAGTCTTAGTTCTTAGGAAACATCAATTTAGGAAATATTCTTTTGACATGGGTTTCTCCAAATTCTTTTTTCTTTTCAAATACAGATCTCAATTTCAATGTTCGATCACCCTATATGTATATGGTTAGGATAAAATAAAAACTCACTTGAGTTGAGAAAAGCCAGAAAATTCTAGAAACCCATTCTCAACCATATGTTTTTAATTAAAGTTTGAATCTTGTGGTTTATAATTAAAGTTAGAGTAAAGTGTCAAAATCATCCAGGAGGTTTGATCAGTTATGCGAATATCTTTTAAAAATTTTCTTTTGTGCAATTAGACCATCGAGGTTTTCCCGTTCTTGCAAATTACGTCCGAGTTGCTAACACTATTAATTTCGATCAATAGTTTAAGGGCAAATATGACTTTTTACATATTCATCCATGTAAATCATTCTTTGTAAAGTTTGAACCCTAATTTGAAGGCCGGCTTGCAATTCATCCATCTTCATGAACTCCGACAACCACACACACACACAACTGCCCCACTATCACCACCTCGCCAGCAACCAACGTCGGAAACAACACCACATCCACCCCTTTTTTGAATCTAGGTTTTCCAAAACCGGCAACTTGGTTCAGTTTAAGATCATCTCAGCCAGTTTTGTTTTTGAGAGGAAAAATTTATTGTTATCTTGGTTTTAATTTCCTCTCCCACCTAGGCGATTCAAAAGGTTTGAGATCGAATAGTTGACGAATCAGACTCAGGCCAACCCCTACCGGATCTGAACTTTATTAATTGAAAAGGTTTGGGAGTGATCGATTGAACCGCCGGCTTCAAAAACATTATCACCAAATCTGAACTCCAACCTCCCCAACCACACACACCACCATCTTCATTTTCATCTCTCAAGCTCACTTTTTTTGGCATCGGACTTCATTGATTATTGAAAAATATAGAACAGAAGTTTGAGTTTGAATAATTATAAGGATTTTTGAATTTTATGATTTATGGAATCAGAATAAAGAATGTTGGATTTGAGTTCCACGTGTGAAGTTAATGTAGAGAGAGTAGACCGATAAAGAGAAAGGGGACTTATTTTTTTTTAATAGTTTTTTAATGTTTTTATAGAAAAAGACACTTTCATCCCTGACTTAACGTTAAAGTTTTATCGGAGTTAATGGTTTGGACGTAATTGGTAAGAAATGTGAAACGTTGATGCTCCAGTTGTAAAAAATAAAAATAAAAAAAAATAAACTTTTTTGGACGAAATTCGCATAATTGACTAAACTTATGTACAATTTTAGTGCTTTACTCTTTAAGTTAATAAAAAATGTAAAAATAAAATTACACTTTCTCACTCTTGAAAAATACGTTTAAAAATTAAAAAAATATAAAATTATTACGAAACAATTTTTTTGATGTTTTTTTATTAAATGTAACAATATATATTACATATGTAAAAAATGATGTTACATAGAGGTTTTACAGGTTTTCTCAACTCAAATGAGTTTTTATTCTATACATGCACTATATATACACACACATACCAAGACATGCATATAATGTAACCCACTTTAGTTAAGAAAATCCTTGAAAATCTAATGTAACAATTTTTTGATTTTTTAACATAATGTAATTATGTTATTATCATCACGTGAAACAAAAATTAACAAATGTTAATTTACCTAGGAGTTATGTTGGGTTTATTTGTTTAATAAGTTACAAATCAATAATTTTGGTGGCCATATCAAGAAAGGTATGATTTTGAAGATAGTAGTTTTGTGTTAAAGTCAGTGTCATTGACACTACTGGAGTCACTATTTATAATTGGGACCCTAGCTAGTGTCGCCTACTGAAATACTGAAAGTCTGATCTTTTGTAATATGCGACAGTAGGTAGTGTTACTATAAACTACATAGCGTCGCTACATAAGAGTGACATTACCTGCTTACTATAAATAGGCCTTCATTTTGTATGTTTGGGTTAAAGGTTTTGGTAGAATTTGTAATAGATCTGTTTTCAGTTGTTTAGCTTGTGTTGGATTGTTTAGGAACTCATTGTGTATGCTCTTTGCCTTTATCAATATGATTTCATTTGGTTGATCTGTTGTTTGGTTTTGACTCGTTTACACTTTTCTCAGTCTTTTTATCTAGAATACAGTTGGTATTTCTCATAACTAAGGTTGTTAGAATCAAGCTTGCACTTGATTTAGGAGATAAACCGACCTATAAGTTATACTATGTGTAATGTTTTGATTGTTACATATGTAACACGTGCAATAGCGTTTTATTACACATAGTATAATTCATAGGTAAATTAATTTTGTTGTTAATATTTGTTTTATGTGATTATTATAACATATTACATTGTGCTAAAATATTAAAAAAATAAAAAAGAATTGTTACACTAGGTTTTTAAGAGTTCTTTTCAGTTGGCTTTTATTATAGGGTCCTACTATGGACGTCCACCACACCCACTAATACGCCGCGTATAGGGCTATATGCAGCGTATTAATGGATTTGACATCCTAGCCTGCAAAATCTGGACTAGGTTGTAAAATCGTACCCTAATACGCCGCGTATAGACCTATACGCGTCGTATCGGTGCTTTCGAATTATTGGAGCCCGGCTCACCTCGCTTTCCCTTCTTTCTCCTTTTTATTATATATACAACGCTCCGATCGTCACATTTCATCAAACACACATACACAACAACACCATTTTTGTAATATATACCCACAATGTCGTGGTTCAACCATTTATTTCCAGAGTCGAACGAGGAGGAGCTGGGTTACGCCGCTAACGATCAACCTAGCACGTCGTAGTTACCCTACTTGAACCAGGTTTCGTTTTATATTTATTTAGTATGAAGTCGTTAGTTGTTTTTTTAACTAAGACTTGCTACATTACGTTTTGTTAGGAGTATGTTGGCTATGATATTCAGCCCCAACAACCTTACGGTCAGGCTAGCTCATCGGGCTTACTAAATTTGATCCAGGTTTCGTTATGTATATTTATTTAGTATGAAGTTGTCAGTTGCCTTTTTAACTAAAGCATGCTACATTACGTTTTGTTAGGAGCAAATCGGTTATTATAGTCAGCCTGAACAGTTTTACAGTAACCTTAGCTCGCTGGACCTCCCAAATTTGAACCAGGTTTCCCATACTATTACCGTTATTGTTAATTTTTTTTTATTATAGTATTACTAGTATTATTATTAAAATATTATTATTGTATTATTATTATTATATTAATATTATTATTATTATGAATATTATGATTATTATTACAATATTATTTATTTGTTATTAAAATATTATTATTATTATTATTAAAATAATATTATTCTAAATATATAATTATGTTATTATTATATTAATATTATGATTATTATTAAAATATTATTTTTTATATTATTATTAGTATTAAAATATTATTATTATCACTAGCACATTTTGTTTGATTTCTAACTTATACATCTTAGGAGTATTTCGTGTCGGATTATGTAGATCAGCTACCTGGTGTTTACGATAGTCAACCGTCGTACCAGTCACCTGTTGCCGGGTCGGATTATGGAGGTCAGCCTTCCTCATCGTACTAGATATCAGTAGTAAATGACCCGTTTATGGAACCCAGTCTTCATCGTGCCACAGGCGAAACGAGCATGCTGGGGTAAACCTAAATGACGATGATGAGGATGCCGAGGTAAACCCAAATAACGAAGATGACTACGATGATGATTACATACGTGAGGCGACAGTTTTGTATAAAACAGATGATGTAAGATACCTTTTATTTTGTTTAAGTTAATATTATTTATTTGTACGTTATTTAATAAATAGCGTAACACTGTTTCAGATTTTTGAGAGCCGCAAGGAGTTGGAGCAATGGGTTAAAAATAGAGGACGGGAGCATGGGTGTGTTGTTGTGGTCCAGCGGTCAAGGAAAAACGGTGTGGACCTTGCATGCAATCGTGGAGGATAACCGAAAATAAAGGCCACGATGAGACGTAGTGGTAGCATTAAAAAATGTTGTTCGTTTAAGATCCTAGGCAGCTACGACTCGAGGGGTGCATGTTGGAGGGTTGAAGTGGTAAACGAGACTCACAACCATGATCCCGTTGAATTCAAGGAGGGGTGCAAGGAGATGAAAAAAATGACCAGCGAACAGCAGGATCTGGTTGTGACTTTACACCAAAACGGCGTGAAGCCCCTTCAAATCCAAGCAGCCGTGGCCGGAGAGTTTCCCTGTGTCCAACCCACACTAAAGGACATATACAACTACACGAGTAAGATTAGAAGTCAGGAGTTAATTGGCGATACCCCTATGAAGGTAGTTGAAAACCTTCCTAGTTTTACTGTGTAATTGTGACATTTGTCAATTTCGGGTTATTTTATACTTGTATTCTTAATGTCAACCCGACCCGTTTTGTATCCCGAACCTTTCGATATTATCAAAATGATGAATTGTATGTTAAATATTTGTTTTATAGTTGTTGGATAAAAAAAACACCCTTTTCGGTTCTTAAAATTCTCCGAAAACGCTCAAAACGAACTCCAGGGACTAAAACTACCAAAATGGAGACTTGAAGGACCCATTTGTAGTTTGTGCTTTCTTGGGTCTATAACCAATCCATTTTCATGAAACACCCTTTATGAAAGACCCATTCAACTTACCCTATATATACACACCCATCTTCTTCATTTGTGCTTGCTCATTTCTTCATTTCTTTCTCAAATTCTTGAATTCTAAGGTTGTTCTTCATAAGCTAATCTTTCGTTTTAAATAACTTCTCAATACTTACAGCTTGATGTTACAACATATATATAATATACACTCCTTGTTTACCTTCGGTCTTTCATTTCTCCGGTCTCGGCCGGTTGAAATGTCGGACTAGTAAGGCAAGGTTACATGGAGGACTTTGTAGTCCTTGTTTATATATTTAACAAATCTAACCATATAACTTGTTATACATGCTTAAATTCTACATATTTTAGTTTATTTTTCATATTTGTCAAGTTCCATGGTATTGGGTATGTGGTGACTAGCCTCGGTTTCATCCCGAGTTGAGAACCAAACCAAAAACCGAACTTTTGTTTAAAAGCTTTATTGTTAACTTTTTGAATGTAAAACTTGAGTATTATTATTTATAAGTTATTTTACAAGTTCCATGGTAATTGGGTATGTGGTAACCATCCTCGGTCTTATTCCGAGTCAAGGAACGAACCAAAAACCGAACTAAACCGAGTTCACTCGCTTAAGATACACAAGTGTGTTTTTAGCCACCAAAACTCATATTTTTCTTCAAGATTATATTTTAAATCAATTTTAGTTAATTTCTAAACATACTTGGCATGTCGGTAACCAACTTGATCTTATAACAAGTTCGAACCGATAAGGTCGTTTACTCGCTTAACGAACGTTAAGGTTCTTCACAATAGAACTACATACTTGGTTAAGTCTATTTTGATTTTATTGAGTTATCTCATAACATTTATTATTTTGGGAAGTTAACTGTGAGCTTGGTCAATTATCAAGTCTCGAACCGACAAACCCGAACACTCGTTTAAACCTCGTTTTGGTATTCTTATAACCAAAGGTTTTGCAATATCGCATTTTAACCCACATTATTACTTAACATAGGTTGAGTAAAAAAAGAAAAAAACTAATGAATAGAATACCGAGACCCGGTTTCGAGTAAACTTATTTTACAAAACTCGTTTCTTTAATTTCTCAAATATTTACATTTTAAATCCTAAACTTTATTTATTTACTTTATTTGTCATGTATTTTATTTTAAACCCTTCCAAGACTACCTACTAACACAAGACCCGTTTAATATAGGTCTTGCTCGTTACACCGATCTCTCCGATTATTCACGACACTATCTTTCAAGTTACTTGTTAATGTGAGTACTTTTTCATCCCCCATTTTCCATCTTTCGTTTTGGGGGTGGCGTTGCATACTTATTCAAATTCAAATGATTTATACTTGAGTCTTAAACCACAACACGTATTGTATATGTTTACTTAAATAAATGCTCGATTTGGTGTTATATGCTTTACATGATTATGTGCAAATTCTTGAATGCTAAGGCGGGTAGCCTCATCAAAGTATGATCATACGTTAATTCCGACTATATATGGTATCCCCATATAGAAAGGTGTCGTCAATGTATTCTTATTGACGATTTCATTATTGTCGTCAATATATTCTTATTGACGGTTCGTCAATGTATTCTTATTGACGATTTTATTATTGTCGTCAATGTATTCTTATTGACGGTTCGTCAATGTATTCTTATTGACGGTTTCATTTATCTAAATTGTTGCTGTTATTTATTGTTTTCATATACTAGTTGTGGATTTCATACTATATACTTATTGTCCAAAACTATGAAAATTGCTCACCAACCTTCGTGTTGACAAACTCTATTTTATGCAATGTTACAGGTTTGATGTTAGCTTGATTGGATTACTTGAAGAAACTTATTATCTTGGCTTTAGGATATTAGAAAATAAAAGAACAAGTTATTTGTTTATCTATCTATTTGGCATTTTGTATGAACAATTGTTGTGTTATTTATGATGATATGGATTTAAATGAGTTGTTTAAATATTCTAACTTTATAGTGTCATTGTGCATGAGCAATCATGTCGCGCCTCGACTTTTCCGCCTTCATTGGTCGGGGTGTGACAGTAATTGTTGTGCTTGTAATATTTATTAAAGTTTTATTTCATCCAATGCAGTGCTGGAAAACTTTCTCCATGGCAACAGTTTCGCGTACTATACCCGGGAGAATGCAACCAACGACACGACGGAGGATATTTTCTTCTATCCTAATAAGTCGCATAAGATGTGGCGTGCGTTCCCCGAGGTGTTGTTGATTGACACGACGTACAACACCAACATGCACGACTGGCCGTTGGTTCAATTTATTGGTGTGACGTCGACATCACAGTCGTTTTGCATCGCCTACGCATTTTTTGATCAGGGAACGGCAGAGGAACTTCACCTGGGATCTTGAGAAACTTAAAGAAATGCTCGATGATTGTATGGAGCCACGCGTGATTCTGACTGACATGAACCAGGCACTCATGAACTCCTGCAACGCAGTCTTCTCTAATGCCACCAAAAATTTATGTAGGTGGCACATATCCGAGAATATAAAGAAAAAATATAAGAGTCTTTATAGTACGGATATGGGGCGAACTTCGCGTACTGGTGGAAGGTCCTGTATCATTCTCCGACGATACAGCTGTTCGACAACCGTTGCATGGAAATGGAACGTCATTTAGTACAGTACGACAAAGCAGGTGAGTCTTTCATATCAGTTGACAGTTTTTAATAGTCTAGACAGACGTCTTATTAACATTTCCCTCTATTTTTTCAGATGTATGGCAATACATTCGCAACAACTAGCTGGATCTATACAAACACAAGTTTGTAGCCTCCGGATCGACGAATGGCGAAACTACAGCGAGCACACAAAGAATCGAGTTGAGAGCCAGCATGCCAATCTGAATAATAATAATAATAACTAATAATAATAACAATAATAAATAACAATAATAATAATATATTAGGCCACTTAGGGGCAAACGGCTCCTTATAAGGGGCCTAATATGCCGCGTATAGAGCTATACGCGGCGTATTAAGCCCCTTATAAGCCCATCTGCCCCCATTATTGTTATTATTTTTAAATTTCAAACACCCCCTTCCGATCATCCGAACACGAGACTCTATTGGATAGACCGACACTACACGACACGAGCTTAGGAGATTTGATCAATTCCCATTATATTATATTATATTATACAGGTATCTACACAGGCTGATTGCGACGTCCGTCTCGGGTCGCAATCAGGGCACTAAGCACTGCAGCCTCCACAACCTGTTTTTTTAGGTGCCCGCTGACCGGCACAGACTGCAACCTCGCTAGGGGGTTTCCAGACTATTTTGCCAATTATTACCACAGGCAGGCACGAGGGTCCTTGATGGGTAGCACGCACGTCACCCAACTTGCGATCTCTCTGGGCCAAGGAGCCCTAGTGGACTGCCTGGTTTTCCCACCGACCCCTCCACGCCCGTTGGACCGCAGCCGTTGCGCAAGCATGCACATTGTACTTTCGTTCAACGGGTCGACGGACCGTACGACCGACTGGTGGCCGGGGTGGGGGCACGTGCCCCTTACGTCCCGGTGGCTTTAATCCAGCCTCCCCCGCTCGCGGCACCGGAGGTGCATATCGTCGATCAGCCTGTCAAAGCGGGGGAGGGGGCCGGCGGGCATTCGGATGATGGTGGTGACGCACATGAGGTACGTTTTAGTATATTATCGTTTTACGGTTTCTTTTAATTCGTCTGCTTATTAAACGTATGTTTATTGTTTTGTTATTAGGTGCCGCGCAGCACGTTCCATGTACATATCGCGCTTTGCGTCTGGATCCCGCCACCGACGCCATGTTGCGGGCCGTTGAGAGCCGGTCGCTGCGTACGGAGTAGGCGGTGCTGCGAAAGGGGCAGGGGATGGAGCAGATGGTACGCCAGATTAGCTGGATTGTTCGCTATCTGGCGGCACAACAGTCAGGAGAGCTCTACCCCCCGCACCCCCTCCCAGTTTTGACCACGAGGCGAGCACGTCTGGCGTGAGACACGGACGAGGAGAAGACGTGGATGCCGCCGGTGAGGGTTCAGAGGCCAGCGCAGGGTAGAGGACGACGACGACGTTGGTGATGCGGCGTTCAGGGCCCCCGACGACGACTTCGACTTCCCGAACTTTGTGTAGATTTTTATTTTTTATTTGTTGTATTTACTTTTATTTGTATATTTTATGTATATAATATTGGTTTTGGTGTATATATGTGTTAATTGTTTTGACCGAATTTTTACCAAACGATCTGACTACGAGATGCAATTATTACTTAATATAAAAAACAATTTATTATTTTATTAATATAATACAAAAAAAGAATTTATTTATTTTATCAATTTATCATTAAAAACATAAAAAACAAAATGACACACAAATTTACATGCAATTTTTCAACTTACTCGATATGAACCGAGTATACTCACTACTTAAACAAGACAAAACTTCTAGGTTTCCACGTATTTACACCGGTTCTTAATATTATCATTCTACACCGAACCTAAAGCCACGTCAGCAAACGTGTTAACCGGTTTAGGTAAATTCGAACCGGTTTCTATCGTTATAATACTGGCTAGGGTTTTTGTCGTACCGGTTTTGATTCTGAACATGAGTGTGAAGCTTTCCATCACCACAGCCGGTGGACCTACCACCACGAATGCCGGTAACAAAAGCAGCCAAGAATTTGAATATTTAATCTTGTCGGGTTGTTAGGATGATGGTCACTTACCATTTTCAAGATGCTGATAACGAAAGCAGTCAAGAAATTGAATGTTGGTTTGACAATGTTTAAGAAAAGATGTAGGGAGCTTAACATAAAGAGATGACCTCATAGAAAGCTTAAGAGTATTAAGTCACTAATTCCAAATGTTAAGGTAAGTTGCTATAATAGTGTAATACATATATTAAAAGTTTGTTTGGCAATGTCAATTTTCCCAAATAAGCCATGTAACTGAACACCCTTTGCCAAAATTTTAAAGTTCCAAAACCCTAAATTAAACCATATAATTTGTCGATATAAGAAGTGGTGTAATTAAAGAAAAATATAAATCCATCGAAAAAGTGGCCAGCTCACATTACTTAATACTTAATAGCAAATAAAGATTCAAAATTTTCAACCTTCACATTAACCGTCACCCACAGCAAACTCACCATCTTCCAGTCCTCCACACCACACCACTCAACACATGATTCTATTTAGCCTTTCAAATTTTTCATTCGGCTTTAGATAATAACAGTTTCCAAACCCTAACCTCGAATTTCCACTTCATTGTTCAAATTATGAACTCCGTTATCGCTACCATTATCGGATACCACAGACCCGAGAGATTCAAACTAATCAAACTAATATCTCAATCTGGTGCTAGTTATGTTGGAGCAATGATCGAATTTCCAATTCACTGTTCAAATTATGGACTCCGTTATCGCTACCGTTAGCGGATACCACGGATCCGAGAGATTCAAACTCATCAAACTAATATCTCAATCTGGTGCTAGTTATGTTGGAGCAATGATCGAATTTCCATTTCACTGTTCAAATTATGGAATCCGTTATCCCTACCATTAGCGGATACCACGGATCCGAGAGATTCAAACTCATCAAACTAATATCTCAATCTGGTGCTAGTTATATTGGAGCAATGAATTCTACTACTACACAACTCGTAAGTTTTTTTTTTCCATTTTTTAAAACCCTATTAAAACACCATTGTTAATATAAGAGTCATATATATATATATATATATAAGTCGATAATTCTTCAATATACACGAAGATGATCAACTTACAAAACCCCCATCTAAACAAAAAATAATAATAAGCTTAAGTTTAAGCATAGTGACAACGGATATGTGTTGAAGTGAAGACAACTATGGTTGGTGGTGGTGGCTGACGGTCAAGACAGTTGGAGTTTGAAGAAATCGAGAGGAGTTTCGAGATGCTGATAACGAAAGCAGCCAAGAAATTGAAAGTTCGTTTGGCAATGCCAATTTTCCCAAATAAGCCCTGCAACTGAACGCCCTTTGCCAAATTTCGAATAATAATAATAATAAATAAATAAATAATATTAATAATAATAATGATAAATAACAATAATAATAACAAAAGAAAAGAAAAAAAAAACATAATAAAACAATAGTCAGTTTTTTTAGCAAAAAGGTGGGTTTCTCTAAAAAAACCCCTTATTATAACTATTCTCATGTATACTAAGTATATAAGTAGTGGCTACTACATATATGTAGCGTATGTATATACTGCATATGTTTACTATATATTACTATATATACTACATGTATGTGTTATTAGGGGCAGACCTAGCCCTTTAGTAGGGGTAGCCTCCGCTACCCCTCAACTTTTCGTCGATAGTGTAAAAAAATATTTTTTTGGGCAGGTTTTCGTGTTTCGTTACCCCTGAAAACCTATTTGTTTAAAGTTTAACCAATTTAAAAGTTCAATCATAGAAAAGCCCAACTAAAGTTTAAAGCCCGAACCATTTAAAACTCATTAACCATTTTCAAAAATAATACTTGTTGTTTGGAAATTGGAAATTGGAAATTAGATAGACATTAAACAGCGTTGTACCAGACACCGCACTCGACACCATTTTGAGGTTGAAGTTTTTAATATGGTTTTGGATATGCAAATTTAAGAACATGAAAATAGTTTTTTAGAAAATATGTATGGTTTAAATCCTTTCAATTCATTTTCTAAGTTTGATATATCTAAGATAGTATCATTTTGTGAGATGCGTTTGAATGATTTTAGTAATGAAGAAAGATGATGTATTTCGAGTGATGATCTACCGACCTTTTATCACACTTTAAAGGAAGATTATAAATTTGCAAAAATGGGTGTAATGTGTGACCTTGCTCGTGTAATGGTCGAAACGGGAAAGCACACCACTTTTTCTTTAGTTTATCGAATATTAAAGCTAGCGTTGGTTTTATCGGTTGGTTGCAACCGTTGAAAGATGTTTTTCTAAAATGAAACTTATCAAGACGATTTGTGCAACCGAATGGGTAATGAGTATTTGAACACTGCTTTAATTTATGCGGTTGAAAGAGAAACGTTTGATAAAGTAAAAGAAGAGGATGTAAGGTCTCGATTTCAAGCTTTCAAAAACCGAATAGGAGAAATTTGCTCCCTATGTGTTTAAATGTATTTATTATCGTGTTTCTATACATCAAGGGCGGCTATGAGGCAGGGTAGGGTGGTCGACCGATCCTGGCCCGACACCCGATAGGCCTAAATTTTTTTTAATTATATATATATATATTGAAAAAAAATGTGTATTTTAATGTTTAAACCCTATTACTCACTAATTTAAGGGCCAATTTTTTTTCTCCTTCGGCCTAAAAAATTTTCACGATTATCAGACACGGCCCTGGTTTACATTGTGTGAAATACGATAAAAAAAAATTTTTTGAACGTTACCCATGAAATTGATGTCTAGATCCGCCACTGTGTGTTATGTATATATTATAAGCATTTTACTATCATCAACCAAAGCCTTCCATCACCACCAGAATGAAGCTATTTGGGACCATTATTACCAGCGACCAAGATGCAGAACCATCCTCCAAACGATTTGTGTCCTCCCCCTCCTATTTTGGCGACCGCCGCATATATAAGTGCAATTACTGCGGCCGCGTATTTGATAAACCACAAGCATTAGGCGGCCATCATAACGCTCACAGGAGACGTCTACGCCTGATG
This sequence comes from Bidens hawaiensis, assembly GCF_021521415.1. Lineage (NCBI taxonomy): Eukaryota > Viridiplantae > Streptophyta > Magnoliopsida > Asterales > Asteraceae > Bidens > Bidens hawaiensis. The sequence goes on from NW_027492953.1 coordinate 344,448, forward strand.
TAACCACAATTGCAGTCCAATATAAACAGCCCTACCATACCCTCGCCTCTCACATGGAAGCCAACCTTCATGTAATGACGGGGCAGGGTCATCATCTTTGGCTAGTGTAAATGAACCTCAGCCTAATGGCATAAACTTGGATCTGAGTCTTTGAGTTGTCGTGATCAATTTTCATCTGCTAAGGTTAATGGTTTTGTAAAGAAAGAAAGATGAAATTATAAAGAATTATTAAATATAAAATAGTTTAAGATCGTGTGTCTTCTTTTGATGATTATCTTTTCATTTTTCATATGTTGACAGTTATAATTCTTATCTTATTTGTAATTTAATTCCAGTATACAGTGGATGGATGATTTCAGTTCTATGCTAGTGCTTAGTTAGAAAGCAATATTTATACCATCTCATATATTGAAGATCCATATGCATCTTTTTTTTTTAATCTCAAACTGGGGATGCAATTTTTTTCTTTTAAATATATAGTTGTAGAAAGTTTAAATAAAAGAAGTGGAGAGCAAATGAGAATAACATATTTCTATCATTTTAGTAATAAAATAGTGAATTAGAAAATGATAAATGTAGGATATTTTTTTCGGTTTGACATTTATCTTTGACGGTCAAGGATTACATTTATTGTTTGACGGTGAATTATGACGTAATTTACTAAATATGAGGCCTTTGACGTTAGAATTTCCATTAATTGCATGGTGATTTTGTTTATTTTTCTCAACAAACGCACTATTTTTTTCTTGAGTTGATTACGTAAGTTGTGCATGCCGTTTGGTTCTAGTAATACATTTGTGGTCTAATTTTTAAAGGATACAATTAGATTATGTGATTTTCATATGTTTGGAAAATGAAATATATTTTTGTGAAATTTGTAAAAAAAAAAAAACTAACAAATAATCAAATTACATTTTTACAAGCATAAGTGGCTATTTTTTTTTTATGTTTACTCGTTTTAAATAAACAATTAAAATAACCCCTCGAGTTTTTAAATCTGTATCTTGATCATTCTTTTCACAAATATAATGTAAGTTAGTCGACTTAAACCTCAAACATGCTTGTTGCAAAATGAAAACCAAGTAACCTATGCATGCAACTTTTTTTTTAGACCCAAAGATAAAATTATAATAAGACATACTATTTATGTAATTAACTCTTATTTCTTCGTTACTTTTACTTTTCGCAATAATATTTGGTTTCTTTTAAAATTAATAAGTATTTAACTTTCAATAGGAAATGACTAACACTTTTATTTTTTAAGTAATAATGCTAGAGTCAAACAAAAATCAATGAGAATTGTTGTTCAGAGTTGCTAATGATGAGTGTTAATAGCAAATTCAGTATGAACTTTTGTGATTAATAAAATCGTTGTTCCGTAGCAGCTAACATAAAAGCAAGTACCATTGAGCGGTAGGAAATTTGTTTTTGGATGTGTTAATAATCATGGTTATTGTTGATGGAAGCTGATGCCGATAGAAGTTACCTATGACGAGGTGTTGCTGTTAGCAGGGGCTATAATGCCAACAAGAATTAGTCTTGACGAGTTTAATTTCTCCAGTGACAAAAAGTCCTGAGTCTATCACTAGACAATTGTCGGATCAAATATATACTTATTGAAAGAAACATCTCTAGTATGCAGAGTTACCTTTTTATTAGAAGAAATTGTATCACAAATAAGTAATATAGTTACCAATTAAATACCCCAAAACCATTTTGAGAACAAAAACACAAATTTATTGATTATAAAATATTAAAAAAAAAAGAATCAATTAATCAAAACATGCCAAAAATGAAACTGAAAATCATCGAAATAAACATTTGATCGGTCAACATTCACAAAACGAGCTGCGATTTGCCGGTTTAAAAAAAAGCGTAGAAAAACTATAAAAAGAATATATATTGGGATTCATCCAAACTCAATACTGTAGCATCCTATTGAAAGGCAAATTAGCCGAGGAAGACAATGACTCCCTCCTTTGCCTCTTCATCTCTTCATAAAACCTTTCAATAAATCTCTCAGCCCTTTCATCCACCGAATCATCATCTTCTTCTTCTTCAACACCATATGACACCTCTAAACAATCTCTATCCGCTTCAACAATAGCGGAACCCTCATCCAACGCCACCCCACCAAAACACGAAAGAAAGCAAATCGAATAATGTTCGCTTCCATTCGATTTTCGACCACGAAAGCTAATAAGCGGAGTGCTTGAAGGGGAGAATTGACGTTCTTGAAGGAACCCATAACTATTGTAGCGCCTTAGAGGCTTGAAGCTGAGGAATTTAGTTGATCGTTTTAGATGAATCAACCTCATTTTAGCTATGAAAATGGAGAGCTTGATGAGGTTTGTGACTTTTTGGAGCATGAGTGATCTTCTTTTACCCATTTTAGTATGGTTCAAAAAGATGATAACTAATTAAAGTTGATGGGCTATGTTATTGAGTGGAGGTTTTATGGTGAAGTGATCATGGACTTGAAAGTAATAAAGCAAAAGATGAAGGGGGTGTGGTGTGGGAGGTAGGCTGTCAAAAGGTGTTTTTGCCTTTTAGGAGATTCGGTCGGAACATGGAAAGGTGGTGGCCAAGTAGCCGTTGGAATTCTTGTTTACCAAGATTTGAAATCTGGTCGTTTCGTTTTTCATTATTAACAGTTGTTACTATCACAAAAATCCACAAATCCCCCTAGGTTTTGATGGTGGGACGTTATTTAAAGCCAACACATCATGGCTTAAATTATTATTAAGAGGGTTGTAACATACGATTATTGTAATTTGATTCATTTAATTAAGGGAAATAGAATGTATATAGGATAAATAAATTTCGGGAATATGGTATTGATAAATAATCTATACTATATATGATACATGAGACAATGGCGTATTAAAACACTAGTTTTAGAGCTCGTGTCACACACGGAATGATTCAAATTATAAAATTACAAGTAAAGCAAATAATTGCATAACGTATATGAAAAATATATTACATATATGCTTATATCTATACTATGTGTACATAAATTAATTTTATTTATATCATAAAATGATTTTTTTAAGTGAACTTAATAAAATGCGCATGCGGAAACGTACCAGAGAACGCTTTTTTTATTGAAAGTTTCATTCTCAGTGTCATATATGTATAATTGAAAGAATTTTGGTTATTAACCAATTTTGGGAATAAGACCTCTCATACAATAGTAGTTATAAACACTCAGCATAAATACAGAATAAGAGTTACCTTTATTGATATATTTATCAATTTACCACCCATCGAATGAAAGGATAACATTAAATTGTAACGACAGATGTTCTTCAAAAACTATGTTTTTTCTGAGCTACACAATGAAAAAGATTTTGATAAGTTTCAGGAGGCTTCTCGACTTTGTCATATTGACAACATAAAAAATAACATGTTAACTCATTCAATTTTGTGAATATTTTGTTTCATTTGAGCATAATTTTGCACGACATGCTTCCCATACAACCCTCTAATCACCATTGAAGGAAAAAATAATGCTTACACTAATATTTCAAATTTGATAAAAGTTAGAAGCATTGATAGGTCTGGGGGTGACATGTCAAAAGCGTTCGCAATCTTTTCTTAAATTTTAATAGTCGAGGGAAAAGTAGTCAATTTGTCAAATCCCAAACATTTTGATTATTTTCAAAAATGCCCTTGAAAATAGTTTTGAAACCATAATCATGTTTAAAATTCTAACTTTCATCTGTCACACCCCAACCTATGGCGAAAATGTCGGGGCGTGATCCGATTGCTCACAGCTCGAAGATACTATCATGAATATAAATGACAATATCTAATTAATTATTTTATTCAAAGAATACACACATTATCCAATTATATAACAAAATATTCCAAATTAATAAATATGATCCAAACAAGCTTAAACAATGATTCTCTTTGTTAAATCCTAAGATTTTGTCTAAGTGTCAAAACTTCAATCTTCAATACAAGCAACCTGCATATGCGTAGAAAACAGAGTTTTGTCAACATAAAGTTGAGTGAGATTATCTCAAGTTTTGCATGTTAATATAAATAAGCATAACGTAGTAAGTGCGGTAAATGAATCAAACCATAAGCAAGTAAGTAATACCGTTGCCAAGCGAATCGCATGTTGGTAAATAATATGCGAACCCAATACATGGGAGTATGCTAGACCCCTCCGAATTATATGAATGAATGAATATTAATACAAGTAAGCATGTAACACGTATATTTGATCAAGTCACACACAATTACATGCATGCTATAGTTTGATATATATATATATATATAGGGAGAGGATTAAGAGAAAACTCATCTTTAAAGAGAAAATTAAAAAACTTCTAAAAACTCCTAAAGAATTATTTTTAATTAAAAATAAAAAAATATTTTCAAAATTATGTTTTAGTCATTATTCTTATATTTTCTTATATTTCACTCGAAAAATATAAAAAAAATAAAAAACAAAAAAAAAACCGCTGTAATACACATACGTATTACTGTGCGATACCGTTGTATTACACATGTGTATTACTATGTATTTTTGAGTTTAATAGTGTTTTATTGCATATATTCAATATTTGTGTATTGTATATGTGTAGTAGTGTTGTATTATATGGAAAAAAAATAATAATAAAATAAAAGCCGATGTGATGCACATGTGCGTTAAAGTTGTATTACACATACGTACTAATGTGTATTCGATGTGTGTATTAGTCTTATATTGCATATATACAATAGTGTGTATCAAATAAATGCAATAGTGTTGTATTCTATGCAATACAAACACTTTTGCATATATGCAATGCACACTATTACACATGTGCATTATACCGACGAGGTTACTGACAATGGGTTTTTTTTTTGAACCAATAACAACATATAAGAATAATGGAAAAAAAAAAGAAACTTCAAAAAAAATTAAAAAAAAAGTTAAAAATAGTTTTTTAGAAGTTTTTAGGAGTTTTTAAGTTTTCTCTTTAAGAGGAGTTTTCAATAGAACTCACCCCCATATATATATATATATATATATATATATATATATATATATATATATATATATATATATATATATAGATATATATATATATATATATATGGTATGAAATACGAATAATACGCATATGCCCTCAAAACGTTTAGAAAAACTTAGTAAATTAGGGGAATGATAAACTCACCTTAGATGAAAGGCAAGTGATTAATAAATATGATAAACTAACTACGATTTAAACGAGTCGTCCACTAAGCGTCGAACGAGATAACAATCAGAACCTGAAACTTTAAGATTTGATAATATAAGTAAAAAAGAACTTAATTTTGGAATCGATCCAAACGGACGTCTAGAAATCTGGTTATGTTAAATTAAATATTTAAGCGAGCTAGTACTAACCAGAATCTGAACAGCGAGTCAGAAGTTGGATTTTGGTCAGTAGCCTTAAAATTTCGTTACGAGAATAAAAGTCTTCTGGACCGAACATTGAATCTAACCAGAAGTATGAGAAAACGTAAAGTCAAACTTGTTGACTGTTTTGCCCTTTAACGGGTTTTAAACGAATTGACCAGTCAATACCCTTCAACCACCGAAATTGACTGAAGGTTATTGACTAGGGATTATGTATGAACAATTTTACAGTTTACAACTTACCCGGAAAGTGAAAGAATCAAGAGAAACGAGGAGTCAAAGGTCCACACGTATGCAAAGTCAACCGTTTATGAGCATATCTTCAACAATAAATCAAAAACCGGTGGAGGTAGGTGACGGCTGGACGGTGTTTATTTAGGGTTTAGGGAAGTTTATGGAAAGAGAAATAAGGGTTGTTTATACAGGAAACACTAAAACAAACTAATTATGGTTATTTACTCGTTTAAGCAACTGAATAAGCATTTAATGACCGAATCAATTAAATAATCTATAGATTTTGTGCTTGATCAAGGGGTTATGTATATGGACATGTATTTTAGTTATATAAGTTTTCTTGGACCTTAGTTCACTTGATTTATGCCAAAATAAGCGATTTAGATACCAAAAACAAATTAGGAAACAAAATAATCAATTAATGACAAAATCGGCTATAATAACATAAAGATTTCAGTTTGGACAACAATAAAACGAAATTAAAATGTTTTATAACATTAGTTGACATAACTTGGAGCTTAAGTTTCGTTAATTTAATCGAAAATAGGAAAGAATTGGCAAAAGCTAGTCACTGTAGTTCCCGAAAATGCCCTTTTTAGCCGTTTTAAGCGATTTCAAAGGTTTCAAGGGCTATTTGGCATAATTGAAAGATATGAAATTATAAAATAAGTTAAACCAAGTTAAATACCAATAAATACAAATTTTAAATAGTTCTAAAGATCCGAATTACATCCCGAATCAGTTTAAACTTAAACGAATACAAATACGAAAAATCCGAGATGTTACATCATCCGTTTGACATTTTCAAGCCAACACTTTAAACCCATGACAAATTTGATGATAAATCTATTTGCATTCTCAAACTTTTAAAAATACTTAAATTCTGATCCGTAACAAATTTTGATCTAAATGTAGTTAACTTGTACCAAACAATCTATTTACCAACTTTTGACCCATAAAAACCAAATTTAAGTTCCACAAAAAAACCCGAAACATATTCTTGATAAAAAAAAAGATAAGAAATTAGATACGACAAACTTTGTTATGTCTGAAAGTGATTGGTATATCCTATCCTTACATTTAACATATATATAGTTTACTAAATTAACTGAAAAATAAATGGATAGATTTAAATCATATATTTATAATATATAAATTTATATGACAATTTACAATAATAATAATAATAGATAGATAGATTGATGTTAAAAAAATGGATCGACTTTTAAGCATATATTTATAATTTAATGATTAAAAAACTTACTTTGTAAAATGAAAGCATATTCGAGATTTGTTTTTCTTTAACAATCTTTTGCAATATACATAGTACAATATGTTAATGATAACATTTGAAATTATATTCTTTTCAATAGTTGATAAATATGATTTGCTGTTGATTTTTGGATTTCACCAAGTATTTTTGAATATATAGTAAAATAATATGTTAATATTTATTTTTATAAAAATGTATAGATATAGTATTAATAGAGTATAAAAGGAAAGTAGATAATTATTGATTTATTACATATATTAGGGTTAATTAAGATCTTAGTTTTTAAGGAAAAAGAATTATGAGAATAACCAAAAGAAGACACAATTATTTTACTTTATTAGAATAGACAGATCTAATTTAAGAGTTTAATTTACAAATAATAATACATAAGGTACATGTATTAAAAGGTGTAAATTTGTCTTTTAAACACAATTCACTGAACTTACAAGTTTGCTCCCTCATTTTTAACCATATTATATTTTTTATTTCAATTTTAAACCAACCACCCTTTCATGATTTTTTAAATAATCATAACTTTTTCATACGTTAATATTTCTGTACAAAAACTGCACCATAAAGAAGATAATTTTGTTCTATTTAATTTGAGTATAATATTGTTAAAGTTTGTTCAATTAAAAAAAGTTTAATATGCTACGTAGGGGTGTTCAAGGACGGTTTTTATGTTTTTTAGGTTAAACATGTTCGCCTAACCGTTAGTAACGAATTTTTATCGTCGAAAAACAAAATTGAGCAGTTGAAAATTGAAGCCGATCCGTTACTAACAATCTGGTTCTGGTTTAGTTTCACAGTTTAAACTTCGATGACAAATTTAGTTTAAAATGACTATTAATTTAACGTTACCATCAATTCTAACTAACCATCGACAACATATAATACATGAGAGGCTCATAAAAGGAAGAATGATAATTTTAGCCACATAAATGGTAAACATTAACCGAAGACCTAGAAGACGAAAAATAACAAGAATAAATATTACAAAAAATCATAATGTTATTGTTGTGGGTAAAAATCCAAGGATCCTAACAGGCAGATTCCTCGTAAGGAATTGTTGTGGGTAAAAAATCCAAGGATCCTGACAGGTAGAATCCTCGTAAGGATCCTCGCAGTGCATCAGGATCATAGACAGAAGACAGTATCATCAGTAAGTATCGTTATTAACCATCGTTATCCTGTTACCCTTGACTTGGTCTTGCAGGCAATGGTCAGCAATTAATGCTCAGTTGAAGTCTTGATCAAACATTGATGATTAGATACGTTGGAGGCTATTACAATATATTTAAGACAAAGATATGCGATCCATAACGGTCTTAGGATCCTCGCCAGGACAATTAATGCTCATTATTGCTAGTTAATGTTATTTATCACCCTTGTAACTATATATTGAAGTTGTTTTGGTTGCATAGAACACATAAACACACCCGTATACACTTTCTTGTACTCATAGAAGTGATCAAAACTTCCAACACTTGTAATAACTGATTTTCATTAATATAATTGAGGCAGTGGAATAGTTTTCCCCTCCCGAGGTTTTTTTCTAGAGATCCTCTAAGGATCAAGGGTTTTTCCTCGTTAAATCGCTGTATCACGCACGATATTTACTAATTATTTCGTTTTCAATATCAAGCATCCTACCTCACAATCAAAGTTCGGTTATTTGATTATCCTGGTTGTAATTTTTTACCAAAACAGTTTGGTACCCACCGTGGGGCAAGTGGTGCTTTACACGTTCAATCCCTCAATTTTGTGATCAGTCACTACCTTTTTATCATCACAAATGGCATCTCAATCGAAGCAATCATCGTCTCAAAATAAGACAACTTACCCGTCAATTAAATCTTTAAGTGCGGGTTTAAGCCAGTCCCTACCATTGATGCCACCACCTCCAAGAAGGCCAGATAACATCGTGAAGAATACATATACTAGCATACCGTTTGCTCGAGTTGAGGATCCTATCATGGTTTCGAATGATGATATCCTTTCCTTTTTCAACCAAGTCTGGAAGCAAATGGCCGAGCAACAACAAACCAACAAAGTATTCCAGGAAGAGATACAAAAATTGAATCAGAGAAGGTTTAAGCAAAAGAGCCAGTAGCTATCCTGCAGCTTAGGATGCTGAAATTTGAAGTCTCAAGATCCAAGGGCAAAGGCAATGAAGACTTCAGCACATCAGGATCTCGAGGGAAAGGCATTGAGGATTTCATCCCTATGGGTCCTCTGCTTGAAGTTCAAAATCATGAATTACCAGCCAGGATCACAGGCTCACAGCAACAAGGATCCCCAAAAGAATCCCAAGATTATCATAGAAGGATCCTAATGCGGGTAACATCATTCAGGATACTATTTTAATTTCTAACAAAATTGGATCTATGCAGGATACAAGGATGAATCCTATGATGGCTATGGTGTTATAAAAACTAAAAAACATGATTTCCAGCATAGCCGACATAGTTCAACCTATACCGGATGTGACCGCCGCAAGTACGACGATTTCGAGGTTTGCCTTTCCAATTTGTGATGCTGAAATCCCGAAACGCTTCCAAACTCCCAACGTGAAGCTTTATGATGGAACAAAGGATCCTGAAGAACATGTGGCTCAGTGTAAAGAAAGGATGGAGATCATACCCATCTCATCCGATCTAAAGGAAGCATGTTTATATAAAGGCTTTGAATCAAATCTTACATGATCAGCCTTAAAATGGCTATTGAGTGTCCCTCCTAATTTAATTACTTCTTTTGCACATTTAGTTAATTTATTTAAAAACTAGTTTTCTTGTAGCAGGTCATTGAGAAGCTTACTAATGATTTATATAGGATCACGCAAAAACAAGAAGAATATCTTAGGGATTATGTTGGCAGGTTCAATAAAGAAACATTAGACATCCCAAACATTGACATGGCTACAACGGTCCAAACTTTCAAGATGGGATTGAAGAATGGTTCTCCAATTTAGGAGGATCTTGTCATGAATCCTTGTAGAAATTTAGATAAAGTCAGAAACGGAGCTCTATGGTTCATCAGGCTTGAAGAAGATCAAAGGATCCAAGAAAGGATCAACGAATCGGTATATAGCTATGATCGTCCCAACCGGAAATCAGAATCCTCATCCCAACCATCATACAAATCCAAGTCTTACACAAAACCTAACAATCCTAAATTAACTCTATCCAAGGATATATCTATATTAAAACATATAAGAGGGACAAAATGGTAATTGTAATCCACTTAGGGAGACGCTTTAAAATTTAATGAAATCACCTCCGGAGGACCTTCCAATTCATCTCAAGCTACACTCTCCGGCGACATAGTTAATTTCAATTATATGAAATCACTACAATTGAATGGCCATCCCAACCGTCCATTACCACACTTTCCCTTAGAAATCAATTTGTATATTCAATCATCACATTCAGTCCAATCGCTCCTATCGATTAACTGATCATCTTCATCTTCACACACAAGAAAGAACCCATTGACAATGGCAATACAAATTCGCCATCCCTAAACTCAAACCAGATCTCACCGCGTGCAAGTTCTCCGGCACGATCGACATCCGTCTTGAAATCTTTGCCAATACAAAATTCGTCGTCCTCAGTTCCGCCGACCTCCAAATTGATTCCAAATTCGTCCGCTTTCAATCCTCTTCAAAGGTATTATTATTATTATTATAATTGATGATTTTAGGGATTTGAGGCTTTGAACGTTGTACAATTGGTGGAAGATGAGGTTTTGTGTTGGATTTTGGTGAGAATTTGCCTCATGGTTCTGGTGCTTCTCTGTTTATTAGGTTTGATGGCACCTTCAATGATCAAATGAAAGGATTTTACAGAAGGTAAATGTTTTGTTTCTTAGGTTTGATGAGTGTTATGTTTTGGATGAATGATTAATTCATAATTCAAAAGCTAAGTAGCATGGGACATATTTCTTTATGGGAAGTATGTTTCTTTTTTATTGTTTTTTATTTTTTATTTTTTAAATGCACGCATCATGAGCGTAAAATGCGTGATGCGCATAGGATAGTGCACTATGTATTGCATCATGCTTGATCGGGTATGATTCGCTCATTTTTTAGTTGAAGTGAGTTTCTGCATAGGTTACTGGATTTGAACAACTAAAAGCCCATGGCTGATTACAGTTAACATGGCAACCATTTGTCACCGGTTATGGATTTTTTAAGCTCTTTTAGCTGATTCCGCCCCATTGAAAAGAAAAAACATAAGCTTGCTAAAGGACTAAATTTATTACTCTAAATAAATAAATGAGTTTATCTGTGTTTCGCTTGTATTGTATTTTTTTAGTCCTTTTTTTTAAATTACATTGGCAATCTCTATTGCTTATAAATACATACCCAAATGGTTTGGGTCTTGATGATGTAACTAAGGGCGATGTGCAGGTTAATATTGTTCATATTCAGATACTGATTCATTATAAACTTGTTTTGTTAAATTTGCATTTGTGTGCTTTTGGTTTCAGGTAATGCTCTATTATTTAAAGAATTTGGATGTCTTTGTGCACTTGAGTAGTATTTCTACAGCTGGAGACGATCAATATAAACTATGCAAACAGATCGATCTGAGAACATCAACATGTAAGCCATTTAATGTTCACACACATTCTATTCCCTAAATAAACGCTTCAAGCTTTTAATTTCTTGGCATGGTATCTTTTATTATGAACTTCATACTGAAAACCAGCCACCACATAAAGAATTTACCAGGTGGTCACTCAAGCCATTACTATTCTTGTTGGGTTTAGATCTCAAGGAAAGAATGCGGCATAACAACAATTGCGTACTCACCTGATGGCATGGGTTAAAGTAGGTGTCACTTCGATTGAAGCGGATGGAAGGGTAGGTCGGGCGAACACAAACAGAGCATGTTCATGCTCGCTCGTCTAACTTTAACGTATCAAATAATTAATTAAATGAATGGGGCTTTCATGTTAATGTTTGTTCGTTATAGTATAATTGAATACTTCACAGAGCTAAAACTAGCTAAAAGTATTATGAAGAATAGTGTGTTGGGTCTCAAAAAACATTAAAACTACCTAGTTGTAACGGGCCCAAATTTTTTAAATGAATATATTTACGAATGTAAATGAACAAACGTAAACTAACGAACGTAAATGAACGAGCATAAAACGAATTCAAATGAACATACCTAAATGAATAAATAAATGAACAGGACATGTGTTTATTTCTTTGTTTAACTAAATGAACAACAATTATTGCTCATGTTCGTTCATGCCCCCAATGACATTTGTTTTCATCAGTGAAAAATTGGATTCTTGTTATATAATAATTTATCTATACATCTGTTTGTATATTAGCCGTTTCTTATTCTCTTTCATAATTTTCCCAACCTGCTCCTCTAATTTTGACATCTTGTTATTTTCAGATATTAAGTTAATAAAGCACCGATAAAGATTTGAAATTGAAATCTTAAGTAGGAAGCTATTATAGACCAACGAGTAGTTTTCTGCATGACATTTTTGCACTTTGTAATGTCAGGGTTACTTGATAATGTACCATAACATCTTTCACATAAACCACGTTATAGTCTTTCTTGCTCAGATATGCTCTATTTCTGGTTATAATCAAGTTATTATTATTTTTTTGTGTAGTCATCTCTGAATGCTTCACCTTAAATTCTTAACCGGTGACCACTTTCTGCATCTTTCTCCTATTTACATGGCTATTTGGATATGGAACCATTTTCTGGGCCTCCTATTTTTCTAGATATTTTTCTGTCTTGTTCATCAGGTTACTTTTTTTCCCCTTATCTATTTTTTTGTCATAGATTGTTTACCGATTTGAGGGTTTTATGTTTCAGATTTGGTTTTTGATTCCATGCTAAAAAAATCCCCCTCAAACCAGCAAACCGCCAAAACTATCCATTTTGGCAGTTCCAGCAAACCTAGACAATCCAGTCGGTTCATTTTTGTTTTTGTAAAAAACGTAGTTACCGGTTCAGCTCAAAATTTTATCAAACCGCCCGAACGAACTGCGAACAACCTATGATCTGCCTTATGGTTCAGCTAAAAATTTTATCAAACCGGCTGGACGACCCGAACGAATCGTGAACAACCTATGATCTGCCTAACGGTTCAGCTAAAAATTTTATCAAACCGGCCGGACGACCTGAACAATCCGTGAACAACCTATGATCTGCCTAAGCCTGGAAAAACGGGTCGGCCAGGTCAAGTAATGGGTAAAAACAGGTTTGGGTCAAATGGGTTGTTTTAAAAGCCTGGAAAAACGGGTCGCCCGGTTCAAGTAATGGGTGAAATCAGGTTCGAGCCAAATGGGTTGTTCTAAAAAGTATCAATTTGGTTAACGGTAAAATGGGCTTTCGCCAAAATGGGGTAAGGTTGAAACGGGTTGTTATAGATACAAAACATATATATATCAGCCACCATATGTTTTTTTTCGTGTTCGTTTAATATTATTGCTGTGATATAATCTTTGTTATGTTTGTTTATAGACTGCCCAACAGATCACAATTTCCCAGTGTTCAAACTGGATATCAAAGAAATATTCTTGTTAAAGGGCCGTCAAAACGAAGCTTGTGGTTCGCAACGCACACTTGCCTTTGAGTTTATGATACTCGGAAGTCCTTAGCTAAGTAGGTTTTAGTCTTTGGCTGATAACATTTATATATTTTCTTAATGTGCTATTCATTTTTTAATGTCAAAACGTATGCACACTCTCACCAAAACCGACATGCTTGGTTATGTGAAAGTTATCACAAAAAACTAAATGAACAAGAGTTTCTTGTTCGTGTTTGTTAAGATGAATAATATTATTCTCTTTTTGGCTAATATTATTGTCTAAAATTTCATTTGTTGGTATCGTAAACTATACGGAATCCAAATTTTACTATCGCAAATGTCGGTAACAGAACGAGCCGCTACTAACTGATTCACAACTGTATCCCCGCTGCAATGCGCGGGCACTCTTACTAGTATATATATATATATATATATATATATATAGGGTTAGGTTAAAATAAAATCCCACTTGAGTTGTGAAAACTCTAGAAACTCATTCTCAACCACATGTTTTTAATTAAAGTTTAAATCTTGTGGTCCACAATTAAAGTTAATAAAAAATGTAAACATATATATAACATTTTTTCTCACCTGAAAACATATATAAAAATTAGTAAAAAATGTTAAAAATAGCAAAAAAAAAAAAATGTTTTTTTTGATTTTTCGATGTTTTGTATTAAATATAACAACAAATATTACGTGTGTAACAAAAAAAAACGATGTTACATAGGGTTTTCACGGGTTTTCACAACTCAAGTAGGTTTTCATTTTATACTTTCCCTATATATATATATATACTAGCTTTATAGCTCGTGTAACACACGAGATGATCCAAAATAATAAAGTTATGAATAAAGCAAATAAGTACATATTGTATAAGAAAAATGATTACATCTATGCTTATATCTATACTATGTGTACATAAATTGATTTTATTTATATCAAGAAATTGATTTTTTTTAAAATGAACTTAATAAATAATAATAATAATAATAATAATAATAATAATAATAATAATAATGCAAGTATAAAAACATACCTGAAAACGTTCTATCTATTGAAAATTTGAACCAATTTCAAAAAAGACTTTTCATACAATAATAGTTCTGAGCTACACTGTCACACCCCGACTAGCACAATGCGGAAGCGTAAAACGGGAATGTAACAGACACCTCTGGTATCAACACATTGTTTATAAAGAAACATTACAAACTAATTTACAATATATTACATTTCATTGTTCTATCATTGTTTACCAGTCTAGGTGATTCAAACAAAACTAATTCATTAACTATACGATCTTACTACTAGTATCCTTGCTTCTATTCACATAGCATCAACCACACACCTTGGGCAAGTAACAGATCACCAAATCATTCCGATTTAGGTACACCTGAAAAACAGTTTAAAAGGGGTCAACTACTAGAGTTGGTGAGTTTCACGAGTTTCGAGAAAACAGTAATGAGTATTCACAAGTTAACACTTGTAATCATGAAATAAGTATGTATGTATGTAAATGATGTAATTATGCTAAGCTACAGTGAAGCCTTGACTGTATGTGCTGCGTGCATCCATTTCCCACGCTCAATCAACCACTGTGGCCTCTTTCCGCCCACAACATACCCCAAGTAGCTATGTCTAACACTACATAGCGTGTTGTATAATTATGGTCATGTGCAAACGGGGTAAAGTCTTAGCAATACATGCCAGCTCCGTTTGGGTTTGACAAACCAATAGTACTATTCACAAGCCACCGGCTCGAAGTTAATCACTGTGTTAGTGGGGACTTTCGTGTGTTAGCACTTAGATAATTCACATCAATACATGTTTCAGGTATGTATATGTAATCAAACATGCTTTTCACCCTAAAAGTTCGTAAAACTGTTTAAAGAGTGGGGTCATGAAACTCACGGTTTAGTAGATAACCAGTACTGTATCAGCTCGTGGTTTGTTCGGTCTGCTATCAGTAGTTCCTATAATCAATATTATAATATTAATATTTTAATATTATTATAATCTATATACTAAACTGGGCTGTATAACTAATCTGGGTGTAGCTGGAACGCCCAGAAAGTGGCAATAGGCTTGGGTTGTAATGTTGTTCAATGTCTAATACTTTGAAATGAACTTGGCTCAGATTCCCGTTTTCCCAGTTGGGCCAAGTTGTTCGTTTACGCGTTCAGAAAACAGTTATGGTAAAATAAGCTTGGGTAAATGTATTGGTTAACAAAATGATTAAGTTATAAAGAAGAAACACATACTGGGGTCCCGGATTAGCCACGGGGCCCGTTTCCGTTTATTCAGTTTGATTTGAGAAGAAACGCGCACAATCCACCCGGATTGTCCAGGTTTCTCATAGAAAAGTTCGTTTTCACTTAATTAGTCCAAAAATATGATTTTTGATCACTCTTGGTGTTTTGATATTCCCGCAGATTCGTTAATCGCGAACTTGCTAGTTTTTATAAAAATTGAATTTGTTTAATATTCAAATTAGCATAATTAATTAACCGTTAATCATTAATTTATGAAAATTTAACCACTTATCAATTAAAATATGTATATTTTTATAAAAATATTTCTGGAATTATTTACTGATTTATTAATTTATAAAAATTCATTTTATCAGCTATATTTCGCCTGAAAATCGTCCGTTTACCCCAAAAAAATTTCTAAAAATTCCACAAAAATTCCTGAATACTCAAATCATGTCCCAAAACAACCTGTACCAATTCCAGAATATAAAAAGCTCGTGCGATATTCTTTTCGACCCAAATTCGGCTATAAAAATTCACACGAACGCATATACACAAAACACCTTTAAACTTCTCCAAATGATCCCAAAATTCATATGTGATCAAAATACATCAATCTGAGTTTCCAGAAAAATTTCATAATTTTTGAAGTATTTTAGCTATTTTTCCCAAATAAACGTCCCAATTCGGTAATAAATTCGCCAAATATTCTCGGATAGTCAAAAAATTACCAAATTTGAGAAGGGACTCATTGACATGGTACCTGATGTCCTTGCAAAATTTCAAGTCCTAAAAATATGCACATCACAGACTTAACCTAAACAGCCCGTAAGCGAGTGTTTCGGCATTACCTTAGCGGGTTTGGCTCGTTTCCGACTTTCTAATCAAGTTTTCAGGTTCTTGTGCTTCTATGCAAGCTATATACAAGTCCTATATCACAAACCAAGCAGGTTTCATCAATAGAACAGCCCTTTAACTTAGGGTTTCGGAAGTGCACAAAAACAAACTTTTAAACCGTAAAATCGCCGTTTCAACCCTTTAATCCGTGTTTATGGCCAAAAAAGATCATGATTCTGATTTGAAACTAGGTTTAACATCAAAGTATGTTTTTGAATGATTTTTGAGAGTTTTACATGGTTAACTATAATTTTTAACAATCAAGACATGTTTATATGTTGTTAAACGAGTTTAAACGTATCAAAAATCGATTAATCATAAGGTTTTTACCTAGTTTTCTTGCTGGTTTTGGCTGTAGAAGAAGAGTTCCAGAAGTTGTGTTTGAAAATATGTGTAAAAATATCTCAAATCTAGTTTTTATGTGAAAGGAAAAAAAAGGGGTGGGGTGACGGCTGCGGCCGGAAGTCCATGGGCCCATTTTGGCCCAAGTTTCTGATTTCTCAAGCCCAAATACGAAAAGCCCAGTCCAAATTTAGTTCGGGTTCGGTTTTTGGAGCGAAAAACTTATCGGGTGCGTTAAACAGCGCGAAAACGAGTGTTTTTCGGCTAGTTTTGTGTAAAACTATAAAAACGTACTATATGTTTGTAAAAATCAAAAATATATTCACGGATCGCTTAAAACATTTCAAATAAGTGTTTGGTAAGTCTTTTTCGGCTTAACGGATGATACAATGCTTGGTTTGTAACTATCTTTCGCGTTTAAATCTATAGCGAGTAGTTAAACGAGCATGTTTTCGTTTAACTTGTTTGCTATCAAACTAAGGCCATATTTCTAATGTTTTAGTTTGTATAGATCGTATATCACTTATAGATGGTCCCACGAGATATCTGGGTCATAACCCGACCCGTTCGGTTAATCGTTCGTTTGTTACGCAAAAGACGTTTATTTGCTTAATCGGTAAATACGTACTGAGGTGTACCTTGTTTTGGCTCAAATGTCACATACACCATGAAAAATGTTTTTTTTTTTTAATTTTAAAGGGGTTTCTCGACTTTGCCATAATGATAACACGTAAAAATAACGCGTTAACCTGTTCAATTTTGTGAATGTGTTGCTTCACTTGAGCATAATTTTATATGACATGTTTCACACACTACATTTTAATCACCATTTAAGGAAAATGTCAATGCCGACACAAATGTTTTAAATTTGATAAAAAGTTAGAAGCATTTATAGGCTTGGAGATAGCATGTCGAAAGTGTTCGCTGTCTTTTCTTAAATTTTAATAGTTGTGGGGAAAATAATCAATTAGCCAAATCCCGAATCTTTTCATTATTTCCAAAAATGCCATTGAAAATAAATTCGTAACCTAAATCATGTTTAAAGATCTAACTTTCATTTGTTTGACATTTTCAAGTCAAAACTTTGAACCCATAACAAATTTGATAATAAATCTACTTGCATTCTCAAACTTTTAAAAATACTCATATTACCCCTTTTGACCCGTAACAAATTTCGAGCCAAATGTAGTTAACTTGTACCACACAATCTATTTACCAACTTTTGACCCGTAACAATTAAATTTAAGTTCCACAAAAAGCCTGAAACAATCATTGATAAAAAATCAAGAAAGTGACTATGATAAAATTTATTATATATGAAAGTGAATAATATATATTATTAAATTTTAAGAATCAAATTTAAGTTCCACAAAAAACCTGAAACAATCATTGATAAAATAACAATAATAATAACAACAACCAGGACTGTTCCTGGATGGCAAACATTTCAGATAACCATGCATGGTTTTGCAACCCATACTCATTCATCAATCGATTCCATAGACTCTCAATTGTTTTCGGATCAATATAAACATTCCAAGCAAGCTTGCGAATCAATCAGCGAATATTTGAATTGTTCGAAACATTTCCATAGATCTGAAAAACAGTAACAAAAGTGAGTATTATCACACCCCAACCTAAGGCGGAAATGTCGGGGCGTGATCCGATTGATCACAGCTTGAAGATACTATCATAAATATAAATGACAGTATCTAATTAATTATTTTGTTCAAATAATACACACAATAATCAAATACAACAATATACTTCAAATAAATATTTACAACCATTTAAATTCAAGTTTTGTCTTCAATATAACCCTAAGGTCTTTCTAAGTGTCCATACTTCCACTTCAAGTAACCTGCATATGCGTAGAAAATGGAGTTTTGTTAACAATTATGTTGAGTGAGATGATCATCAATTTTGACACAACAAATAGTTATATAATAAATAAATAATAAATGATAAGTGGTAAATGCGTAAACCAATCTATGTGGTAATAATCAATCAAACCTTAACAAACCAAAATCAAGTATATTCGTGTGCCAATGAATCGTTGCCAAGCGAGTCGGGCATTGATTACAACGACTAGATTGTCGGTTTACCTTCGCCAAGCGAATCGGGCTCCGGTTACTAAGACGGTCGTATGATCATACTAATGAGAACCCTATACAAAAGGGGATATGTTGGACCTCTCCGAAACGTTATCAAATAAACAATTAAACATGTAGCAATTAGCAAATAACATTCAACTGATATTCACACAATAATTATGTTTGCGATTTTTGAGTATATATATAGAATAGAAAATAAGAGTAAGTACGCATATGTCTCCAAAACGTTAGAAAACAGTGTATAAAAAGGGGGAAAGATCAAGCTCACATGATCGAGTAAGCCAAACGGGAATGATTACGACAAGAACGATAATCACACTCTTCGAGAATTACCGACGAGGATCTTAATTAAATAATGATATAAGTGAATTATAAATGATATAATATGTATAATGGATTTGGGATTTCGATGTGATTTGAGTTACAATTATGATTTGTATGTTATGGATTGAACGACTTATCTCTACGAATTATTGTTATTATTTAATTATAAGAACCATTGTTTGTTATAAAAATCGGGTTTACGTACAATTAATTTGAATAAACATAAGTTAAGATATATTATAATAATAAACGTCTAAATATATAATTATCGTAAAATTTATATCTCGGACTTCTTAACGAAAGCCGGTGGTAAAAATATATTAGCGTATTTAATATGTTTATTATAACTTTGTTTAATACATATCTAGTAAATATGAGCGAATCTATAAAGACGTCTATTGCAACGAGACACATCAATCTTAATGTCGGGTTTTAATAAAATAATATTGTTTCATTATTAATAATATATATATATATATACACACACGCATATTTACACGAAAACATGTATCGAGACAAGTTGACACGAAACGTTAAATTTTATGATGTCGGTTTAAAGAAAATATTGTTTAATTGATATTTAATATTAATTATAACATATTATAAATAATTAAAAACAAGTTTAAACAATGAAAATAAAATAAAAACAACAAAAAGAGGCTGTTGGGTCTCGTACCTGCGACCTTTAGCCAGAACAAACACGAGCACACACACACTAGCCAACTGGGCTAGGGTGTCAGCTGCTTTAAGTTTGTAAACGTTTTTATATATACAGACATAGAAACAACCCAAATTAATTCAAGAACCCTAGATCTGCAATCGTCCAATTCATTCAGTGTTTACGCAATTAATATTAGGGATTATGTTATACGTGATTAGACGAACTCTACCATATAAGCTATTACCTGATGCGATGTTAAACGCTGATCCAATTGAAATCGACAGAGCCGGCCAAGAAATCGACGAACAGGGTATGAACAGACAATGGAAATCCAATTAACCAAAAGGGTTTGGTTTGTGCTGCGTCTAGAGGGGTGTAGACGAAATTAATTGTATTATTATTAACTCAGAATATATAATTGATTTTTAGGTTTAGTCGGTTTGTTCATAAATCAATTCGTATCGTATTTGATCTTTGTTCTTAATTAGTGATGATGGCTAGGCCGATTATAGCAAGGAGAATAAAAAACACTATCCAATTCATAATTTACATCGATAATTGAGGCTCAAGCAATCTAAACGGGTCACGGATTTGGATATCCGGTTCATGGGTTACGGGTTGGGTATGGGTATTCAAGATATTCATCAAAATTGCAGTTTAGTCCTTCGAAATTGGTTGTGGATACAATAAAGGGTTAAAGTTTTAGTTTTGGGTGAAAAGTGTATATTTCCCAAAGTTATTTATATAATAAATAAATATAAATTATATATAAATTCTTTGATAAACGTGGTACTTTTTATTGTTAAAATTTCCCGAACGGTTCGGGTAATAAGTATAAGTTCGTACGTTGAAAACCCGAGTTGTTACAAGTATACACTTGCTAGATAAAAAAACAAAACAAATTCACATATGTAATTTGTACATATATGTATCATCATGAATGTGTTCAATTATTTTAGCTGAAAAACTAAACTTTTGGATATACATACATGAGATTCTTGCTGTGTATAATATAAACATACCAAACAATTTTTAAGTTTATAACTCCTACTAATTATGCATATAAGTACCTAAAGCTAACTTATTATACACACATGTACAAATAAAAAACACTGCTTACTGTACACATATGTATATCATAAAAGGAAAATATACCTTTAATGGTAGTTTTGTAATAATATGCCATATGCACAATCGATGGATCAATTTGTCCAGCACACTATGAACAGCTTGCTTCATTGAAGGGTCTTGACCCGTTAAACAAAAGTGGGCTGCTTGACATATGTGTTGAGAAACATTTGAAGAATCCAAGTCTATAACTCAACAGTTTCATTACACAACAACCCAACACCAAAAACTGTGCACTTCTTGTGGTTGATTAATACCAGTGAATGAAACGAAGATCATATCCTACCAACAAAAAAAAATCAATGTTTCACTATTTACAAAAGAAATATTATATTGCATTAATGCAATAAATAACTTACATGTTGGTGTTGAACGTTCATTGAATTTATCAACCACGCCTTTCGTATATCTCTACCAAAATTATTGTAATTTGTTAGTGTATCTTTCAGATTATGATGACAGCCCTTTAATGCCACATGAAGCTTGAACACTTTGGTTGGCCCGACACATACCAAACGGCAATTGGAAGTAAACACTTTTGTTGCGAAGTCTAGTTTTCTTCTTTTCTTAGTCAAATGGTGGGAAGAAAGAGGTCCATAATTGTGTTCCTCTGCAAAACCATATATCCCATAATCAGAGGAAACTTTTATAACCCTAACTTTTATGAATGCTTTGCAATTAGTTACTTTGAAGTTCACGCAATGGGAACTAGAGGTTGAAGAAATGTCAACGTAGTCATCATCTTGATCCTTAGGTTTATTAGCTTTCGAACACAAGATGTGCATGGTTTTAATTATACCTTTATGCTTCTTAGTGGTACCCAAACGAGTGCAAAACCCAGCCATTTGAGCATACTCCTCATACATAACAACTTCATCCAATATACGAAACTTAGCTCCATTATAAGATTTGAGTTCAGGAGAAACAAACGAAATCCAAGACCTCTCTCCATTCGGTAATTCATATACAATACTTGATATGGATTCTTCACAAACAAATTAACATGAAAAAACAAATAAAATAATAACTGTTATATATCTAAAAAAATAATGATAATTGTCTATTAATGGTATATTAATGTACATGACGTACATGAAACTATTTTAAAAAATATATATCAAACATTAAATTATTCTTAAAATATACATACGTGTACATACATATACAATGTGTCATTAAAATCAATTCAGAAAGTTAACATATATCAAAATTTATTCTTAATATATGCATATGTGTACATACATGCTATTAAAAAAACAATTAAACATAAGCAATGGAAATTATGATTTACCTTGTTTAAAGCAGTTTATTTCTTCAATCGAGTGAGATGTAGATCCGGTAATTGAAACATCCATTATTAACTTCTAAAATCTATCAAATCTAGCACCTAATTAAACGATTAGAGTTAAACGATCAAAATATGTTGACGTATCAAATCTAAAACCTAAAATCTATCAAATCTAGCACCTACAATCAGAAAAAACAAACAATTTGGGATTTTGAACAAGTAACAATTGATGTATCAAATCTGTAACCTAAATCACCAAAAATTGAATTTGTTTTGAAGACTACCTTATTAGAATTGAACCGTGAAGGAGATAATACAAACCCTAGATACTTCGATAATATATTATGTATACATTATTATGTATTATAGTTACTAGATCATTGTCAATGTAATGCGTAAGTTATATTGTTTAAGATCATTTGTTGTTTTTGAGACCTCGCCTTTCTTTATTTCAACTCATTTCGCACATTGCAGTGACACTTCTAGAGTTCTGGATCTAACACCGGCATCATGTCACCTTCTGATGGTTTACTTGCTATTACAAATTGATATAGACTCTAGAAAAATCAAATTCAGCCCGACTATATAAGACCCGCCTCGCCTCATTTGGTTGAAGCAACAAATGACATCATGCCATGCAACACGATCAGAAAACATGCATTGGGTTCAGTCGAGCACCCACAAACATTTAAGAACCACTAAGAACTGTTTTTATCAATAAATACACTATAATTGCTACTTTAATAACTCAGAATATATATATATATATATATATATATATATATATATATATTATGTTCATTGTATAACTAAGTTATTGTAAAAACAAAAATAATAAACTTAAATCATTTGATTTTTTATCAATGCATCATTTTTCTTTCTTTAAAAAGTTTACTTATTACATTCAATACATATGTTAATTACATAGATAATAAAACAAATTTAGTGGCACAACTGGCCCATGTAGTTTGATTATATTGCATTTTGGCTCCTACGAATGAAAACTACAAAACTTAATCTGCAGACATATATGAGCGGATTGCACATTTAGTGAAAAACGGCCCCATGCCATCCACGTGAGGGCATATTTGTCATTATATATATTTTCTCTTATATTTAATTGCATGTTTGGCCTGAAGGAAAGAAAAAGTTGCAAACATTTGTGCAATTAACTCTCTCTTATATGTATCCCTTTAATACACAAATACCCATATTGTAAGCTTTGCAGTTAGGGATTCTAATTTGTAAAAGCATAGAAGAACTAATGGTCACATGGTTGGAAAATATAATGTTACATGTTAGAAGAAAAATGGAATTTGAAATGAAAGGATGGCAACCTTTTGAGGTTGTTTCTAACTCGAAGTGGAAAGGGACGTTACCATTATTCAAGATTTGGGCGGTCGATTGTTATCAAATTGATAACGAATTATTCAACAAATACTACTAAGCCCAATAAATCCAAAAGACTATGGTAACAAATAATTGGGTAGCTACAAGAGTGTCTATAATTATCATGTACCTAGCTTTTATTTTTTGGCTTACGATTATATTTAAAGCTTATTTTCTATTTAATAAGCTCTTTTTAAGTGTTTGGTGTAAGACTTCGAACCCCAGGAACCCCACAGTTGGTAATCATTCAAAACACTCGTAAAAATAATTAAACTTAAAAACAATTCTTTTCATTAAAATAAGCATCACAGAGTATAATTCGGCGGAAAACGTATATAATAAAATAAGTTCCCAAAACCCGGGAATTTTGCCCAAAACCAACTTAATTATCTTTAATAAAAATTTTTAAAAGGAAATGTTTAATAATAAAGTCTTCAAATCCCGTATGCCCTTCACCGTCTAAGTAGCTTCGTGCACGTCCAAGCGATAAGGCATCATCTTCCTAACCTGAAACTCACACTAACATGCACACGAAGTTAGCTTAAGCTGAGTGAGTTCAAGTTTTAAATAAGTAACAAAAGTCTTAATAATCATTCTAACGGTATTAAAACTGTAAACGGAATTACATCAGTTAGGTCATCACATCTAATAAATAATCATCCTTACGTATGAACATCTCTATACGTACATTCCTATATATATAAATATATATATATATATATATATATATATATATATATATATATAACATTCAATAATAACATTCAGGGCCGAGAAAACGTACAACCCAAACACGTAACATTCATCGCATGCAAACACAAAGTAGGCATACGCAACATTCAGTAGTCGAGACGACTATAACATTCGCCAAATATTGGCCATTCTAATATATATATATATATATATATATATATACACATACACACATTCTATAACATTCCAAGGCCTACCAATACTAGCAAGCGTATGCAAAATAGTTTAAAACATTTCATCAAGCAAAATCGCTTAGGTGTGCATGCTAGCCCAAAACTTAAAAAGAGTTAAACGGGGCATCAAGAACTCACCTGACACAAGACGCAGATTCACCACGAGCTAGAGAATCCCTAAGAAATCCCAAAACTCAAACACCTGTCGGTTTACATTCAATCAATACTAATGACATCAAGATGACTCGTTTATCCTACGAGACGTTCTAACATGGTTCGAGTTACCTAAACCCTCGACCTCATCAAACTTAATCACAACAGCCCCCGAGGTCTCACATTCACCAAAACGACCCTTAGGTACTCCCGGGAGTAAAGAATTCCCAATTTGCCCCCGGGAGCACTAGGTGATACTAACACGCGCGTTTAGGAGTCGTTTGGGCCGTTAACATCCAACTCAGCCCCGTGTGGACCCCATTATGATAAAATCACAGCCAACAAGTCCACACGACGCCACACGAGTCAAATGGGTCGGTAACCCGCAAGTACAATGCACCAACTATTCAATAAACACAATTGCGCGTTGTACCGACCCGTTTGAGTAACCGACAACCAATTCAGCCCCATAACTTATAAAAATGAATTTTGAACAGCCCGTACATCAAACCAAGTGTCCCCGAGCTGAATTGGTCGTTAATCACTTCAACCCTCGCGTTAAACGCGCCAAACTACAATTCTAGACAACCAAACATAACAATCAAACTACAACTAGTTGATCAACTTAACGAACACCTATGAACATGATCTTTAAGTATGATATACGGGACATGCCTAGGAAGATTTTGGTGCAAAAACTCACTTCAAACAGCCCCGACAAGAACACAATTGAACATCCACCGGTTAAGCCTAAAACGAACTTATCGATCAATAACGAGTAAAACGTGTAGATTTTAGCATGCGAAGATGCATTTAATTACATAGGATAACCTTTAAAATAAATTATTAAATTTTTACCAGACTTTAATAAATGTCTTAGGTTTATAAAAATATTTTTATTATATTTTTTTATTGGACACAAAAATTATAAAAATTCCTCCAACACAGCAAGGTACGTGCAGCTATTTCAGTGCGTAACAAAATGGTTTTATTTTTATAAAATTCATTACCGAACCAAATTAAACGATTTCAATTGGGTTTGGTTCCTAACTCAAAATACTAACTTCCAGAAGTGGAACCAACCAATTCGAACCTGTCGAAAAAAGGTTATGACGTAGGGAAGACAGACCAGAATCCGTCATCCCGCATCAGCTTTGACACTCGATTTTATAAATTCATAAAAACCATTCAAATCTCGTCCAAAAATTACGTATTATACCTTTCTGGAAACTAGACTCAAAGTAGAACATCATGGAATCAAGAATTAATCAAAAACAATGGATTATCATCGCGTTACAGACCCTACAATAAACATATACGAATCTGTCAGCAAACTGTTATCATCAAAACTCGACCTTAACGACCAATAAGCGCGTTAATATGTTCAATTAAGGTGGAAAAGACATGGGGAATCATAAAACTGACCTTGAATTGAAGTTTTTACGGTTGAAACACGGCTGGACAGAAGAAATTCGAGCAGGGGGGGTCTTGGCTGCGATCGGCGCTGAATAGCATTAGGGTTAGGTTTTTTTTATATATTATGATATAAAATATATTACACCCTAGACCTCCAGTATGAAGTGTGTAGCAACTTGGGGAGAAAGTTAAGTGATTATAACGTACCGGGGGTGACGAGAAGGATCCCGAGAAACGTCGAATAAATCTCGAGAATTATACATACTCTACAAGCTTTAATTCTTGAAACCGGAATTAGCGGGCGTTACATTTGGATTAGTTTATATTATACAAGTTGATAATAAGTTGTTAAATTCAAAAATCTTTAATTTGTTACATAAATAAGTTGCTCCGATAATTATTAAGAAAATTTGAAATAAATAATCACACCTTTTGTGTATTGGCTGATAATAATCTCACCTTTAAAAATCACTAGCAACGGTCCCACCTTTTAACTATTTTTGTCTCACTGGTCCTCCGTTAAAAAATACTTAATGTCGTTATGTTTTTTCCCTAGTTTCAAACCGATGTTTTAGGGCTTTTGATCGGAAGAATGATATGAGTCGACTGATTAAAACTTATCTCGAAACGGTGATTTAAATGACTTGATTTTTGTTAATTGGAAATTCAAGCACCCGAATTGAAACATTGTTTCGTCGTTTGGATCACCATTTCGAGATAAGTTTTACATCAGTCGACTCGTATCCTTCTTCCGATCAAAAGCCCTAAAACATCTATTTGAAACTAGGAAAAAAACTTAACGACGTTAAGTATTTTTTAACGAAGGACCATTGTGACAAAAATAGTTGAAAGGTGGGACCATTGGTAGTGATTTTTGAAGGTGGGATTATTATCGGCCAATACACAAAATGTGAGATTATTTATTTCCAAGTTTCCTAATTATTAATCCATCACCATTTGAGAACAAATGATTAACTTACACACTTACACAACTAAATTCTTCATATAAGCTAAAAAACCATCTTCAAGTAAGCTTATTCAAATTAGCTTATATAAGCTTATATGCATAAGATTAAAAAGCTAAAACAAGCACTAAATTAAGCTTATTTTGTGTAAAAAAAGCTAAAAAATGCTATAAGCCAGCTTAAAAAATCTAGGTCAAACACCCCCTAAAAGATTGAAAAGCTTTTTTTTTTTAATATAAAAGAGTGTCTAAAATTTTAAATATTTTTTTATATAAGAGGTTAACATATACATTAAATTATCATGTACCTACTAAAACCATACATAGTGAGTGTTAAACAACTGTCACCTCATCTTTAGCCAGATCCGGCCCAATGTCACACTCCGACTTAGGGCTTAGGCGTGACACTCGTAGTTGATACTGTTTTGAAAATATATCAGAGTTGTGGGTTATTAGCGGAAGTCTTTGATTATAATAAAATATTAATTTATTTTAAAAATCTCTTGGATAATAAATATCCAAGTATTTTGGGTTTACAAACCTTGTTTATTCTTGTTTACAATATTTCATTTATTTAAAAACTAAGCCATCTTCATCTACGAGCATCTATCTTCATGAATGACTCTAATTTCTTGCTATCTGTGCTATACTTGTTTTCCTGTAATGTGGGGGAAAAATACGTCAGCGATATGCTGGTGAATCGTTGACTCTGAAAACATTTGACTGACAAGATAGTTTTGGGAAAAACTTAGCAAAAATGTCTCTTATTTCTGGGAGCTTGTGCCACTGCCATACACACACAATTATGGTTCTCCAATAACTGTTGCCCATTGGAGAACTTTCGTTATGTCTGTTACCCTGCGGCCACGTAGCCTTGATTGAAAGGTTAACAGATATGTTTGAATCCAGACACATGTGTACTCAGTCTGAGTTGCTTTTATTATCTACCTTGTGACTTAGGGATCACGTAATCCCTTTAAATTTAGAGATCACGTAATCTAATATTTGACTGACTGTTTAAGATAAACAACCCGTTTGATCTGATTATAAAAGGTTTAACGTATTCACCTGTGATTGTGATTATCTTTTCTGAATGATGTGGTGATCTCCTTTGAAAACCCTTGTGAATGATTGATGATTGATCTATAATAAAATAAGTTTATATAAATACCCGGATCGTGTCTTGATCCAGCTACAGACCTTTAGTCTGGTATCGATAGCTTTAAACCTTGACTGATCATTTGTTTGAATAAAATATTTAGACCCGTGGTCTTTTCATTTTGTTTACAAATCATGAATTAAGTTTCTTCTTCATGAAGAAACATCTATTGATAGGTTTCTTCGTCAAGAAGGAACATTGAATTGACTATAACCCTGGTATGTAAAATCATACGTTTCTTAATTATGAAGAAATTTACTATATCTGTTTGTATGTAAAAGCTTATGTTTCTTAATTATGAAGAAACATTATTTTAACTGTAACCTTTGCATATAGTTATGATCAAGGTTTTGGGCTATACCCCTGACTATGGTCTTATCCATATAATATAATAATAAAATAATATTTGGGCAAAACCCCTACCTTAATATGTACCCGGTAATGTTAATATTAATGTGGAATGGAAGCTTGATTGGCAAAACTTCGCTCCTACTCGCTTATCTGTTCTACGGTTTGTTAAAACTTCGATACTTGCACGAATTTCAAGAAAACGGAACCTCAGAACCTCGTCTTGTTGCGAAAATAATCCTTCGGAACGTCGGGAGATTCTTGGCACGTACTCCTAGGTTACTAGGTGAGAATGAGAGGGAAATGGGATAAATGGGGATTGTACCCGTAGCTGCCCTTTTATAGGCGAATTTTGGAGACCGTCGCGTAGCGCGATGGTCTTTTCCCAAGGCCATCGCGTAGCGCGACGCTGCAATTCCCCTGAAGCTGCCACGTGGTTGGCCACGTGTCCCTGGTTTGCTTAATGGGGTATCGCGTAGCGCGATGCCCCTTTATTCTGGGTCGTCGCGTAGCGCGGCGCCCCCTTTTTTTCTGGTTTCTTGGGAATCATCATCGCGTCTCTTTTACATCTGCCCATCGCGTAGCGCGATGGTTCTGGAAAACCAAATTTTTTATTTTACACCCCCTTTAGTTCTAGAAATGTCATTTTTAGCCCAAATTTTGAATGGGGTATTCTCGAGATGTTACACCCAATGGGAGGGCGAGGAGGGCAACGGACCCAGGCCCACTCTCCCGAAGGCCATAATGGTTAAAAAAAATAAACATTATTTGTTATATACACTTTTGTTTTAACAAAAAAGGCTACAAAATGATTCTTTGGCTAAATGAAAAGTGTTCCTGACTATGGAAACAAAGGTCATGGGTTCGATTCCCATAATTAGTGTTCTTTTTTTTTATGTCGAAAAAACCTTCATTTTATATGTTATTGTAGTAACATTTTATTATTAATTGTTTGTTTTGGGCTTTTGAAAGACAGCTTTATTGGTAAAATTATAAAATTATCTATTAAATAATTGAAAACACGATTTTAGAGGTCCGTTTTTTTACTCGTTCCAGACCCCAAAATTTTAAAGGGTTCTCGAAAACAGCCATGTCCTTAGGGAATAGGAAGGTTTGGCATGTGGACTATTCATTTTACCTCCCAGTCAATGCTCCTTTAAAATTTAACAAAAAGAAGATTTAAAAAATAATTATTTTTTTTTGTTAAACCATTGTGGATCACGGTGTTTGAGGAAAAAGTTGGTGAATATTCATAATCCTTCCGAGATATATATATATATATATATATATATATATATATATATATATATATATAGGATTTCAAATGAGAACTCCTTTGAGTTTTAAGAACTCGGAAGAACTCAGTGTAACGATTTTGTTTTTCGAATTTTTTTTACATATGCGTAATATATGTAGGTTACATAAACGTAAAAAAATTACATAATTTTTTACCATCGAATCGACTTTTTACACATGTGTAACGGACGTAAAAGTTTGTGTAATTAGTTACATCTTTATTATCTCTCCTACTTTGACTTTTTTGCCAGATTTAATCTTAACCACATATTTCAATCCATTTAATTAAATGTGTGGCTTAAAATGGAGTTCTTAAGTTCTTAAAACTTAACATGGTTCTCAAAAAATCTCTCTCATATATATATATATATATATATATATATATATATATATATATATATATATATACTAGCTGGGTGCCCAAGCGATGCTGCGGCGTCAGCAATTTGCAACGCTATACTCGTTTATGTTGATTTATCAATCATCTCGTGATATATTATATAGTACTTTTGTTAGTTTTGTTAGTCGTGCAATATTTTACAAAAGTTCATAATATTAATTGTTTTTATTAGTTATTAACGTTTTCAAGTTAATGGCATCAATGTGGATATCTATTTCATAAGCATTGCACGGTTTTCATATAAAACAAATTTAACTAGTCTCCCACTCCTGCATTATATATAGTATAGATATGTAAATTTGCAAATACTTAAAAAAAGTTGTCCTATTTAAAAATTAAAAGATCATCGAGCGCAAATATTTCAACTTAAATAAGTCATTCCCACTTTGATTGAGTGGTAAGATTGTTAATGTGTGTAATATAAGGTAAATGATTCAAACTTGTATAATGCAATATTTTCAAACAAATAAAAAAAGCAACTTAAATAAAGATGAAATTATTCTATTGGTTTTAGTTTTGGTGGTAGAGGAATGACATATTTGTATTGGGATAACACATTTATTATAAGCATTTTTTGGTGACTTAAGTATTTAACAAAATTTTAACTTTTATCTCCATCATTCCATTTTTATCTCTTTATTTATATAATAACCTATTAACATTACAACAGAATCCATAACAAATAATAGATAGGTTGGGTTTGTAGTAGTCAACTAAGTTAAATGAATTTGCAGTTCAAAAAGAAAAAAATGACAATGAATTAAAAAAAATCCCTTAGAACTTCAATTAGGCTATGATACAATTCGAGCGAGCTTAAGTGGATTTGACATGCTACCCTTTTGAAACAGATTCAAGTGAGATACTTCACTATTTTTTATTATATGGCTAAGTATAAACAGTAACTTCATATTCTATATGAATTGCACATTATACGTTATGGCTACCTCAATAATGTTTCTTCTTTCTCTTGTGACCATTACATATGAGAAGGAGATGTAGTTTAACGTAAATTTATGTAACATGTGTTTTTATAGTTGGCATACATGACGCTATGCCATTTTATGAAATTTTCATAATTTTGTTCGAAGTTAACATGTGAACTTATACGTGTTAGAAATTGTTGTATGACTTTTTACAACATTTTTCAACATTGTTTTTAGATGTTTTTTACTCATTTTATCAACATAACTTCTCATTTTATGTTTGTTAAAGATCAAAATACAAATTAAAACTTGATATAAGTGGCATGCTTTTATAACATCTTTTTAAGTAACCATAATAAAGTGGCACATTATATATTTTGAGCTCGATTTTCTTAATGTCTCCAAGTTTGAGCTTATTTTTTATGTTCGAACTTGAGTTGAGACTCGTCTCAGACAAACTTGAGCCATGTCCGAGTTTAGTTCAATTCAGTTCCTTGATAGAAGCTTAACATGTTTACAATAGCTACAAGCTTATATAAGATTAATGCTAATATTTCTTGATATAATCTAATGAAAATAGGCTTCAATTGATGTTAAAAACATATACTAGAGGTTCAAGGGATGTATGTAATTACGAAAAAAAAAGTTTTTATGTTAATAATTTTGATCATGCAATAATGAAGTCAAAAATTTGTTTCAAACTTATGTTTAAACATTATAGGTTCCTAATTGCATCAAATGTCACGCTAAAAAATATAGGATAAACAACCAATTCACAGTTATTATCCGGTATATTTATTATAAGGGTTAATGAGATATAATTACTAATTTAACGCACTAAGTTTTGTAATTTGAATTGTGGTATAATTGGAAGAATTGGTTTTGTAATTGCATATTTGATTGAGGTAGAACATGGGTTGTATGTGTAACATGTTATTGGTTTATAATTGCATACTTTGCTTGTACATTAATGCTTTATTAACTTGTACATTATAAACTACACATGGGTGCTAAAAAAATTTATATCAAAACGTTGATAAAAATAAGCGTGTCACAACGGTAAATTTGGTTTTTCTTAAAACATAATATATTAAAAGATATAGAAGAAATATATATTATAAATAAACTTGCCAAATAAATGGGTAAAGATAAGGGGGTTTATATGTAACTATTCTATAAAATTAACATAACTTGATTGAAGTAAAAGGACCATATTTGTAACTATATTATATTTGAATGAAATAATAACCGTTGATGAGGTTACAAAAGACAACACTACCCCTAAATTTCATAATCTTATGCATTGTGTGTTGTATAATTAGCAACAAATCTTATACCTTTTAAAATTTAAGAGGTCCTTCACTCCTTCATTATATATATATATATATATATATATATATATATATATATATATATATATAGGGGGTGAGTTTTAGTGAAAACTCAATCTTAAAGAGAAAACTTAAAAACTCCTAAAAACTTTTAAAAAATTATTTTTAACTTTTTAAATTTTTTTTAAGTTTCTTTTTTTCCATTATTCTTATATGTTGTTATTGGTTCAAAAAAAAAACTTGTCGGTAACCTCATCGGTATAGAGCGCATGTGTAATAGTGTGCATTGCATATATGCAAAAGTGTTTGTATTGCATAGAATACAACACTATTGCACATATTTGATACACACTATTGTATATATGCAATATAAGACTAATACACACATCGAATACACATTAGTACGTATGTGTAATACAACATTAACGCACATGTGCACCATATCGACTTTTATTTTATTATTATTATTTTTTTCATATAATACAACACTACTACACATATACAATACACAAATATTGAATATATGCAATAAAACACTATTAAACTCAAAAATACATAGTAATACACATGTGTAATACAACGGTATTGCACAGTAATACGTATGTGCATTACAGCGGTTTTTTTTATTTTTTTTTTATTTTTCGAGTGAAATATAAGAAAATATAAGAATAATGGCTAAAACAGAATTTTAAAAATATTTTTTTATTTTTAATTAAAAATAATTCTTTAGGAGTTTTTTAGTTTTCTCTCTAAAGGTGAGTTTTCTCTTGATACTCTCCCTATATATATATATATATATATAGCCTAAACATACAATAATGTATGCATTACATTTAATTACGTATATTTGTATATTACACTACAATAAAATTGATTGTTAGTGATTACTAAAACAGTCACAAATACCCCTTTGCTTTCATTTGATAACCAATTATTATTACCGTATACTGTGTACATTAAACTACTTATAATGAAACAATTACTTGAAATGAGGATTTACTCTAATTGATAACTCCTAGTAACTTTAGTTACAAATGCTAGGAACAAATGCATATAGTCAAAGCCATTACAACTAAACATACGACTTGCTCATATTGTCAACGAGTCTAAATACTGGTGCCTGCTTGTGCAATAACACCGCATTTTTTTTTTGAACAGTCAATAACACCGAAATAACGACAAGTAATTTCATCTAAATATCGTCAATACACAAATGATGTTAGTCACAATGTTAAAAAGTGAATCTTTCCGGATAATCCCACGTATTCCCATTCAAAACGAAGAGTCGTAGTGGTATTCGTTATTCAATTATCGATTTACAATTAATAATGAAAATAGCGTTAAAAAATGACGAAAGGTTAATCAGGTATCATGTGGTGGCGTTGATAGCCGAAAGACAAGGCTGCATGCACCAATCGGCTTGGGTATCGATGGTTGAGTGTTATGTGCCTTACGTCCAAGGTTTGATGCAAAACCACTATTGAGCCGAGGGTCTCACTGGAAGCAGCCTCTCTATTTCTATGAGGTAGAGGTAAGGCTGTCTACATCTTACCCTCCTCAGACCCTACCATAGCTTTGCTATTTGTGGGATTTACTGAGTACGATGATGATGATTTACAATTAATAATTTGAGGCTACTTTCCCTAGGTACCTACCGGTGAGTGGTGAGTCCACACTAGGGGTGTTCACGGTTCGGTTCGAAACCGTGAAACCGTCCAAACTTGTTATTGGTTCGGTTTAACGGTTTTTTTCTTTAAGTTTCGGTCGGTTGGTTTCAATAATTTCAAACCGGAGCGAACGGTTTGGTTTACGGTTTATCTCGAAAACCAACCGGACAAAACCGGACCGGACCGTATAATATACTTATATTTTTTTAATTTTATGTTATATATATATATATAGGAGATTTCAAATGAGAACCTCTTTGAGTTTTAAGAACTCGAAAGAACTCAGTGTAACGATTTTTTTTTCGATTTTTTTTACATACGCGTAATATATGTAAGTTACATACATGTAAAAAAATTACAGAATTTTTTACGCGCCGAGTCGACTTATTACACGTGTAACGAACGTAAAAATTAGTGTAATCACTTACAACTTTATTCTGTCTCCTACTTTGACTTTTTAGTCAGATTTAATCTCAACCACACAATCCAATCCATTTAATAAAATGTGTGGCTAAGAATTGAGTTTTTAAGTTCTTAAAACTCAACATAGTTCTCAAAATATCACTCCCCTATATATATATATAATATCAATATTTATGTTAAATATGAACTGATAGTGCAAATGAATATATAATAGGCATATTAAACTATTAACTAAACACTAACTGAAAAATGGTTGAGCTCAAATTCCAAATGCAGTAGCAAATTGCAATGAATTGGCCTTTAAGCTTTCTTCATTAAAGTATTAAACCTAAAATAATGATATACTTTATGATCTCAGACTTAGAATCTCAAACCACTTATTCCACTGTATTTTCATATTTCTTGACAGATTGTGTTTAAACATGATTATGGACAAATAGTATTCATATATAAACATTTTCAAATTATTCGCGACCCAAAC
Source organism: Bidens hawaiensis (assembly GCF_021521415.1). Taxonomy (NCBI): domain Eukaryota; kingdom Viridiplantae; phylum Streptophyta; class Magnoliopsida; order Asterales; family Asteraceae; genus Bidens; species Bidens hawaiensis. The sequence goes on from NW_027492953.1 coordinate 379,805, forward strand.
CGGGAAACCAAACCGTTGGTTTAAGAGTTCAACGGTTTGATTTTTGTTTACAAGAATCAAAAACCGTTACCAACGGTTTGGTTCACGGTTTAACTCAAAAACCGCGAAAACCGGACCGTGAACACCCCTAGTCCATACACATATATAGAAAGAGATTGCTCCCTTCCCGCTTCATGCTTTCTAGAATGACATGACGATGTATTTAATTGGATTGCAACTTGCTAAGAGGAATCATTGATCACTTGTTCCTTTAAATTTCTATTTTGCAATTTTTGACTATGACAATTCTAGCAGCATCTTCGACGGGACAAGTTGATAATATCTTACGTTATCCAAATTTTTGCCTCGTATACAACCATCATTCTCTCTTTTTTTTTCTTTTATGGACTGTACTCCTTTTTTATTCTCCTTTGCTCATACAAGTTGGCTTCTTCTCCAACGGACACTCTTTCTTTCACATTTTTCACCCATAACCCCAAAAATTATCGATTGTCTAATGTTTGTTTTCCCATTGATCTAGATTGCACTTTTTTTAGAAAATAATAATAATAATAATAATAATAATAATAAAATGGCACAATTTTTAAGAACTAACGTGTAGTCCTATATATATATATATATAGGCATGTCTCATACATAGCTTATTTTAATGGTTTGAATTAGAGGTGCACAAAAATTGGTTCGGTTAATAACCGGACCGGTTAATAACCGGTTTTTTTCTGTCAAAACCCTAACCGGTCTAACCGGTTAGGACCGGTTTAGAAACCGGTTAGAACCGGTTAATAAACCGGTTTTTTATTAACCGGTTTTTTTTATTAACCGGTTTTTTTTTTTTTTTAAATTTCGCGGTTTCAAATACGAATATTTGTCTTTTATATTTTGTACTTAATGAAGACCATTATTTTTTCACAGTATAAACAAACCGGTAACTACAAGGCAAACCGGTAACTACAAGGCAAAACGGACTGACCGAAGCCATTCTTTGCTTTCGTTGTTAGGGTTCTTTGCTTGGAAGATGAGTATGAGTGTGTGTTGGTGAATGTGTTTTCAACAAACCAAAGATTAAAAACACATAACTTTCATTTATAGTTTTTACATTAAAAATACAAACATTAAATCGTTATCGCATATTCGTAACTCAAAAATACAAACATTAAATCATTAACACTAAAGAAATCTCTGCCAAGAACTGTTGTTCATGATTTAACTCAAAAATACAAACATTAAATCGTGAACTAGCAGATGCTCCTGTTGTTCCCAATCGCAGTTTGTTCATGATTTGCCTCCATGTTTGCTGTTTCTTTAACTAAATTAGAAAAATCCAAATCAACAAGTAAATAAGAGCACATATTAGGAAAAAGAATGCTTAGACACGATTACATGAACAACTTGCTGTTTCTTACTCATGATTTGCCTCCATGTTTGCTGTTTCTTTAACTAATTTTCTTTGCCTCCATGGCTGCGAACTACTTCCCGCTTCGTCCTTCAAGGCCTTGCAAAAGCGCTGTTGTATATGCGCTTTTAAAGTGGAGTTTGCATCTTTGGCATAGAACTTCAAACAGTGCTTGCATCGAGCTTTTTGGTGATCGTTAGACAGTTCGCATAGGTCGAAATGTTGCCACACATCTTGGTTTCGTTTCGTGGGGATGATCCGAACGACCGTTATGTCTGTGTTCGAGGCACTCATGTTAACGGATGAAGCAACACTTTGGGAGGCCATGATAATAAGAGCGTATAATCGAGTATGAAATAAACGAGTACGAGTATGAAATAAACGACTACGAAATAAGAGCGTATGGAGTGGTAATGTGGTATAATTGAGTGTGAGATAACAAAATAATCGCGTATGAAATAAACGTTTAGAGCTAGTAGAGTTGTATAATCGAGTGTGAGCTAACCTACCCAACCTAAACTATATATAGTTGTTTGTGGGGGTAAAATGTTAAAAAAACGGCTAGAAATCAAGAAAAAACGGGCAAAAAAGACCCAAACGGTCATATGGCCGTTTTATAACGGTCAAAAACCGGTTAACCTAAAAACCGGTTGGTTAACCGGTTTTTGACCGTTAACCGGTTAACCGTGTTTTTAGGTTAACCGGTTTTTTTAATAACCGGTTTTTAAATTTAACTGGTTTTTTTACTAACCGGTTCAATAACCGGTTTTTGTCCACGAATGAGTAACCGAAGTACTAACCGGCGGTTCAATAACCGGTCTAACCGGTTTTTTAATAACCGATTTTTCTATTAACCGGTTTTCGGTTAAACCGACCAAACCGGTTCTATAACCGGTTTTTTTGTACACCTCTAGTTTGGATTGTGTTGACAATAATTTCTTAAATAACAAGAAAAGAAAAACAAATAGATAAATTGGATTTTAATAAGCACATAATTTTATAGTTAACCGATAATAAATATGTAGCAACCTAAGAGTAATGGCTTATCAATCACTACCCTTATGTCTTGTCATCATGCTATACTCTGTTTGCTTTACATGATTACTTGTTTTCTATATTAATATACATGTATGTTTCGGTTTAACTACATAATAAAACTAGAAAGTCATAGAAAAGATATCAAACAGACTTCAATTGAACTTAAACTAGCGATATTAAAACCATTTCGTCATCAAGGACAATTTGCTACAACTCACCAAAAGAGCATGCACACAAAATTAATATTGAATAACTCAAGATATATTATAGAGGAAATCATCACAAAACCCTATAACACATAGCTCGTGTTTAATTGATGAACCTTAACTTAGTTGCATCTCATGTGTTCTGTAATGTCTAATCATAACTCAGTTTATATTGACTAACACTAACTTGTCAGCCAAGATATTACCAATTATAATAACAATCAATCAAGAAACATATTGTAATTACAAAACATAACCAACAATGACCTACTTGGCAATATTGGTTCCTCAACTTCATCAACTTGTGACTTGGAATCTGAAATTACCAACACGTCGAACTCTACAATATTAGATTTTAAGTTCTCACTTTTTGATTTATAGCTTGTAAATTTTAGAATTTTTGTTTAGATCATTGTATATTTTTATTTACCATTGTACTTTTTGTTTGTATTAATCATTTTGTGATTTTTTCATTGTGTATTTTTTTTTACATTTTAATTGGGTTATATTTTACGATCTATTGTGTTTTCGTACCGTTCCTAGATTTAGGTGACCATGTAGGACTTATACGTACATCTATCAACCAACAAACATTTGATTTACTTGCGTATAAAAAGTTCTATAGCATTAATTGACAGATCATTTATACAGAATTTCCTTTGACAAAAAGGTTTTTTTTTTTTTTTTGTTTTTTTTAATCCTTCTACACTTTTATTTGATTACTATCATCTTTATTGTCGTTTTCATCTTGGGTGAACTTTTTCCCCACAAAATTCCAATAAACAACTCATCGCATCTTTCATGATGTTAAGATTGATTTGATTTGATCTTTTCTATTATGATGCATAACCCTAATCAATTTATACCTAGCCACCAGGCCCATCACATCCATGGATAAGTCAGTATGTACAAAAGATGATTAACTATGACAATAAAACGCATCACAAAATCAAAAGAAGAGACTAAAATTTGAAAATAAAGATGTGAGATGTTACTATCGTGATTTAGAAGAATATAATAGAAGAAATGAAGAATATGCCATTTCCTCTTTGGAATAAAATGTTGGAAATTTTTTGAGTAATAATAATTATTAATATGTGTTAGTGATAAACTAATTATTAATTCGTCCTAAAAGTAGAGATGAATGTGATACCAATATTTTAAAGTGTCTAAAGTGTGCAGTTGAGAACTTGAGAATTGGTAAAAAGAGAAATGAGTTTGTCTCATATTGGTAAAATGCTTGAGCGCCTCCTTTGTGTAGCTAGTGTGTGACAAGTGTTATGGATGCTACCATGTGTCATGAATCCATGATGAGTCAGTAGCTAGGTGTTGCCTCCTAGTGGTCGGCACTCCATGTGCGGCCAAGTGTCATTGAATGTGGTAAGTCACGAGACACGTGTCGCCACCTGCTTAATCTTGCGCCAACTGTCGTGTGGGTAGCTCTGGACGTGACACGCGTCACATTGACTCATGACTAGGAAGTTTCTATAAATAGTAAGTCGAGGAGCTTATTTGGAGCACCGAGAACCCGATTAGTCATGACCACATGCATACATGACCTAACCAATTCGTTTACCACCGACACAGAACCAAATGGGTTCCTGCCAATGATACGCTCTCTCAATTTCAACTCTCACTCAATCCCAAACTCGCATTACAAATATGGTTCAGGTGCTGGGTTAATCCCGACAGTACATAATGCTTCAGTTGTTGTACCCTGGGAAACAGACTGACTCGTGGAGGTACCCCGAAATCTGTTTTAAAGGACCTCTATTTAACAAAAATCCTCAGCTGCAACCGGAAACCACAATTTGTTCAGTCTTGTAGCTAGGAAGATACAGATGGCATCGGGTGATCAAGACAAATTCACCACGAGAAAGACCGCATATGAATACACGAATAGGGGGTGATGCTTAGGTATCGGTCAACACGAGCCAGACAATGTGAGTGCGGTTCCGGTGCAGTTTCAACGTGATAATCAACTCGTCTCCGGGCCGGTTTCATCTCGTCAAAGAATTCGCCGTTTAAGCATAAGTTAACAACTTCGGTATGAATCAAGTCATAAGTATATGTTGTAATTCTTTATTATTTTGTTTAGATATGTATACGGTGTATGTACTACGGTTTCCCAAATATACCAAGAATTACATATTTGTTTGTTTTATCAATATGTTTTAATATAATCTTAACCCATGTCCTACAATTTTAAAACAGATTTTAAACTTTCAAAAAGGATATTGGGTTCATGTAAGTTTAAAATTATTAATTAGATTCTTAAAAATAAATGCTTTGGGAAAAGTTTTGTGTAGTACAATTGAGTAAGGAGTTTGTGATTAGAGTACAATACATAATCCAATTACCTGATACAAAACGAGTGATTTGGTTCAACCGTTTGGAAATGATTTTTGTAATCGTATATGCTCTAACTATAGTGTTAGAAACGGTCTTGTAAAGTCGTGAGGTTTTAATAGTAAACCAATTTTCTGATTGTTTATGACTAAAATCAAGTTGAAATGGTTCATGAAAAACCGTGCATTTTAAAACGATGTACAATGGTTTTTAGTAAACCATTCGTTCGTGCAAATTTTAATCGCTAACTTGCGTTAGATTGGGTTTAATTTATAATTAATACGCTCTTTGTAAACGTTTCATCTCATAGAATGCGGGTTAGAAGTTGATTATAAAATACTATGGACTAAACGACACGTTTCCTAACACGAGTGTTAGAAACAATTATTTTGTAAAATAATTTATAACAAGTCATCTAACCGTGTACTGGATGAGGTTTATTATGTAACCAAAAGGCCATGACGCCTGTATGAGAAACCCATACTGGGTAAAAGAATAAGGTTCGTTTCCTAGGACACGGGCCGGGAATGATTCTTTTATGGTTTTCGCAAACACTCGTATTATATGTGGAAATATAATCATAAACATTAGAACTAGGGTTAACTTCGGGGCAAACGAACGAGCCAACATGGCATCTTATGAGTGAGCTTATCTTAGCTCAAGCTTGGCTCATTTACAAACCAACTTCTATCTTTTATAAACGATCTAACTAAGTACAAGGTTTTTTTTATCAAGAGATGTATGAGTTTGCAAATACAAGGGAAGTCTGACGTGTCATTTTATTTAACTTGTTATTAAAGGGTTTTGGTCTAGTGCTCCATTAGTGAGAGAAAAAAAGTATATCTAACTTTCATTTTAATATAGTTATTGCAAAAGCTAATTAGTTTGATCCGAATCAATACGCCAAGGAGAAAAAATGGAGCTAGCCTTTTATTTTATCTTTTGATATGCAAAGATTTTTGTCATTAAAGAAACTAAAAGTACAGACGTACCAATGAACCAACACTCTTTTAAGTGGACGAGCCATCTAGAAGATATACGTTTGGTAGACTGGTACTTGGATAAACATGAGGCGACCAAGACATGGCAAATATATATAAGAATTAAAATGCGGTTACTTTAAAACTGTATATTAATTTCATCCTTACATTTAATTACAGTGACGGAGTCAGGAATTTTTTTCTATGGGTTCGGGATTTTTCGGTACTCGATTTTTTTTCCGGCGTTAAAGTTTTTGGGCATAATGGCAGTCATTCGGCCAAATAAATAAAGCACAATATCGCTATTATATCAAATTCCCAATATATCACAAAAATGACGACAAACTAGCTGAAGAAAACGGCATTGTTGTCTCTCTCTAAAATTCAAGTCTTTGTTTTTCGACGGGGAACGGTGAAATGTTTTCGAAGATTTCGTGATATTGGGTTCGCTCATTGAAAAAGAATATGTTCGCTCGTTAAATCATACCTATAAGTTATATATGAAACCGGAAAATAATCGGGTTCGGCCGAACCCGGTGTGGTGTATGTGGCTCCGCCATATGTGAATAAAATGGTTTTTACCGTTTTTGCTTTAAATAAACTTTACAGTAACATCATTTCTATGTTTATATGATGATAAAAATATATTCAATATGATCTATTAATATAAAATAAATTAAAAGATCATATTTACATGTTAACTAGCTATCAGCCCTTCCGTAATTAGATCGAGTAGCGGATAGGAATTTGTCAAGCTCATTTTAGTTCCTGATCGAATTACCATAATTCATCAATGTTCCAATATGTGTCGGCTGCCATGTCACCGTACCTTATCCCATCATTATCTGCCACCTGGAAGTTTAGGGTCGGCATGCCATCTGACCCGAAGTCCATCATGTCTAACTCATTTATACCCACATCATAGCAATCAATGCTTTGTAATGATGAGTTATAAAAGGTGGTATTATCCCTATAGTCATGTGACATTTCAGGTAACATCTTGCCACAAGGATCTGATGCACAAATGCTTGAGCCGGAGTTGTTATACTCGTTATGGCTTGGTTGTGGTGGGGAGGATGATCCAAATAGGGTTTGTTCAGTTTGTGGATGTTTGTTTTCTATGGTTAGAGTAGAAGTGGTTGAATTTGATAACGATGATGATGAGGTTTGCTCTACTTTTTCAAGTAATCTTGGCATCCAAAATTGGTGCAGTGCTTCTACAAACCTCTTGCTACCCGAGTCGATCTTAAGGTGGCGAGCTTGTTTCTGTACCCTTGTTCTCCAATAGTTCTTGATCTCATTATCTGTTCTTCCAGGCAAATTGCGGGCAATTTTGGACCATCTACCATGTATTTAAATTAAGTACACAACACGGTTGTAACAAACTTATATATTAACCTTTTGTATTACACAGTATAGGATTATATATACCTGTTGCCCCACTTGGAATGAAGTTGGAGAATCACGAGTTGTTCTTGTGGTGTGAGATTTCCACGCTTGGTGTCTGGTTTAAGATAATTCAGCCATCTTAACCTACAACTTTTGCCTGTTCTCTTCAATCCTGAAAAACTCAAATGTCAGAAACCAACAAAGACCCAAGATGAGGAAAACTATAACGTCTATGTTTCTAAGCACGATTGATGTGCACATATTGACAGTTACCTGCAGACTTTGCTAGCAAATTCCAATGGCCTTCCCCATGGCAGTTGATATAATGGATAAGAAGATTGTCCTCCTCAAGTGTCCATGCCCCTCTTTTAAGTTGATCAATCTCTTCTTCTCCATTGCAAGAATCATTAGCCATATTCTTGGTAGCCCTCATACTAGTTGTAAAGAAAGTAACCCAAGAGGGGATTAATATGAAAAGAGAAAAGTTTATAATGCTTAACGATGGGATGGTAGGAAACCAAGTGGGGATTTATACAAGTTGTGAAAGGAATTTCTTGCCAAAAAAATTAAAACGGCATCCTAATATTATATTAGTACAAGCCAAATGAGAATTTTGATGATGTGGGGTTTGTCACTATCTTTGTAATATAAAATTCTATAAACTAATCAAACTAGTGCTCTTTGTGTGAACATTTAATTAATTTAATAAAATGTGATATTTGTCTGCTACTATGTTGATTGTTGAGACTTGTGGTGGGCTGGTGGCTACTAGGTCCACACCCTTGGTCACCTCCTCTTTCTTCTCCTTTCCTTCTCTTTTTACTCCTTTTCACAGTTTTACTCGACCATAAGGTCCATAACTACATACTGAAGTCCTTATATTTAAGCTTATAGTTTTTAGGATTTAAATCGACTAATTTTTTAAAGTCTGACTAGAGAGGAAATAACCAAGAAAATAGTTATTTTTCACTAAACATTATTAGAAATCGTATTAAAAGTGTATATGTTCATATTCCCACGTAGTCAAGATCCTAAACAAAAATAACAATTTTTTTAACAAAAATGATGCTTGTTTTTAAATATGATTTAAACCCCAAATAGGTTTGACACAACTAAATGAAACTAGTACTAGTACCTGCGCTTCGTGGGACTGTTAAACGAGCAAAACAAACATACAAAATAACGTTAAATTACGCATGCGCATTACGACATATATGATGGTAGTTGTAAACTCTCAAAGTGTCAAAAACAATTCTTTTTTCTTAAATCTAGATACTTGGTTTAATTTACTATTACTACAAATGAGATCAACAAAAGCGGCAACTTATGTATAAAGCCGTAGCGTGAGCTTTGTTTTGTTGACTTCTATTTTCAATTCCAACAATTACTTGCATGATTCGGTAGAAGGGGCTAATCGTACCCACCACTACCTCCCTGAATCTCTCGACAAACCAATATTTTTTGAATCGTTGTATCACTGTGTAGAAACGATTTGTTGGAATCACTTTTTCAGGCCTTGGATTGATGTTGATGATGAGGGGTGGTGGGTGGGCAGAACTCAGAGGAAGTAGCAAGGAGCGAACACCTTGAGAATACCACGTGTAAGAGACTCGATGCATAAAATAGTTGTACACAGAGCATAAAAAGTAGTAACAAAAATGAATAGTTGCTTCGCGAGTTCAATTAAGGTTCCAAATTAATATATATATATATATATATATATATATATATATAGGCTAAGTATAAAATGAAAACCCACTTGAGTTGTGAAAACTCTAGAAACTCATTCTCAACAACATGTTTTTAAGTAATGTTTAAATCTTGTGGTCCACAATTAAAGTGAATAAAAAATGTAAATATAAATATAACTTTTTCTCTCTTCTGAAAACATATATAAAAATTAGTAAAAAAATGTTGAAAAATAGCAAAACATTTTTTTATGGTTCGATGTTTTGTATTAAATGTTACAACATATATTACATGTAACAAAAAAAAAAAAAACGATGTTACATAGGGTTTTTGCGGGTTTTCATTTTAATCTTACCCTATATATATATATATATATATAGGATTTGGTTCCTTTCAGAAGTATTTCTTATTGCGAGAAGTGCGATAAATTAATCCAGCCAATCACATTTTTTTTATTTTATCATTTGTTTAATGACAGGGGTGTTATAGTAAAATGTTCAATTTTCATATTTGGTAGGCCATAATATATGAAGAAGTTACAATTAATTTATTTTAATATTTTTTAAAAATTTAGTCAAATCAACATATATTGAATTCTTGTTTTTTTTTTTATTTTATCAAATTCATTTTTGTTGATTTATCAATATTATTTTTTTATTCAAGTAATTTGAATTTTATACCTTTATCCAGATAATAGTTCTTAAATTCAATAGCGTCAATAAGCTTACACAGAACATAAATGAACATACACATGAATAAAATTACAAATACACAATTCGAAATACCACCTACATAGTACTAAATGAACCAACACACGATACAAATTACACATACACCATTAGAAATACCACCTACACAGTACATATATGAACCTACACAGTACATAAATGAACCTATACACGATAAAAATTATGCATACACATTTCGAAATACCATATACACAGCGCATATGCGAACCTACACAGTACATAAATGAACCTACACGATAAAAATTACATATACACAATTCGAAATACCATATATACAGTACATATACGAACTTACACAGTACATAAATTAACATACACAATACAAAATAAATTTTTTTTATTACATTAAACTATATATAATAAATAACGGATAATGATAATAACCTATACTTGTAAAATTTTCACATACACATTCGTGATACCACTTCAATAATACATGTATAAACCCTACACCGTACAAAATAAATTATTTTTTTATTTTTCACATTAAACTACATATATATATAACAAATCATGTTAATAGTCTACAATTGTAAAATTTTCACATACGCATTCGTGATTTCACCTACATAATACATGACTATGGATGTGTATATAAGACATAAATTTGTGTACGCAATATATAAAATTTAACGCCTTTGAAGAAATATTTGTTGAAGATATTATAGTATTTGATTAAAATTTTGTTTGTTTAACATTAGTTTGATTAATAGCATCAATTCAAAAATAACAATTAAACAATCAATTAGTAATAATAGCAAATAAATGTTATTAATGACTTAAGTTTCACTTTGAAAAGTTTAAAAACAAATACCAAACTATACTTCTTCATTAAAATTTTGGTAGATTAATATCTTCATAATTACAAGTTTTTTACAACTTTTCTAATCTATTGATTATACATAATCAATGGTACAGATTGATTTCTCATACTTCTCGCTGTAACTTCACTTCTTGCAAGATCCATCCCATATATATATAAAACTTGCTTTTAAACCCGTGTATATTACACTGGATTTTTCAAATGAAAAAAATTAATAAAGTCCATGATTTGAAATAAGACATAATTAAAGGTAAAAATGAAAATATATAGTACAAGCAATAAAAAGTATAGAATTTCAAATTTACATTCATATGGAAAACATATAAACAAATTAAAAATTGATATGAGTTCAACACTACTATGAGTTTGAAGAAGCAGTAAAAACGGATTCACAACAATAATAAAACCAAAAAAATTAGAGTACCTAGAATGATTTGATGCATGCCATATGAAAGTAATTGACATAAAAAAATGTTTTTGTATATGATCCTTTTTTTTCATTAAAATTGATTATGTGATAAGTGTTTATGAAGTGAAAAAAACACTAGAATTGACGGTTTCTAAAAACAAAACAACTCTGATTTATTATTTTTCAGCAAGAAAAATGAATTGTAGGACTCCAAATTTTTTAGGTATAAAAAGTTATTTTAGAATGATTATATTTAGAAAATTAAATTAAAAATTCAAATTGAATTCGCAAGTCCTTATTGTTAAAAAAATGTTAACTTTTTAAATAAAAAATAAGGAATACATTAAGCATAAATATATTTTAGGTATTAAATAGTTGTAAATGGTCATTAAAATTTGTAACTCATGGGTCAAACCATTTTCACCCATAACTCATGGATAGCATGGATTAAAGAGAAAAAAGATTAGAAAATTATAAGAGAACTTTTTGTTAGGATTGAATGTGGTTATGACAATTAAGCATCATTATTATTGTTTATTAGTATACTAAGATAAGATAAGATGGTGCTTCAAGCCGTTTGATGTATCATTGATGCAAAAGCTACATGTGATAAAATCATTATATATGTTATCTAGAGTTAAATTCAACCATTTATAAGGTTATTGTTATGATAAGGTTATAAGGGTGAAACGTGAAAAGAAAAATGAGAGGTTTCACATTTCACATAAAAGAACACATATGTGGTGAAATGTGAAATGTGATTGTTGAGTGAGATGAAGATAAATGCTTGGTTGCATAATCAATTAAAAATTACATACTTTCTTGACTTCACGGCCGCTAAAAGTGCACCATTCTGCTTCTCTGACCCTCCGTTGTAGTGTGTCGCGCTCGCCGAATATGCTGACATGGGCACATGGTGACACAGCCAAGCTTAGCGCCCTTGATTAGTTGATTGTAAGCCATAAAACATGGCCCAAGTAGATTTGAAAATGAACTAATTATTTCAAAGCTGAGATTCGTCTTTATTAAAAATCATATTTTATTTAACGTATACTTTTGTCGCTTGACGTTTGATGAGAATACAAAACTTTTGTATGTAATTATTTAATTATACCATTACATTGTCATGCAAGAATGACCATAGTTTTATCATCCGTTATCCGTACGTGAGGCATATTGTTTTCCTGCTTCATTTGGCATTTAATTTTGTAAAATGTGTCATGAGTTTTAATATAATCTTTTTTTTTTCTCTAAATTAAATAGACTTAACTTTGTTGCTACTTATTAAGAAAAGAAAGAAAGAACATAAAAAAATAGTTAAAAATAACACTGTCTTTTTCAAGTTATATAAAAATAAGTAAAGAAAAAACCAACTAGATGCCCACCGTATTTTCAAAGCGAATAATTACCTTCAAAATCAATGTGCATGTGTGCTTTAATATGGTTTCTTTGGAAGACCGTATAAGAGCATCCCTTAAAATTATGGAAGTTTACAATTATAGGGTAAGGTTGATTGTGAGTGTAATATAGGATGGAGAGAGAAAATTTAATGATTTTTTTTGTAAATTTAGAGAAACTTTGTTTGCTTTTATTTATTTTCTAATATTTGTTGATTTTTTGTGAGTATGGGGGAGAGAAAACTGTAATGATAAAAGTATAAAAAATATTATTTAATTGAACAAGAGAAAGAAATATAATATTTTTTAGTGTAATTATAGAGATAAGAATGGGGGATGCTCTAACGGTGAGACTAGATATTCCATTTATATTTAGGATAATGATGAGCGCGAGCTTAGTCGACACTTTCCTAACCGCCTCAGCTAAAAGTGTTGGCTAATTTCAAGCCGTCTGAAGAGGTATGATACCAAACCTACCAAGCGTCAAAGCACACCTTTAGGCGTTGTAATACATCGTATCAGGCGTCAACATTCCCTGACACCTCGGGAAATATAGCGCCAAAGATCTTCCTAGGTATGATGTAAAAAGGAAGTATATTACTTAAAAGGACGCCCAACCAATAAGGAAATGACAACACATAGTACAAGCATCACCATTAGGCAACTGTTTTACCCACCAACCTTCCGGGCGCACGCGAGAACTCTCTGATTTATGGAATTCCTAACATGACATGTGACCCACACCTTCTCTCTTCCATTCCGGCTATAAATATCACTCAAACCTCAACCGTAAAGGGATTCGAACTTTAAGGCGTGAACACTCACTAGTGCTCCGTGATAACTATTATACACTATTCCCTCAGTCTCCCATACTGATTCTCACGCTGGAGGGTGGATAAGAGAAGTCCCTCCCTATCCTTCCCGTAACGAGCTCACGGTGTTCTGTTTTGCAGGTGCTTACACTAAGATTGGTCGGATTATGTTTAACCCCTCGTGGGAAATACTTGTGACAAGAGGTCGAAGACTAGCGCAAAAATAAACCAAATACAACTAATTAGATAGTACCAAGTGGGTATCGAACACGAGGAGTTTGTGGAAAATGTGTTAATAAGTAGTTCAACAATTAACTAATATAAATGTAAATGACGAAAAAGTAATTCTCAAGTTGGTTTTGATTTGATTTTATAAACTAAGTAAACTAAACGAAGGTTGTAAACAATTGATTAAACGAGCATTCATCTTGGAGTTCGGTTATTACGCAACTCTTTTGTTTAAGTTCAATGGATAAATCATAATATCTTGATTTTGTGTAAGTGTAATTGTTTGTGATTAATCAAGAACTAAGTACTCGGATTCCTAAAACGCGAGGTCGTTACTTGGTAATCAATCAATATAATCTTAACCCTAATTTCTTCTACTTAATCTCGATTGTCAACAACACCAAGAACGTATAGAACGAAACTAGATTAAACGATATGGACAAATTACAACCAATCAAACAAACAGCATGATTATATTAATCTAAACGATTCGATAATCAATCCAAGTGCAAGAAGAATAAACATAAAGAGTATTGCAATAACCTTACAACCAAGAGAAATACTAGAAGTTTTAGCCACACATAATTGAAATTATCATACCAACTTTAATCCGATCCAATCCAAGATTAAGGTGTTAATCTTCAATTAGAAATACTCAAAATCTTGTCCTCTAGCCCTAGAATCACCCCACTCAATTGTCTAGAACGGAATCGCCTCAAAAGGCACTTATAACATAAAATTCGAGTTGTCACCGTCATCAGCGTCAGGGTCCACAATCCACCGTAAGCTACGGTGGCCACCGTAGCTTACGATGGCTTTGAAAACCACTATGCCAGATTTGTTCTGTCTACGCCAGCCTTCCTACACCAGATTATACCGTAGCTTACGGTGGCTACCGTAAGCTACGGTAGCCTCAGCTCTAAAATCACCTTCTATGTTTGACTTGTTGACTGCTATCACCAACTCTCAAGTCCTTTGCTCCTCTCCATCATAGTTCACTTGAATCTCCTTTTCTCAACACTTGTACCTACAAACACACAACATTGGTAGTAATCCAAATCCAGGAAATTAACATGAACGCACATGTTTTAACTAGAATTACTACACTTAAGGGTGGTTCTACAATCCACCAGTCAACTTGACCTCAACCTAAGGACTAAACGATTAGACCAAGGGTTGAACCAGTGTTTCTTAACTGTCTTAGTAGTGGCGGATCCAGGAATTTTTTTCAGGTGTTGCACTACTTATAGATGCTTCAATTTCATAGAGTCGTGTATAAAAAATTCTGGGTCGGTTTGAGGTTCGGGCAAAGTTCATTATAGAATGAAAATACGATAAAATAATAAAAGTATAACATTCGTTAATTTTCAAATCCGAAAACCCGACCCGTTTTGATCTTTAATGAAATTGGTCTTTTATTTCTCATTTCATTTGTTGACATTGTGCGTTGCTTTTCCAAACCCGAGATCAGTTCTATACAATTTTATTTTTCATCACCCTTGTAATTTTGTGTATACATTTAAAACATCCATAATCATGCTTAATTATTCATGAATTTTTCCCATTATTATTATTATTATTACCATCTTTTCATATGTTGTGTTTTTTTAACTAATAAAATAAATCAATGAATGTTTTAATTAAATAAAATTTATTGAAAGAGTTCAATACTTTGAAAACCCCTTAAAACATTCTAATTTTTGTTTTTAATTATATTAAAAATGATTAATTTTCATAAATTCTATAAACCATAACAACTCTATAATTTCACTATAAAATGATGACTAATTCTCCATCATTTTCACACCTCAAATATATTATTTTCTTAAGCTTGAGACCACTTACAAGTAAGTTTTATGATTTCATGCATTTTATAGCTTTTGTTTTGATTTTATCTTGAATGTTGATACTTGTTCTTTATGATCATGGTACTTTTAAAATAGAGATCTTATATTTTGGTTTTAAGAATCACTATGATCATGGATATCCAAGATAAACAATTCAATTTTCTAACTATTGGATCAAACCTAGTTATTATGCAAGAACAAAAATTAATATTTAGTTAAATTTTATAATCCGTTGATCATCATAAACTTATAAACTTTCCTTCAAATAAGATGATTCATACAAAATTGTTTTATTTAAATATTTCTACAATAGAACTAATATACTTGATATATCTAAATAAATTAATTGAGTAAATTAATTATTTTTTATTTTTGTTCAACATAAACTAATATGTATAATTTCTTTAAAATGGTTCATGTAAAAACCCTTAAATTAATTAATTAATAAATTAATTTATTATGTTACTCAAAACCGAAATGTTTCATCATAAATTATTTTTTAATCTTGTTATTTAAGCTTATAAGATATAATTACTCATTTACAAATCATTATTCAACTAATAAATATCAAATGGCACATGTAAACTTTAATTCATTTTTGTTAATCTCATTTTAAATAAAAAAATCCCTAAGTCAAAATTTGTCGTAGTTTTCTTTCCATTTAGACTCGTTGTTAAAATCAAGCATACATATATACTTGTTTAGAAAAATCCACAGTGATTCTCCGCCTCGTTTGTTCGACTCGTTCAAATATCATCCTCATTTTCGAGGTGAGTTTCTCACACCTTTTCTTAACGCTTTTACATTTTGGGGGTAGCGTGTATATCCTATCAAAAAACGATTGTTTACTTATTCAGTTACAAAACTACAATTAATATCACGGACTTGTGTATTTACATGATTACTTGCTCAAAACTTACTTGCACGTGGTATCCTCAATAAGTATGATCATACGCGCCCCTTTGCACTCAGGACCATTTTTGCATTAAAGCTATGGAGACATTATTTGTATGGTGTTAAGTTTACCACATACACTGTCACAAGAGTTTGAAGCATATTTTTGAATAGAAGGAATTGAATATGAGGCAAAGGCGTTGGATGGAGACTTTGAATGACTATGACTGTGAAATTGAATATCATGAAGGGAAAGCAAACGTTGTGGCAGATGCCTTGAGTAGGAAGGAACATGGCAAACCAAAAGGAATTCGAGCTTTAAGACTAGAACTTAATGTAGACTTGATCAATCAAGGAAGCTCAAAAGTTGGCAATAGAAGAAGAAAATATTAAAGCAGAAAAAGAAAATGGAACGATTGATCAGTTAGTAAAAGGCGATGATGAAATACTCCGACTAGGAAAAAGAATATGGATACCTATGATTGGAAAACTGAGAGCTAAGATTCTTGAGGAAGCTCATAAATCAAAATATATGATGCATCCGGGAAGTGACAAGATGTATCATAATTTGAGAAATGATTACTGGTGGATTGGCATGAAAAAGGACATTGCCATATATGTTGCCAAGTGTTTAACGTGTTCAAAAGTAAAACCCGAACATAAAAAGCCTTTGGGGTTATTACAGCAGCCTGAAATCCCGATATGGAAAAGGGATATGATAACCATGGACTTTATTATGAAGTTATCGAAAACTGCTCGACAAAATGATGCGATCTGGGTTATCGTAGACAGATTGACGAAATCGGCTCATTTCATTCCAATACAAGAATCTTATAGCATGGATAAATTGGCACGATTATATGTTGAAAATATTGCATCTTTACATGGGGTGCCGTTGTCTATCATTTCCGATAGAGACAGTCGTTTTACTTCAAATTTTTGGGCAAGTTTTCAAAAGGCTATGGGAACGCAATTGAATTTAAGTACTGCGTATCACCCACAAACAGATGGTCAAAGTGAATGCACTATTCAGACGTTAGAAGATATGCTTCGTGCATGTGTGATTGATCTAGGAGGAAGTTGGGATACTCATTTACCGTTAATGGAATTTTCATACAACAATAGTTATCATACGAGTATCAAAATGGCACCATTCGAAGCATTATACGGACGAAAATGTAGAACGCCCAACCAGTTATCAGGTCCTGAAATCGTTCAAAGGACCACTGATCAAGTAATCCAGATACGAGAACGATTGAAGGCGGCAAGAGATTGTAACACTCACAAAATTTTGATCCAAATTTGACAAATTTATAAAATAAAAGGACTAAAAAATATTTATGAGAAAGGTAATGGGAAAAAGTATGATAAAGAAAAGAAAGCATATTATGTTAAAGGAATAAGTAAGGAAACTCCATCCCACATGGAAGGTTGGAAAGAAATAAAAGCACTTTATAAGGAAGGAGTTTTCCATGGTAATGTTCTTATGAGACTAACCACTCTCACTAGTCCTAGCAGAGGGTGCGAAGCACCCGACGGGCACGCGCACGGACTCAGACTCCGACACGGACTCGGACTCGGGCGATGGGCATAATGTGGCGTTTTGATGGCGCACTTGGCACTTCGCACGCTCGAATCGCCGTGAGCCGCATAAGGGCCGCTTTAGTATTTTTGAAATGTGGAAGATCAACCAAAAAGTGACAAGATACTAAAGTTCAAGGACTAAAAATAAAAATTCTGATTTCCAGACCCATCGCGCTAGGCGACGGGTATACATACTAGATCATCGCGCTACGCGATGCAGTTTCCCATGAGTTTAGAAAAAGGGGCTTCGCGCTACGCGATGGTCCAGAAGGAAGGGGGTATCGCGCTACGCGATGACCCGGTTAAGTAACCGGATCAACCACGTGTCAACACGTGGCAATCTCTAGTGGATTGCGGCGTCGCGCTGCGCGATGGCCAGGGGAAAACCCCATCGCGCTACGCGATGGTGGTCAGAACTTTGCCTATAAAAGGGGGCTACGGGTTTGAATCATTCTTATTCCAAAAACACCTTTCTTTACACACACATAACCTTGGGGAACGTGCCCGACCATTGTGAAGTTCTGTGGTCCTGATTTCTCGTAAAACGTGCATGAATTGAAGTTCTGACGCTCCGTCGAGTGGTTAAGCGAGTTTGAAACAAGGTTCTGACGGTTTAAGTAGAAGTGCTACTTGTACAAGGCTTAGGCAAATCAAAATACTCGCGTAAGATAGGGATTCTGCTTAAGTTATTATTTTATTATTATTTAATGGCTTAGACCCTAGTCAAGGGTATAGTCTATACCTTAATCAAGTAAGTAAGTGAAATATAAGCTTTCATAAGATAAGATTATTGATGAAATGTTGCTCTTTATTTTTATAAAGATATTACTTATGAAAGAAGAAACTTGATATATACGTTTCTTCATGATGAAGAAACGTAGCATATAAATGTTTTACAAAATGAAATGAATATCAAGGTAAAGGTTATGCAAATAGGCTTAAGGTCTATAGCTAGATTGTAGATCTAGTTATTTATAGAATGTTATTCTCGTACTATAGGTCCGAGATAAAGATCAGACATCTGTTGGTGAGAAATCTGGAAATCAACAAAAGGTGAATATGTCCAAACCTTTTTATAGTGTGAAATGTTTTATGACGTGAATACGTCTATGTACTATATATTTTGAAAAGATATTTACTCTTTGAAACTATGGACTGTTTTGCATATGTAAAAGAGTTATGGAATTATTTGCATGAGGGTGGGTTCAAACCCTCTAAAACGTTTTGATACAAGGTAGTACTAAACACTCAGGCTAAAATACACATGTGTCTGGATCCTTACATATATGTACTGTAGTGGGCAAACTACAGACATACTAACCATGAGGCAAGTGACTGTCTCAAGGGCGAGTGAAGTCCGATTATGTGATTTGTGCGTATGTTTAGTTCCGATGAGATGGGATTGAGACCCTCTGAGTCGTTGAACACTATTGGTGTTATGTCGTTACGAATTGTGAAAATATTTTATTGAGTCAGCGTATTCACCAGCATATAGCTGACGTATTTTGAAACTGTTTTCAGGTAACCAGGAGTAAGGAATAGTAATGGATATGCCAGTGGAGATAGAAGAACACTAGCCATAGTTTACAGCTGGTGGCTCAGCTAATTTTGTAATGAAGCATATATGTTAAACTTGTTCTTAAACAAGAAATTTTGTAAAACGATCAAGGGTGTTTAAATCCCTTAATTATGAAATTAAATATTTAAAATTAACATTTTCCGCTGCAAACTTTGATAAATTAACAAAAGTGGTACCAACTGTGAGTCACACGCCTAGGCTCGAAGGCGGGGTGTGATAGAGATAGACAGAAAAGTTAGGCTGATGTTCGCCGCAAGCCTTTGGAATTTCAAGTAGGAGACAAAGTACTACTTAAAGTATCACCTTGGAAAGGTGTAGTGAGATTTGGAAAGAAAGGAAAATTAAGTCCGTGATTCGTAGGACCATTCAAAATACTTGAAAGAATAGGACCTGTTGCATATCGGCTGGAGTTACCCGATGAAATGAAAGGCATACATGATGTGTTTCATGTGTCAAACCTACGCAAGTGTTTAGCTGATGAAACTTTTGCAATGCCATTATAAGATGTTGAGGTTAATGAAAAGCTTAAGTTTGTGGAGCAACCGATTCAAATTGAAGATAGTGTGATTAAATTCCTCAAACGTAAATGACTTAAATTGGTAAAAGTCCGTTGGGATTCCAGACGTGGACCTGAGTATACATGGGAACTTGAATCGGAAATGAAAAGAAAATACCCATACTTATTTCAATAAATCTCAAGGACGAGATTATTCTAAAGGTGAGGAGGATGTAACATCTCGGGAATATCCTGATCAATTTTGGGCCAAAAGTGACAATTCTGAAACCTAAAGGATTGAAAATGAAAAATTGGATTTTTTAGACCCATCGCGCTACGCGATGGGTAGATAAATAGGATCATCGCGCTACGCGATGCAGATTCCTAGAAAGCCAAGAAAAAGGGGGCGCTACGTTACGCGACGACCCGGAGTCATATGGGCATCGCTACGCGATAACCCATTAAGTAATCAGGGCCACGTGGCCAACCACTTGTCAACACCTGGCATCACCTTGTCAATTGCGGCGTCGTGCTAGCGATGGTCTAAGGAAAAGACCATCGCGCTACGCGACAATCCCCAAAACTTTGCCTATAAAAGGGAGCTAGGGGTTTAAACCCCCATTCATCCCACAATCACATTCACAAACACACACTTAGTGTTGGAAAGCGTGCTAGCTTTGCCGAGAAGTTCCTAGGTCCGTTTTCATGAAATTCGTGCAAGTATTGGAGTTCTAACGAGCCGTAGAGCAGTTAAGCAAGTTAGGAGCGAAGTTCTGCCAACTAAGCAATCGTTCTGCCTTAGCATAAGTATTCCAAGCATTCACTAAGGTAGAATCTCAGTTTAAGTTATTGTTAATCCTATTATATTAAGCTTAGACTCAGTCAAGCTATGGCTTTTAACCTTGAAAGTATTTTCAAAAGCATTCACAAACAGATTTCAATCAAACATTATTTTTATAAATATAATGTTATACAAAACTATATTTTGACGGACATGTAGTAACTGGAAGGGGGATATCATTAGTAGACTCTTCTTGTCTAAGGTAAGTAATGTGTACACATCGCAATCAACCGCGGGACATGTTTACTTACCTGGAGAAGTTTGCCAACGTGATAAACCCTATTACGCCAAAGAATGCTATACCAAACGTCACACAAATACAATCATGATTTCAAAATACATTCAGATACCTAATCAAGGTTAAAATCAGACTTAAAGTCTGGAGTCTAATCAAGAAACACTATCAGGGTGATCATTCAAACCTATTTGTTTATAGGTTAACGATCAGTCACAATCAAGAAAGGTTTTCAAACAATCACATCATCGGTACAGGTGAATACGTTAAATGTTTACAAACAGTCAATCATATTTATACTCTATAAGATAGACATGTTGTTGTCTTATAAAGTCAGTCAAACATTTACATGAGATTACGCGATCTCTAAAACTTTATAATACAAAGTAGAGAATAAAACAATTCAGACCGAATACACATGTGTCTGGATCCAAACATAACCGTTAAGCCTAAACAGTCAAACGCTACGTGGCCGCGGGCTAATGGTCATATATAGTTTCTCCGGTATGGGCTACTTGGCTTGGAGACTTGTGTGTGTGTAGGGCAGTGTTACATACACCGGGTATAGCAATATATCTGCTGAGATTGTCAAGAAAACTATATTTGTATTATAATTGTTATTTAAATGCTTTTAGAGTCATAACTATTCACCATCACATAGCTGACGTATTTTAATCCCACTTGTAGGTAATTAAGTTTGATGGTATATAGCAAGGATTAGAGTCGTCTCGAAGATAGAAGTTCGCACCGCATGATGGCTCAATTTTGTTATAAAATCCTTGTAATATTAAAAACAATATTTTGTAAAACTTCAACTTGGGAATTTAATTCCCAAGTAAATTTTCAATGTAAATTAATATTATATTAAACCTTTAAGTCTTCCGCTAAAATTTACCCAAAACTCTGATATATTTACAAAACAGGTACCAACTATTGGTCACACTCCTAGGTCCTAAGTTGAGGTGTGACAGGTCGGCCGAGAATGGGGATGGTCGGCGAACGGCGGTGATATGGTGGCTGTGTGCGTGAGTTTGAAGAAGAAGGGAGAGAGGCAGCGTAGTTGGTACTGTGTGTTTTAGTAAAACCCTAAATTGATATAAAGGCATAACACATAAGGCTGAATTAGAAAAAAAAAGTTCAAAAAAATCGTCTGACAACCGGAATCGAACTCGTGATCTTAAGTTTACAAAACCAACTTCTTATCAGCTAGACCAACGCTTATAATGTAAACATGGTGGTTCATAATTTATAAACTAGTTCCTATAATATCTCTATAGTAATAAAAGAAAGCCATATATGGACAGGTGTCATCTATATAAACCCCATCTCTTAAATTCTGACAAGTGGCATGTTCTCCAATTTTCTCCAAATTTTGTTGACGGTTACAGAGAGTAAACAAAACTAAAATATCATTTAGTATAAAAAAAATAAAAATTCCTCAAATAAACCATAGTAATAGTAACTCTCAAAAACTTTCACCTTCATCAAACCCTAATCCCTAATTTCTTTGTCTCCTCCAATAGCCGTCAACGGAAGACTGCCTCGTCCTTCCTTACTCCTGATCAAATGCTTTCGAGATACATTTCTGGTAAGCCCTAATCCCTAATTCAAGCGTTTATAGATAAATCATCATATACCATTTTCTAGTTTTGTTGAAATTGTAAATCGGTTCTCGTTTTAGGTATTTTGGGTTTTGTCAAAATCTCTAATCAAATCCTTTTAATGTTTGTTTATATTATTGTTACAAAATGTAGATTACATATCTATAGGTTAGTGGAGCTATAGCTTTTAAACACATATTCAACACTTCTTTTTAATTTAATTTATTTTTTGTAAGTTAGGTTTTCTTCAAATTGATCACATGATGAATTTAGATGCATGTCTTACAATTCAGTTTACATTTATGTTTTATTCTAATTGATATTGTTGATGGTGTTTAAGCTAAACAATTTTATTTATATTCGTTAATTATATTTAAGTTAATAATTTGTTATCCTCAATGTTGTAATTCAAATAAAAAAAACTTTTTGAAACTGCTTCATCGAATTTTATAATTAAATAACTGGTTAAAACTGCTTTTATGCAGTTTCTTTGCATATTTTTTAGCTTCACTGACTTAAGTTGTTTTTGCACTATCTTATATTACAGAACACTAGAATGCCTATAAATATGAACCCTCGCACAAACATACTTATCCCCATCTGGTTTCTATATGACGAATATTGGTGGTTGTATTACTTCAAAAATGAGTTCCAGTATATTATACTTATTATATCATATTTTCTTTCCTTGCACCTCTTTCTTTACACAAATTCATTCAATTTTGATAAATAACTTTGGAAAATAAATACAGGTTACTTGACAATTTTGACATTACAAAGCTGAATGTACTTGATGTATCAACCCTTGATGC
This sequence comes from Bidens hawaiensis, assembly GCF_021521415.1. NCBI lineage: Eukaryota > Viridiplantae > Streptophyta > Magnoliopsida > Asterales > Asteraceae > Bidens > Bidens hawaiensis. Next base: position 403,156 of record NW_027492953.1, read on the forward strand.
TACTATGTGGAAGCTACCTTCATTCAAGCAACCTAATACTACTCACACAGTCAAATTGATCCTTATGAATGATGAGGTAATTTTTAAATTGCTCTTTAAAATATTTATTATTTAATGATTTTTTTATCCTTTACAACTTACAATTTCATTCCTTTTTAGGGTACCAAGATTCAAAGCAACGGTTATGAATGATTACTCATGTGAGCATGAAATATTTTTCATTGAGAAAGAATGTGTTTTCATTCAGAATTTTGCCATGGGTGACAACCTTTCAAGCTACCGATTGACAAATCATCCTCATACACTGTTTTTTTGAATTTCGATTTTGTTGTTAAGAGGTGCAACGATCCTGTTGGATTTTTTCATGGCTTCTCATTCATCGACATTGAAATACTTCGGAACAATTCTTTAACTTATAATTATGTTGTTAGTAAGTAGTAATAATAATTTATATTATGTAATTTTCATCATTGTCATATTACATTATTTTACACTAACATACAATTTTTTCTTTACCTTGTAGATATCATCCGGTATTTTTTTACATATTTTGACTTGGTTGATCACAAAACAAAAAATGGCATGAAAACTAAAATGAATCTTCAAGTTTGTGGCTTAGGGTACGTAATTTTAATTCCCTTATTTGTAATATATCAAATTATGTTACTTAATTTTCATATAAAATTTATTGTGAAATTTTATTTTATATTTGGTTATGTAGGTCACGTACTATTTTTGTTACGTTGTGGGAAAGCTATTCTGAGAAGATGAGAGATTTCATGTCACAAAATCCGGACGACCTTACTGCTATCATGATTTTGCAATTTGGAAGATTCAGTTATTTGAACGGTTTTAATTTTTATTATTAATTCAGTATCAATTCATTATACTTGTCTTTTGATAGTTTTGATAACTCTTTATTTTACTTCCTTAGGGCGAGCGTATGCTTCTTATTCCTTCCAATAAACAATGCCATTGACAACTCTTTTGATAACCTTGTACATCAACAATGCCATTGACGAGTTAAGGGCTTTTAAAAAAAGGTACCATGTCTTTATAGAAAACAAAGATATTGTAGTAAAAACCAAAAAAGGATCTCTAATATATATTAGTGAGGTACATCCATCTTACCTTGCTCTTCAGTATCCACTGTAATTTTCTTATGGTGAAGATTGCTATAGAGTTGATATACCTCATAGAGGTGTCGGTTCATCTACATCAACCAAACAACAAAATTGTACTATGAGGGAGTTCTTTGCTTATAAAATTTAAGATAAGATGGGCGTGGTCTCACTAATTCTAAATTCTCGATAACTTTTCCAACAATTGTTAGTGGATGGGTACACTAAGATTAAAACCGAGAGACTGAATTACATACCTCATCAACAAAAGGAGCTACGATGTGAAAGTTTTCAGAATTTACGTAATTTGTAATGTTGGTTGATTTTCACGAACTTGTAAAAACATTAATTTTGTTGTTTTGAGGTATGCATGTTTCAATAATCTATGCCTTATTGTTTTCAAAATATGTATGTGGTATGTTTTGGGTGACTAAATATTATGAATATGTGTAGATCCTGAAAGTTTGTTTCTTATTTATAATAACTTGAATTGTTGTTAGTTAATTGTAAAATTGTTATTCGTTACTTGTACTAAATGTAAGGTCAACAAATAATAATATGTAAAATGGTGTTGGTTGATCATACTTTCGGTTGATAGCAAGTAATTATAAAAGGTATCTGTTTTGTTGTGAGTTGGGTTTGAATTTTGATTGAGTAGGACATTTTGTGAGTGTTAAATTATATTAGTTAATTGTAATATAATAATACATATAATTATAAGAATATGTTATTGTATTTTGTAGCTGCATTTTCACTATATTTAGAACCAAATTAGCAAGTTTACGTTAACAAAATATAAAGTGTATCAATTAATTCAAACGTAAATATTACAAATGTAAAATTATGAAAATATAATGTGTAAATTTGTATTATTTCTAGATTTGTTCTACCCAAACTGGCCCGTGTATCGCACGGGTTTATAACCTAGTTTTCTATATATAAGTACACTATTATTTCGAAAATCGGGTGGATCAAGAGAACCACCTATTTACTACATAGATCCACCCCTGTGTCTTAGCCAGTGGAGCTGCCATGACGACTTCTAATTGAAGGAACGAGAGCTGACCTGTTTGATGAAGAAACTGAATTTTTTAAAAACAATATTTTTAAAATAACTAAATAAAACATAAGAAAGACCCGACGCCAAATTCATTTTAGACGTTAAAGAATCTACTTCCTTTTATCTCCCAAACATATTTGACAAATAGGTATCTCTTTATATAAAATACAAAGTCCCACTAACTAGAAATTAATATTTTAATTGACATAAATAATTGTATGCCTTAATATGATTAAAACCTATGTAACCTTTTCATGTATATTTTACCAGGGTGCCAATCATGTCGGGTTGTGTGTTGACGGGTTAGCGTGTTTAGATTCTTTAACCCCAACTTAACCCCCCCCCCCCACACACACACATATATACACACACACACTTGCGTCGAGTCGGATCGACCCATTTAAATTCATGTTGTGTTTGGGTCATGTATCAGGTTAACCCATTTTACGTAAAATTTAAACAAATAATAATTCTTATTCATCTAAAACATTTTAGTAATTTGTTATATATGTAATTGTATTTATGTATGTATCTCTCATTCTTAACCGAAAAACTTGATTTACATATTTAGCATAAGACAAGAACAAACGAATGGTAATAATTAGAGAATTGGTATTTAGTAGTTAGTATTAATAAAATAAAAATGCTTGAAATGAGGGGTAAATAAAAGTAATTTAAAAAAAAAAACTAGTTGTACTTTTAAAAGTGAAATTATACATGAAAATTTAAAAATTAAATTATTTGACTTTAGAATTTAGCAACTCTTATTTGCATTTTTAAACTTAAAATATTAACTTCTTTAAAACTTTTAGACGGGTTAACATGTCAATCCGCTTTTTAACGGATTGGCTTCGAGTTGACCCATTTTTAAATGAGTCGGGTTCGGGTTGACCTGTTTAAAAAAACAGGTAGTGCCAATTGACCCAAAACCTAATATTATTGAGTTCGGATCGTTTTTCAATTTGTGTCGGAAATTACCGCCCCTAATATTTACGTTATCACCTCAAAACAATCTTAAAACGTTAATACATACTTTACAATAATACAATCACAGAAAACAAAAGTATTGTCCTTTGAAATTTCAGAAGTCAAAATTAGGATGTGTAGGTTGACTAAATGGCGGCTCACATACTATTTTCTCTATCGGGTCTTCTGTTGTTTTTTCTTCAAAGCCCATTTTAGGGATCGAGCGAAAGAGTCAAAGTTTGACCATATTTGTAACAACAAACAACTTTATATATGGTCATATATTTATCTTGTTAAAACTATATAGATTAGCTAGAATCACATAAAGGTTGACAACTTATTATATAACATAAAAGTTTATTATTATTCATGGTTTAATATAATTATGTAATCATGTTAGTTATATATTATACATATGTGTGTGTTCTTAAACGGAAAATAAAACAATACAATAACGAAGATATATTTTCAAATAAAAAGAGACTAAATAAATTATAGTGAATATAGTTTATTTATATATAATTATATATATAGATAAATATCAAATGTTGGTGTCACAACTTCTTCTTTAAAAACCAAATGTTTTAATATTTAGGATTTTAGTTTCATCATTGAAGCAGGTTAGTTAGTGATAGTATGTTGGTTGATGTGTGTTTTGCTAACTTCTTTGGTATCAAGTGGCCAGCGTTTGAATCCTTGTGGCTTCACATATGCATCATTTTTTTTAATCCATTTATTGTTTTAATTTTGGTGGGATGGGACATCATCATGTATCAAGAAAGTCTCCAAATGAAGAAAGATGACAGCTTTATCCTGTAAAATCATATGTGCAGATATACATAGAGAGAGAGAGATTACAAGCAGAGCAGATTAAGCAGCCATTTACATTGGACCCAAAGAAAGGGTTTTCATTCATGTATGAGTCACAGACAGGGGTTCTTGAATGGCGTAGACAAATTTCCCACTGCCTGAAGATAATTGTCACTGTAAACTAAACTCCATCCATTAGACATTGACGCATCCAGTTGGGAGTTTCTTCTTACATCACATGTGTTTTTATTAGCCTTCATAATCAAGATTAATTAGCTTTATTTATACTGTGAGTTTCTATTTTAAATTGGGAGTGATGGGAAAGGAATTGTTTTAGACCAACCAACCACTGCATAACTCAATACTACATGTATGCGATATATCATGATACATGATATTATTACTACATATATACTACAGATGAAGTTCTCTAAGGTGGTGTTTGTTTTTGTCAGAAGATCTTCCTGGCCTCATATGTCTGCGCCGCGTAGACCACGCGACCTTTAGGCTTGAAGACTGTTTGTTTTTCTGAAAACATTTCATTAAAAAACGTCTTCGCGTCCTCTTCTTCTTGAAGACATGGACCAACCGCTTTTCACATCTTCTGCATCTTATTCCAAACCTTAGCCTTCTTTCATTCTACCTTCTCCTTCCCTTCACCTCCTCCCCTACCATCTCTCCTTCTTCTCCTCCCCGACCTCCACCACCGCGACCTCTGCCTTTGCCGCTGCTCCACTGCCGCGCTACACCGCACCGCCGCTGCTCCACTGCCACGCCGCCACACCGCCACTTCTCCACCACCGGAATCTTTGTCAAGGTAAGCTTGTATTAGATTTGAAGATTGAAATAATTATTGTGTTTTGGTTTGACTTCTTGTATTAGATTTGTTATATGTATTTTTGAATATTTATTATGTTTTGGTTTGATTTCTTGTATCAGATTTGTACATCGAAACAATTATTGTTTTATTTCTTAGGATTAACTTATGAATCTTGTTAGATAGATACTTAGGTTTATGTTTTATTGCTTATTAATGTTAATTGGCCACTTGAAGGAACCTCACAGTTGCATGTTTCGCGCTACATAATTTTATTAGGAAAGAAGTTTTGAGCGATGAGTTGTTTGAACAATACGATCAACCTAATGTGTCATTCAGAAATACTCATGTGCACGTTACTGATGAAGACGAGGTTGAAGCGTAGGCACTGCATCAGATCGTAAATATATGGCGCAGTTACGAGATGAAATTGCGCAGCAGTTAATGCAAAGTACCGAATAGATTATTTGAAAAAAAATGTTCTTGTTGTTTTATGAATATTATTGCACTGTTGTTTGACTAATATTTAAATTTCGATGTTGAATTACTTTTTTATTTAAATTTCAACTTGTTTAAAGATTTTTGTTTTATTTTAGCAGTCTGCAGACGTTAAAAAACAAACAGTCTTCTTCTTGGAGACTGCAGAGGTTTGGTCCACCTCTTCTGCTACAGATGACTGCAGACATTTTACACCTGAAAAAACAAACAGCACCTAATTCTCTCATCATCCCACCCCTACTTATATAGTAACAATAATTTTATGTAAAATTTTGATAAAAGTAACTATATAATATATAAAATTTCAATTAAAAATATATATTAAAATTATTTGATAGCATACATAAATTCATTTACAAGTAATAAGTGATTCGAGCCCGAGCTTGAGAATACTATTGACGAGCCGAGCTTGAGCTTTGGAAATAAAAATCTAGACAGAAATTGAGTTTGAGATTTAGTTTCAGTATCGTAACGAAATTAAGCGACGCCAACTAAAAACGCAACGCCTCGTCACTGCAAAACCCGTGTTATTGTTTATTTAGTTTTAGTACCGTAATAAACCTAGCCAATAATGGAATTATTTTTTATGTTTACTTCTAGTATGATAACGAACCTAACCGTTACCGATCGAATGTATGTCGACTCACCGCAACGCCCCTGTTTGTTTTGTTTTGTTTTTTTAAATATGTCAATTTCTCGAAATTACCTCGTCACTGCAACACCCGTGTTATTGTTTATTTAGTTTCGGTACCGTAACAAACCTAGCCAATAATGGAATAATTTTTTATGTTTACTTCTGATACGATAACGAACCTAATCGTTATCGACCAAATGTATGTCGACTCACAGCAATGCCCGTGTTTGTTTTGTTCTGTTGTTTTTTAATATGTCAATTTTTCGAAATTATTTTTTGGGTTCAGTTCCAGTGTTGTGGCGAACCTATGGATACTGACCGAATTTTCATCACAATGCCTATAATTTGGTTAACCGAATAAACGTCGTTTTACTTATATTAGTTTTTGTATCATAAGTTATACGTTTACTAATTTATTTTTTCTATCAGATACCGATCGTATATATGCCGCTTTCATCATAAGTTTTACGTATGCTGACACTATTTTGGGCGATCACATATAATTTTTTGATTTAGTGTAGGTGTCGTGACAAACTTAACTGATACCGACTGAATTTGCGTCAAGCTGCCGCCGCAACGAGGCGGGTTTCAAACCCAGTATATAGTATAAAGAGAAGTTTGGTGCCACAAAGCTTTTATTTTTGATGAACTTTTATTTTGGTATATAATAGATAGTTTCCATTTAAAAAACAACTTGACTTCTAGCATGTTGGTTGTGTGGGAATGTTCTTATGTCTAATGTGGTTTGTCACCCAAGTTCAAATTTTTGCAAGGGGGATATTGTTGTTATTGTTTGCTAGTTTTTTTTTTTGCTAAATTCAATTTGGTGTGTTGTGTATACCTTCTTTTATTTTTTTTTTGTTTTAGTTATGGTAACGTAACAAACATGACGGAAACCAACCAAATTTGTTTAGACTCACCGTCTCGCTCCCAGTTTTTACAAAGACCGAGTTTTACCGACCGAAGCTACACCCATAACGCACGTAACTGAAATCACCTGAATTCGTGTCGACTTACAAATTCAACGCCCGAGATTGATAACACTTAAGTTTTACCACTGTCCGAGTTTGCCCGGCGCAACGCGCCGGTAAAACACTAGTTCTTTAATAAATGTGCTAACTTGAGTAAAGAGATTTCTGCCAACCGGTGTTTTGGAACCTGGACAAACCGGTCGTACCAGGACCCGGAAAGCATACCGGTCTTGTCTGCGGTGGTTAACTCGTTACAATATTAATATCTATTCTAGGATCAAAATATCAATTTATTTAGCGGTAAAAGAAATTTTTATTTTTATAAAACTGCTATTTCTTCTCCTTATAATTGATCTCTATTTATTTTTCTCTCCTTCCATGAACGCTTCTGGCTTTGATAAGCATGAAGTTTTTTTTTACATGGTTCGTTGTGTTAAAACAATGTAATAGCAATTTGTTGTTTCAACTTTCAAACACACTCATTGTGTTTTATAAGTTCATTGTGTTATTTAAGTTGTGTGGTATTATATAAATACCTTTTTACTTGTGTTTTTACTTGTGTTTTAAATCACATATGGGTGGAGATGTGATGCAATTGTTTGTAAAAATCATGGTGAATTGTGTTTTTTTACCTCAAAAACATTATGTTGAGACACAATAACTTAGTTTGTGTGTGGTTTTTTTTTTGTTTTTTTGGTGAAAATCGAAACCATACTTGTTTTAAAGATTAAAAAACACTCATTTTTATGATGTAAATTAAAAAAAAAATAAAGTCATATGAAATAGTTATTAACGTTTTTAAAAAAATGGGTGAAATGGAAAAGAATGAGACTATTATGCATGGACATGATACCCCAACACCCTTTTGGTTTAATGCTCCCCACATTTAATCTTAGACATTCATTATTATAATTTAATGGCTAAGATTATTGCTTAGCCTTGACATCAAAAAACAACTTCTTAATTTAACCTATAGTTAACATTTTCTATTTTCATAAGGTTTGCTGTGCAGTTTCAAATTTATATCATTTATCCTTAACATATAGTCGTGTCTTAAAGGTATTTACTTGAGATTCTAATTTACCAAGTCTTCATGACATTGGGTGGAGCTAATATGGATTTTTGTGAAAGAAAAAAGAGCAAGAATAAAAAGTTTTGGAGTAATAAATATTTCATTCTTCATTATATTGTTTGACAACTCCATTATGAGTATATATTTGACAATGTGAACGTGTATTTAATTTCTTTTCATATATACGATATTCTCATGATTTCAGTTGAAAAGAACTTGTATTTGACTCTTCCATTAATTTGTAGAATGAGTTTCATTTTCATTATTATATTTATAAATTTATATCAATATACTTAAAGAGTGCATTGTTGATATAATTACTCACGTGCAGAAATTTCTAAGTTGTCTCTGTATTGGTTTAGCACGTCTAGATGGTTATAACTTAGAAGTAACATTATATATAAGTTTAGGGTTGAAAAGTTTGGTTTTCTAGAAAGATTAGGAAAGAGGGCATTCTAGTGAACTACTTTAATCACAAAACTCACTTAATTTAATCATAAAACCCACTTACATATTCACTCATCTCCTACAACTACCACCACTCCACCGCCCACAGGCGCCACAATCGTCACCCACCTCCACAACCTCGCCGGAAAAGTTGCTGAAAAATTTTGTCGGAAATTTCACCGAAAGTTTCCGGAAATTTTCACCGGAAAGTCATCAAAATTTTTCGTCGGAAAAGTCGTCGGAGTTTTTTTGGCCGGAAAGTCGCTAGAAATTTTTGTCGGAAAAAGCACAATGGAAAAACATTTTAAAAAAAGCACAATGGAAAAACATTTTAAAAAAAACACAATAGAAAAACACAATTGTATAACACAATTTGTGAATTTGATAAAAACACAAATTTGTAAAACACAAATATTATAAAACACAATTTGTAAAAAACCCATTAATTTTTGTTTTATTTTTAAATATCAATATGGTACTCATATAAAAGATAAAAAAAAGCACTCGTGATTATGATGATTTTTTTTAACATGTCGTATAAAAAAGTTATGGATGTTTTAAAATGATGAAGGAATTGACATATGTCTTGCATGTGGAGAGTATAAATCAATACATGTGTTATCTCTATTATGACATTCCTCTTATCTAACATTTGATTACACTCATAAACGAATCTCAGCCATTCATTTCCAAAATCAATGGAGTATATTACTTTTTATTTTTTACAAAAATCATACTTTCTATTATAATCTAACCCAATAAATTTAAATATTAAATATATGTATATAATAATTAAATATTATACAGTTTCTAAGAAGTTGATTACCACTTGAAAATTTTCCTTTTGACAAGTATACATTCGATATATTCTTGCATCAAATATATGACTTTTCTTGTCACCATTATGCAAACCCATAAAGTTTTTGACCATAAATAATTAATTGATTCTTACATCATTAAGTACATTTTGTCAATGGTAAAATTACTTTATGCCTAGTGCATATTGGTCGATTATAAAGAAACGTACAGTAATTAAGAATGCGCTCTAGATACTGCTACTATGATTGGGTTACCAAATGTTATTTTCTTCAGTCTTAGTCTTCGATTTTCTTTTCTATTTTGAGTATATGTTTTTCAATATCACCAAAAACAGTGATTAAGCTTCTTTTTTTTTTAGCCGATCACAGGTGGAGGAGTGAGCTTAACCGGTAAATTACCTGACTTGGACAATTTATTTAGAGAATGTAGACGGAAGGATGGCCCTCCCGGGCCCACTCTTGGGGAGTGGGCAAATTTGTTTGTTAAACCCAATAACCTATTTAACATTTGATTTAGTGGAGGCATATTAAAAATTTAAGCCTCCTTAAAAAAGATGTTTCTCTGCAACGCCCTGTGTCGACACTTAACTGATCCGATTTTACATAACTCAGTTTTGACATGGACCGGTCCGAATCATGTTCATTTAAAAATTCATGTGAATATGCCAATGGAGATTATTTAAGGCCAATTACTCATTACCACTGCATTGATACTCTTCAAAAAAAGATGAAACTCGGTTATGAGATTCTAATTAATTGGGATTCTGTTGGTTGATACGGATTCTCATTTCTCAAATACATTATACAATGTGTAGTGGACGGCATGTTGGACGACAAATGGGTGATTTTGGCGATGAACACCCCCCTTCCTGGCGATAAGAGGGGCGACGAGAATTTGTCGTCGTGTTTGTTTTTTGATTTAGTATTATTATATTAAGTATGTGTGTGTGACATATATGTATGTGTGTGTGTACGATGTGATGGGGGCTACAACACCATTACACCCCTAAAATGAAAATCGCCTCTCTGCTGACGTGACGCATGTGTCGAGAATCGCCCCCTATTTTGTAGTCTCTCCACTACACATAAGCTATGCGTAGTGGAGGGCTACAAAATGGGGCGATTTTTGACATGTGTCGCTCAGTTAGCAAATGAAGAATTTTTATTTTAGGGGTGTAATGGTTTTGTTGCCCAATAATATTCTTCAAAACGTTTGCAGCGACAAAAACACGTCGCCCCTCTTATCGCCAAGGGAGGGGGGGTTGGGGTGGGGTGTGCCTCGAGTGTCGCCCAAAATCGCCGGAATTGCCACCCTATTACATTTGGCCTTAGAGATTCAATCTTTGTAAAGATGTTAGTGGGCCTTCTCTATTGATGGTATTGAGAAACACTTATGATATTGGGCCTTTTGCTTTACAATATAAATATTAGTCTCTTTTAACATTGGGCCTTTTAGCATGGACTTTCTTTTTCATTTATTGTTTTCTCACTTAAGAAAAGTAATCAGGTTAAAGTTTAGTGGTTATTGTTAAAAATTAAAATTGCAACTAGTATTAGACCAGTCGCGTTGCAGCGGGGGGTGAACCACCTTTACAGTTTATATGTTTGTGCTTTAGACACTCACATCAGATTCAAGAAGCCAATAAACTTCTACGAAATACTATTTTTCAATCCGGTTTACAAAACATAACATGTCTCTGCCTTCAATTGCCCTAGGCCCTTACCTTACCCGGGTACATTTTTATGGTATATTGAGGGATAAGAATTCTGATCAAGTTCCCAAAAGTTTGTCAACATGAGGCTCAGGTTGGTATCAAGCTGCAACATACATTGCCATGCCAAAAACCGAGCATCATCATAGCCATAAAAAAGACCTGAAAAGGTGGAACGGCAATTTGTTCAGCTTCGCAGCATTGCTGAAACATAAGTTGCCATGCCTATGAGCGGAACATCATCACAACCATAAACGAAGGCCATCAGATTTGTAATGAGGCGGTCTTCCTTTCATATCGACAACTAAGCCATCTCGATTGTCAATCCAAGATAGTACGAGCTCACAAACTGAAGTTCAATTTATAAATGGTTACAACAGAGCAGCACAAAAAGTGCAGTCTAGGATAATTTCTAGCACTCATCATAATACTCCACGTCATACAAAGACACAAATTTGGCTTACCAAAAATAAAATAAGCTTAGTCTAGAACAATCAACCATCTACTCAAGATGAGCAAACCTTTAAAATCCTAATAATAACCATGAAAATCACATTTAACAAAATTACTACACTAATTAAAGGTATACCGGAGCCAACATAATCTCCTTCTTAGAACTCCTGATTAACATTATAATCATCAACAATTCAATGATGAAATCTCATTTAACTAATCGGTTTAGAGAACAGACCAAAAGGTCAAACCAAAATCCTTACAACTTCTACATACAATCAAAGCATCGATATAGAATAAAAGTTCGACATCTTACGCCGGCGAAGAGAGGCGGCAGGAGGCCACCGGACCACCGCCACCAGAAACCAATGCCGCCTAGGGTTTCCAAACATGACCCGGCAATAGTATGTCAAATGATCGCTACGGCGCCACCACACAACCGGCCACCAAGACGAACCGGAGTTAAAACATTCGAAATCGGTCACCAACAACTTTCACCACCACAATACATTGCCGCCATAAACAACTGCATGTCACCGGTGGCCGGTGACCGCCACCTAGGGTTCCAAAACGGAACCCGGCAACAGTCAAAGCATCGCCGTCTCCTAGGGTTTCCAAAATGGAACCCGACAATAGACGAATCGGAGGCGCAACAATCGAAAGCGACTGTCTCCACACGACCAACCCTGCTACCTCACAAAACCCTAATTTAGGTGGTGTGAAAGCCGATGGTGGGAAATGCGAGGAACAATGTGGTGATGACGGTCATGGTTCGCGGTTGAAGATGGTGGTAAGACGGTCATGGTAGAGAACTCCGATGATATCTAGAGAGAGGTAAGCCAGAGTGATGATGAAGTAGATAGAGAGAGAGAGAGAGAGAGACAGTGAGTTGCAGAGAAACATGTGTAAAGTAAAACAAATATGATACAGAAAACACGTGTAATACAAATCAACACATGTCTATCACAACCAAGGCAATGTAAATAGTACAACAAAGTAAGCCACATGTACAATAAAATGAAGCCTATATAAATGAATAGTGAATTAGAGTCTGATCTCAAAGTTATATAATATAATATATATATATATATATATAATGTATAGCTGGCTGTACACATGGATTGTCACATGGAGTGTTAAGTGTTTGGTTCATTGGTTTAATTTTAGCATGTGTTCAATTTATATTTATGATTTACTTTTTCTGCAAGTTGTTTGTTCCTTAAGTTTAGGTAATTTACGTTAAGGAGTAGTGAAGTTTGTTTCCTCCTTTTAAGCTAGTTTTCTTTTCTATTTATGTAATTGCTTTTTCCATATTGAATTAATCAAGTCAGTTCCTGCATTTTCAATTCTCATAGGATTACATCGAAACAGAAGGCAAGCGGGCAACAAGTTGCGCCGCTACCCCTTTTTGAATCGCAAAACCCAATCTTTTGAATCGCAAAACCCAATCTCATACCGTCATATTCAACTTTTGTGATCCACTGTGTTTATCAGTTATTTCACTATTTGACTGTCTTAAAAGAAATTTTAAATTCTAAAGGTGTTAAATGACTTTGTAAGCAAGCTCCCACTCGTCTTTTTGTAAGGGCCATACCTGGCATAGGTTGTTAAATTGATCGTGTTTGCGAGTTGATGATTGAAGCCTACACGAACCCAAACACAACACAGCAACAAAAATTGTGTCACATACATGAAAATAAAGATGGCATGTGTATTCACGCATTATACAAATGCAATCCATTTATTTTTCTAAGTAAAGTTTTAACAATGCTAATTTATGATTTAACTTTTACATTTTGGCATAAAAATATACCTACGTTAGTTTACCTTGTTACACAAATTACATTTTAAAATACACATAGATAAACAAGTTAAACGACTCCACTCTCGAACCCATCAGGTTGACACAAATACACCCCATTTAACTAAATTTGTTCAGGGATTCAACTTGAAACTAACTGAAATTTGTTTAGAATAAGCCAAACAAACAAACTTACTATTAGGTTCTTGCCGTGTTTTCTTGTAATGTCAAAAATTCACACGTCAACCCATTCCAATTAAAATTTAATTGCTTCTCAAACAAATGATAATGAAAACAAATATTCAGAAACAGAATATTATAAGCAAACCAGTTTGTTTTAAGATGTAAATAATGAAATTTAAGAAAATTGGTTGAATATAGCCAAATAGAGAGTGGTGAAAACTGAATAAAGTAAAATGAAGTTTTTACCAAACTAGTGTTGGTGGAAAAAGTATTTACAATTTTGGTGTTCATGAAAACTATTTATCAAACTAGTGTTTTCCTTTATTTTCTATTCACCTTTTATTATTAAATCATCATATTAGAGTTTCTTTTTTATTATTTTTATATTAGTTAACCATTTTTTATATTTTATCAATAAAACTTTTCTTATCTTTTTTTTATCTTGTTGCTATTCTTTTTATTTATTTTTTTTATTGTTTTCAAATGTATTTATTTTTTGTTTTTATTTAAATATATTCATTTTACGAATTTTATTTTTTAGGTTTAGTTTCGAGACTTTGACGAACATAACCGATACCGATCAAATCCACGTCGAATAATCACCGCAACGTCTGGGTTTTACCAAATTATGTTATTTTTTTGTTTTAAATATGTTCATTTACGAATTTATTTTTGGGTTAAATTCCGGTACGGTAACGAACCTAGCTGGTACTGATGTTCTGGATTCTTTTCGTTTTAAATATGTTCAGTGTAGCATATTCAGTTTATTTTACACATTTTTTTAAATTTGTTTATAGTTGTAGAGATCGGTAGCGACTCAACTTCATTTGGCATTTTTGCCTTTTTGTTTGTGTTCTTTGAATTTCATATTTTCGTTTATATTTGATATTGAGACTCGTGGCTTGTAGCAGGTTAAGTTTTAATATTTGGTTATCTTTTTATGTTTCTTATTTCATTTTGAATTTATTTAGATGATTTATTTGTTTTTATATTTGCAATAGTAGATAAAAAAATAAAATAAGAAGAAAAGAATTATAACAATTAGTGAAAATACAAAAAAAAAAAAAAAGAAAGAAAAGAAAAGCTGACTGATAAGAAAATATATATAAAAAAAAGAAGATACTGGATTGATGGATAAAATATACATAAGCATTATGTTATAAAAAATAAATAATCGATTAACTAAATAAAAAAATTAAAAGACTCCAATAAAAGAATTTAAAAATAAAGATGAATATAAAATAAATGAAAAACACTAGTTTGGTAAATAGTTTTCATGTAACACCAAAATGGTAAATACTTTTTTCACCAACACTAGTTTGGTAAAAAACTCAAAGTAAAATAAGCATGCAATGATGCAATTAAGAATGTTAATATAGGATCATGCGCAAAGGTCGCGCAACCCGCACGCGGATCAGACTGACTTACCAATATGTCTTGTACAGTATTTTGTTTACATGTATTTTGTCATATAAACGTGTACGAGGTATATTATTACACTTGTTTGTTTTTTGTCGTCTTAATACTCGTATAGATAAAACCAACCACTTAGATCATACGTAAGGGGACATTATAAAAGTGGATAAAGCACCTACATAATCCCCTGGGTATTATGCGGTGTTATAAAGGCATGGGTGCTTTTACGATAATGCTTGTATGTGTCTTGAAGAAATATTAATTGAAGGAGCATTATATATTACACTTGATTTTTTACTAAAGAAAAGTGATGACGATGTGCCGAAAACACCTTTTAATTAAGAGACATTAACCATTACTCATAGTCTCATGACATAAAATAAGAAGTATAAACCATTCATAGGATGATGATAAGTTTGGATCAAGGTTATTAAATATACATTATAGGTGTCGATATCATAAGTCTTAAGTATATACAATATATATAATTCAATAACATTCAATCATTAGTTGTTTTGTTAAAGTATTATATGTAACGATTCATTTCTTAATCTTATCGTTGTTATTTTAATGCTTGAAAGTTGATTAGGCATCCTAAACTTAAAAAGAGTTAAGAGATTAAAATAAACCTAACTTATATAAATCTGTGGCCCAACAAAGGACTTCCGGATATAACTAATTTATTATGTTACTTTAGGTGGACAAGGTGTCAGCCCACCATAGGTTACATTTAGTTAAATTAGGAAACAGTTTTTCGATATATTATTTGTTATAAAATTGCTTCGCATAACATGATTTATGTGGTAATGTGACAATAGCCCAATAGGTATCAAACTACTTTGTTTGATGCTTTCACAAATCAAGAGATAAATGTTGACTGAAACCATAGTTCGTAGTATGCAAAGACAAAAACGTTTGTTAGAATAACAACGATAAGATTTCTTAAAAAGGTTAAAACGGTTAAAATTAAAAAAAAAAAAAAAAAAAGTAATTAACTAAACAAGAGATAAATGTTGACATTCTCTAAATCATTTTCATGCTGCTACATTGCTTCTCAAATTTCATGCTAAACACATATAATCAAGTTTGTTGATTATTATATAGAGATTAAAAAAACAAAAGTAATTAACTAAACACTAATTGCCAAAATGTGCATTTGAGATCAAGTTACTAATTGGATAAAGTATACTAAGTCACTATGTATTACGGTATTACCTATATCCATATAATAACACGACCCAAACATAACATGCTTTTTTAAATTTAAATGTGTCTTATACGAATACAACAACTTTAGTTCAGGTTCACCTACTCAAATCGTCAAAACAAGATAAAAAAATACTTTTACAAAAAAAAATCATACACAAGTTTAAAAGGTAAAAAAAAAAAAAATGAAAATGATGATGTAGCAAGCTACTCCTCCAAGAATTGCTTCACCATGTTTACACTTCTTGCCACTACTTCCTCCTCCCATATTTCGGCCACCTTTCCGCCGCCGCAATCCGCCATCCGCAACACCTCCGTCGCATCGATTCTCTTTAAATCCCACCCGCCCGCCTTCAACCGGAGAATCTTACCCACTTGCCTCTTCGCCAGCTCACAAGTGTTCTCCTTAATCCTCCTCACACCTTCATCGTACAACCTCCCATATTTCGCACCGTCCACGGTGCCAAAATTACTAAAATACCCCTCCAACTCCGAAACCCCTATCGCCTGACCCAACCCGGCCCGTTTTACCCGCAAGTTCTCACCCGACCCGAAAAACTCCTTTAGCTCCTCCACCATACCCGTATCCAGCATCTCATCAACCCGTTTTGATAAATATTGGTACAAAACTTTGACACAAACATCAACCCAAATGAAGCAACATTTAAACCGAAGCTCAGAACTTATCGGGTCCGGGTTTTGCCCGTTGAACACATCCAATTTCGGGTTGAACTGTTTTGCAAGTAATGAGTAGATTATGGAGTTTGAACCGCCAACGACAAGTGGCAGCCCATTGCGGGACACAATATTGGTAATTGTTTTAGAAGCGAGTTTTCGATATTGGTATGGGGTGATAACGGATTGAGTCGGGTCAAATACTCCGAGGAGGTGGTGAGGTACGCCTTGTTGTTCTTGTGTTGTGATTTTGTTGGTGGTGATGTTGAGCCCACAGTATAGCTGCATTTTATCAGAGTTTATGATTTCGGAGTTTTTGAAGAAGCGAGTTGCGAGGTCGATGGAAAGGCGAGATTTTCCGGCTCCTGTTGCACCCATGATGACGATAATCTTTGGTGCAAATGGTGGTTTCATAAGGAATTAAAGATAGCATCTAGCATAAGGTAGATACTAATATGTGAGAGAATGGTAGGAGAGAGTGAATACTATTAGAACATATAATAATATTTATAGTATATATTTAGGGTTTTAGTGTAGAGCTAAGGGTTTATTGTTATTGTAGCGTTCTACATAATGAAATACATTGAGCGGCAAAGATGAAGAAAATGGTAGATGAATGTATATTTTGATCATGTTGCTATATGGATGTCGTGTACCTCCTCGGCCGTGTGATGGTGGCGGAATGTGGCAAACACATTTGTGTTTTTGTTGGGATGAATTTGAGAACTTATATAGGTAAGAATGCTCATTTTGTGGGGTCGGGTTAAATGTATTTTTTAAGTCAGCTGGTTAATTAATAGAACATACCTGGCATATATTATAATTTATAGAGTCATGCTGCAGCCTATAAGTACGCTATTATTTCAAATAATCGGTCACAAAACACTTAGTTGACTATTTTAACCAAAAAATTAAACTTAATTTGAACATTATTAGTAAGAACTGCTGTTTGAATAATATCCGGATGTTCGTTCTGACCATAGGGGTTAACCTTTGAAAATTATTTGTTTAAACAGTCATTTGGCCAATATCCAGACAAATGCGGTGACGATAGACAGTCAAACTTTGAAATCTTTTTATCAAGACGGCAAACGGCCCTCCAACCTATATCCGCACAGCCGTTTAAAACAGTATGATATTAGATATGTGTGCATAGTTGGTCCCATGTGTGTCCCCATTTAGGATTTGGCGTTATAGTTTCGATGATATACATACACTTGAGGGTTATTCCTTTCACGAAAATGAAGAAATGACTCGCATTTACAAAGAAGGAATATTGGCAATCATAAATTGTACGCATGATTGAACCTAGTTGCCATGCATAAAAATTATATGCCTTGTGGTAAAACAAACCTTCATACAGTGGAACTTAAGAAATATTGTTGAAAAGCTCTTATGCATCAACTTAATATAACAAAATAGGAAGATAAAAGCAACACACCCGATGCTAGTGAGCCTATAAAACTATACTATATATAGATACAACAAACTGGATCGAGGGAACTTAATGATGTATAAAAATGGTAATTAAAGAACTTGTAAAGGGGAAATCAACATTATGAAAACAATGTTATACACCCTTCACAACAATTAGTCGAACGAACACCGTCATAAGTAAGGGTGGCAAAACAAACCCATTTGGGTTGTTTTGGGTCAATTTGGATAACTTTTAAAATCGAGATGGGTCAGGATGTATCAAAAGAATTTTACAAGAAAGTCAAGATGGGTTGGGAAAATGTTAGTGACTTTTGATTATAGGTTAGAATGAGTTTGTTTATGGGTTAGAATAGACTAAAACAAGCTTTATCCAATTTTGTTATAAACAAAACCGACGAAACCGAATAGAAACCGAGAAATCGAAACCGAAATCATTGAAACATATGCCGAAACCGACTGAAATGAAAAAAAAAAGTAAAACCGAAGCGAAAAAAATGAAAAAACTAAAACCTGAACCGAGACAAAACCGGGTTTTTTTTAATGAACGAGGAAGACGGGGGAAACATTTTAGTTATTTTACTTTTTGCATTTTCGATTTATATTTTGAGTTATTATTTTTTTATTAATTTTTTTGAGTGATCTTTGAACCCTTTGTATTTTAACTTTTACTTAGTTCAAGATGGGGGTAAACTTTACCTATCTTGACCCATATCCATCATAAACCAAATGAAAACGAGAAATCGAAATTGAAAACTTTGAAACCTAATAGATACCAAAACGAAAAAAAGTGAAAATGAACCAAAAAAAACGAGCCTGAACCAAGACAAAACTGAGTTTTTTTTTTAATGAAACGGGGACAACGGCGAAGACATTTTAGTTATTTTACATTTTACGTTTTTGATTTAGATTTTGAGTTATTAATTTTTTATTAAATTTTTTGAATATTTTTTTGAGGGGTTTTTGAAACCCTTTGCATTTTAACCTTTATTTGGGTCAAGATGGATTAACTTTACCCATCTTAACCCATACCCATCCTAACCCTTTATTTTAAAAATCCATCCTGACTCATACTCATCCTGACCCAAACCCATTCTAACCCATCACCCAAATCAACCCACTCATATTGGTACCTCTAGTCATAATACAACACAAGTAAACTGGTACAGCTAATGCGGTTATCTTGTGTATCTAAAGTAAGGTATAATTTACCACTCAACCGTCATGAGGATATCCTTTCAAATACATGGAAGAATAAAAAAACGCCATCCCTCATAAAGGTTGATTGATATCCATAAGGGTATTTGTGTTGGGAGGTGTCAATTGGATTATGTGAAATATGCATTCTGCGACACGTAAACGCCACTATACTTAATAATTAAAAAAATACACAGCCCTCCCGCATGCTAACCCCTTTTAGCCATGTAATTGAAATATGAAATTGGCCTATGTAACGGTGTTTGATGCCCCCTTTAGCCACGTAGGACCTTGACGCCCTCCTTTAACACTCCCATAACACGTCTGAAGGATAGATCAAGGTTAACGTCTCAAGGTATTCTTAAACTACATGGGCTAGTTAAAGTGTCACGTCACTGTTACGTAGGCAATAGGATTTAACTAACCTACTCACAAGCTCGATGTGGTATAGCTAGATATTAAATAAAATGTTGGCTGAAATGGGGTGGACCCACCTTTTTGAGCCCTACTAAGTGTTACGGTGATAGCGAGAGGAGGGCAATAGGTTTGACGCAGCATGTTAATGGGGAGGTTTTGTGGTTTGGTTGTCGATTAACGGGTGAGGTGAATTTTGATGCCTCTACACCCCCCGATCTTAATATAACCAAAAGAATAAATTATCATAGGGAAACTATGTGGCAAACTAATAGTTCTCTTTTCACTTCAAATCTAAGGACAAAAGCTAACACTAATGATACGTCCCAAACACTCAAGGCTTACAATTTATGTTATTTTACCAGCCAACATTTTACAGGACAGTAATTAATTTAGGATGGGAGCAAATACTATGATTAATATGTCGGTAATTAATATTCTTTCAGGTTATGTGTTTTCATGGTGGGAGACACACACAATAAAATAATTACTCTAACCAAAACCACTAGAGGAGGCATCCTTTTTAAAATCATAATCATATTATTATGTTCTCATTCAAGGATCATTTAGTCGGTAAAACAACATTAAGTCCCCATAATAACCATTTATTCAATTGGTAATCAAGTTTAATGTTATTAAACTAAGCATTTAAATTTGAGTTGACGTAAACATAATGATTCAGTTAAAGGGTAAAACTGAAAAAGAATTTCATTTCAATTTTTATCAGATTTAATGGATAGTTCAGAAGTATGAGTAAATGGGTGTATGAGTTTTCATTAAAAAACAGAATATAATGTTTAAATTATTTTCTACCTACTCTTTCTTTAATTTATATATATATATATATATATATATATATATATATATATAAAGGAGAGATATTTTGAAAACCATGTTGAGTTGTAAGAACTTAAGAACTTTATTCTAGGTCACACATTTAATTAAATGGATTGGAATATGTGATTGAGATTAAATCTGACAAAAAAGTCAAAGTATGAGAGAGAATAAAGATGTAAGTTGTTACACTAACTTTTACGTCCGTTACACATGTATAAAAAGTCGACTCGGTGCGTACAAAATTCTGTAATTTTTTTACGTGTATGTAACCTCCATATATTACGCATGTGTAGAAAAGATTCAGAAAAAAAATCTTTCGAGTTCTTAAAACTCAAAGGGGTTCTTATTTGAAATCTTCCCTATATAAGGGTTCAAATAAAAATAAAAAGTTTTCTAGAAAGGGTAAGAACCAATAGATTTTTGACATGTGTCGGTTATAATAGTGGAAGGATAATTCTATGAAATTATGTCGGTTTTTGGTAATTTTAAATCTCAACCATTGATTAACATGATCCAATGACTATGATTTATTCCTAGCATTCCTAGGAAACTACTTGTTTTTAGTATAACCCTCCCCTATATATATATATATATATATATATATATATATATATATATATATATATATATATGGAAAGTATATAATGAAAAACCATTTGAGTTGCGAAAACCCTATGTAACATTATTTTTTACATGTAATATATGTGTTACATTTAATACAAAACATCAAAAAATAAAAAATAAAAATATTTTGCTATTTTTTTACATTTTTTACTAATTTTAATATATGTTTTCAGGTGAGAGAAAGTGTAAATTTAATTTTACATTTTTTATTAATTTTAATTGTGGACACAAGATTTAATCTTTAATTAAAAATATGTGGTTGAGAATGGGTTTCTAAAATTTCCACAACTCAACTGGGTTTTTATTCTAACCTAACCCTATATTTATAATATATATATACGAACCCTTTAAAAGCTCTCTGGTTGCTCCTTAAATTCTCTCAAGCCACCAGATTGTTTTACTTATAAATTGAGGCTTCTCATGCATTTGACCTGAATATACGGGTATGGGTATCACCAAACCCAGATATCTCTTAAACGGATTATAACATCTCATTAAATTAAAAATTAGTCTTACCAAATATTTGATATGAAAATCCTATAAAATAGGGATATACTAAAAATTAATATTCGATTTAAAAAAATATATATTTTATAATTAAAAAACAATTTTATAGTAAAAAAATATCTATAATATATATAAATAAAGCCTTTAAAAGCTCTCTGGTTGCTTCTTAAATTCTCTCAAGCCACCAGATTGTTTTATTTATAAATTGAGGCTTCTCATGCATTTGACCCGAATTTACGGGTATGGGTCTCACCAAACCCAGATAGCTCTTAAACGGATTATACAATCTCATTAAATTAAAAATTAATCTTACCAAATATATGATATGAAAATCATATAAAATAGGGATATACTAAAAATTAATATTCGATTTAAAAAAATATATATTTTATAATTAAGAAACAATTTTAGAGTAACAAAAATAAGCGGGTCACACGTCACCAAATTCAAATAGTTTTTAAACGGGTTACAACATATCATTTATTTGTGAAACTCTTTCATCATCAAACCCTAAGTATATTATTAACTTTCTTACAATAAAAAAAATAAAAATCCAAAACATAAATATTAAAAAACGAAAAATGTAAAACAACCTCCATAATACGGGGCGGATCATGGGTCTCACCAAACCCAGATAGCTCTTAAACGGATTATAACATCTCATTAAATTAAAAATTAATCTTACCAAATATTTGATATGAAAATCCTATAAAGTAGAGATATACTAAAAATCAATATCCGATTTAATATATTTTATAATTAAGAAACAATTTTATAGTAAAAAAATAAGCGGGTCATAGGTCACCAAATCCAGATAGTTTTTAAACGGGTATAACATATCATTTATTTGTGAAACTCTTTCATCATCAAACCCTAAGTATATTATTAACTTTCTTACAATAAAGAAAATTAAAATCCAAAACATAAATATTAAAAATCAAAAAATGTAAAACAACCCTCATAATACGGGGCGGATCATGGGTCTCACCAAACCCAGATATCTTTTAAACGGGTTATAAAATCTCATTTATTTATGAAGCTGTTTCATCATCAAACCCTAAGTGTATAATTAACTCCCTTACAATAAATAAATTAAAATTAAAATTAAAATTAAAATTAAAAAAATATATAAATATTATAAACGAAAAATGAAAACAACCCCCGTAATACGGGGGATAAAATCTAGTGTGTGTGTGTGTGCGTGTAGAGGATGGTTCAGGAGATTGTCATTTTAGTGTGAGAAATGCGAGAAATGAATTATAACCCTTGATTAAGATTGATCTATGGACTACAATTATTATGATATTATTGTAATTGTTGAGTCGTTATTTTTAATGTTTTATAGAAAAAAGAGCAATGTTGGCATTTTAAAACGTAGGGAGGTTACTGATAATCCCCCAACTTTAAGCTTTTATCATTCATGATCCCCAAAATAAGCTTACATGCCAAAAGTCATTAAATTAGGAAAGATATTTCTATAACTTCAAACCTTTGAAGATAATTATTAATAAGCATTTAAAAATGAAAGTTATATGGTGAAAATAATTTTGCTACATTAAGATATGCATTATGAATTTCAAAACCATATAGTTACCGAAAGGCTATATCTAACTAGTTAATATTTTTTTTACGTGGGTTTCCTACACATACTACAAATTAGGGAAATTTTAGCCTGAATTGTCTGTTTAGGATATTTATTATTTGTATAAATAGTTTATCTATTTATTTTATTAATGTGTAAGATATTTATTTCTACACTAAACCTAGTAACCCTAAAATTAACTCGATGCAGGATGAAGATAATGAGGAAGAAGAATATCCAAGGATTAGCAATTATTATTTTTCTGTTGATGTGTCTGGACTAATATTTGCTATGCAGGATCTTGGAGGCAAGGCTCGATGGCCAAGGAAAAATGATAAAACCCCATCCTGAAAGGATCGATCCAAATAATGTGCTTATCACGAAGACTTTGGCCTCACAACTGAAAATGCATTGCTCGGAAGAAGGAAATAAGTCATCTCTTGAGCAAAGGATAATTAAAGGATCTCTTCGGAAGGAAAGGGAACAAAATACAAGAAGATAGCAAGCCCATCAAAAGGGTACCATCTCCTCCCATAGATGCAAGAATAGTTAACCTTATATCAGGTGGATCCGACGTATATGGTACCTCCTATTTTGAGGCCAAAAGACATGCTAAAGAGTCCAAACCCGAGAAAGAGACCGGACCCACTAGAACAACAACTTTAAGTGATGAAAAAGTCATAACCTTTAGGGAAGAAGATAAAGAAAATATTTTAGATCTTCATCATGATGGTCTTGTTATCGCCTTTTACATGGCTAACCATTATGTTCGAAGGATCCTGGTCTACTGGGGACGTTTAGTCAATATAATCCAGCTTGAAACTTTGAAAATAATGAACATCCCAAAAAAAGAAATTCTAAAGAAGTCCTTGGTATTGGTAGGATTCAGTGGAGAGGTCAAGAACACAGTTGGAGAGATCAAGTAACCTAGTTATATAGAAGGGGTGAATTCAATCCA